>NC_040094.1:63743701-64105363 GCF_003369695.1 Bos indicus x Bos taurus | reverse complement strand
AGTGCACCTGGACAGCTCGTCCAGTGCTCACAGGCTCGGAAGGTGCCATTCACTCTGGGCCAGGAGAAGGCGGCCTAGAGGTTGACTCGACTCAGGCTCACGGCCAGGCTGAGCCAGTGCATCCCCTTTGGCCGGTCTGGTCACGTCCCACGTCGTCTCTCCTTGTATAGACTCCCCTCACCACCCTGCTCATCTGCTCTGTAAATTCACCAGGCTTTAAAAGGCCAAGGACAGGTGGACCGTAACAGTGCGTTCCCACGCACGGTCCCTGGAGGATCTGCCCTGCCCAGGAGGGCTGGAGGGATGGTGCACCTGTTTATGGGTGTGCTCGGCAGTGGCCGCGAGGCGTGGGCATGTGGGCTACATGATACCCTTTGAGCACATGTCCGTGCCTGTGAGAGCCCTCAGGCTTGGGACTCGCTGTGTCTTCCAGGTGATCGGTAGGAGTGAGCAGGGCAGGGCTTTCCTGGGGTAGGGGGGTGGGGGTGGGCGAGGAAGGTGAGAGGCGGAGGGGTGGGGTTTGGGCTCCTTCACCCCCAACAGAGACCGCAGGGTCTTCGGGGACTTAGCAGTGCCTTCCTTGAAGAGCAGGGTTCAAGGAATACCCAGTCTGATAACAGACTAATTCTGAAAACCAGGTGGGACCCTGCACTCAGCCTGGTTGCTGGCCGCCTTGGGGTGACATTGGAAGGAGCGCTGGAGGGGACTCTGGGTTGCTGGGCCTGAGCCCGTGTGTTAAAGGAAGGCGTGGAGTCTGCGATGGGCTTGTCAGCGCCCAGTCCTCTGGGGGTGGTGGGCAGGGCCCGCACGGAGCCCAGACTCTGACGCGGCCCCAGGCCTTTCCGCAGCAGGCCTCTGCCCACTGAGAACGTGGAGGCTCCACACCTGCGGAGAGGCGGCCACCCTCACACCAGGTGTTCTCCACAAAGAGGCCTTCAAGTGTGGTTCGCGCACCACTAGGAGAGTGAGGCAGGCATTTAAATCACAGCGAGAGGAAGCGTTTTCTGAGTCTGAAGGGGACCCGTTCAGGAGGAGGCGCGGGACACAGTCCTTGCACAAAGCCGGTCCCGCCTCACAGACGAGCCACCTGTGGGCACTCAGGGCCGGCACCCAGGAGGGCCGCGCGCCGGTTCCTCCTGCCGCCTTCAGGAGGAGGAGTCCTGCATTCCCCTTTTGCACGGGCTCGGGTTACCCTTTAGCGGAGTGTGTCCGCACGCCAGCCTGGAATGAACTCCCCCGAGGCGGCCCTTCCACCTGAGGCCTGCGTTTGGTGGGGGCCGGGCGTCCAGGCTGTCTGCAGACCCGCGTGCTCTTTGCTGAGCCGCGGTCTGTCCGCCCATCCAGACCCCTGCCCCCTGACCAGCCGCGAGCCCCAGCGCACGGAATAGCGGGAGACGAGCACCCGCACTCCGCAGCCCGGCCCCGCCCCGCCAGCACCGCCTCGGCCGGCCCACCGCCCCCGCCCAGGCTCGCTCAGGTCTCTGGAGCCCCGTCGTCCCACAGGGGCGGGCGCGGCGGTACGTTACCCCCGGGCAGGGTGATGGGGCCGCAGCTCCTCTCCTTGTCGCCCACGAAGATCCGCTTCGTGCAGATCCGCCAGAGGCCGAAGTGGGCCGCCTCGCAGGTGGAGTTGTGGTGCTCCACGTGCGGGCTCAGCACAGCCCAGTGGTCCGTCACCACGGCCACCAGGGCCAGCACGATGCCCACCAGGATGCAGAGGAGGGCCACTCGGACCTTCAGGGTTTTGGTCTGGGACATGGTGATCCCGGGGCCGTGGGCGCCTGGGGTCCGTCGGCCGTGTCCTTCCGGGCCGGGGGCAGCCGGGCTGGGGCGGCGGCAGTGGCTCCAGCGGGGCGTGGAAGCTAAGTTTAGTGTGCGGGCTGAGCCAGGGTGGGCTGGCCGTGGGCGAGGCCACTGGACGGGCTCAGCAGCTGCCCAGGCGTGTCAGAGGCCTGAGGAAGCTTCTATTAATGCGCACCCCGGAGCCTCACTGAGGACGGCTGCTCCTTGGGTTTCAGGGCTGGCTCCCCTCCCGGGGGCCAGGAGCACACCAGGGTGGGGCAGGAGAGAAGGCCCAGACGGGCTGCAGACTCGCCACCCTCAAAGTCCGGGTTACCCTCAGACCGGGCCCTGAGCGGGGAGGGCGAGGGGCACAGGCCTGGCGCTACGCGTGCCAGCCTCTTCCTGCTGGGGCTGAAAGAGGAGTGAGCTGCTGGGGGAGGGCGCAGACCCAGGGACACAGGCCTCTGTCCTCGCCTGGGACCAGGTGAATGGGGCTCTGTTCTGGGGCCTGGGGGGCCCCACCCGGGGCCTCTGGCGCCCACGGCCCAGGGGGGCACGCTCTAGACCTGAACCCCCACAAGCCACCCCAGGTCGCTCCTGCACTGTCTCCTTGTCAGTTCTCTTTCCTTCCCGCCAACTGGGTCCAGAAGAAAAGCTCTTTGGGGGCTAGTAAGTCTTTCACGTATTTCTGACACTTGCAAATCAAAGCCTCGTGCAGGGAGAGCAAAGCCCGCTGACCTGACTGCAGCGCTGTTCTCACTGTCCTGTCAGCTTTGTTACTCGTCGCCAGGTCGCGTCCAGCTCTTTGCAACCTCATGGACTGTAGCATGCCAGGCTTTTAGTTTTAGGTTTGCCTTCTATCAACGACTTCCCTGATGGCTCAGACGGTAAAGCATCTGTCTACAATGCGGGAGACCCGGGTTTGAGCCCTGGGTGGGGAAGATCCCCTGGAGAAGGAAATGGCAGTCCACTCCAGTACTATTGCCTGGAAAATCCCATGGACAGAGGAGCCTGGTAGGCTACAGTCCATGGGGTCACAAAGAGTCAGACACGATTGAGCGACTTCACTTCAATGGCAGGTAATAAGGATTTTCAGGTTATATTGTCCTTTACAAAGTAACTATACTTCAGTGAAGAAGAACAAAAGTAGATTGATTTACAGGTGACTATTAAGCAAAGACATTACTTTGCGAACAAAGATTCATCTAGTCAAGGCTATGGTTTTTCCTGTGGTCATGTATGGATGTGAGAGTTGGACTGTGAAGAAAACAGAGCGCTGAAGAATTGATGCTTTTGAACTGTGGTGTTGGAGAAGACTCTTGAGAGTCCCTTGGACTGCAAGGAGATCCAACCAGTCCATTCTGAAGGAGATCAGCCCTGGGATTTCTTTGGAAGGAATGATGCTAAAGCTGAAACTCCAGTACTTTGGCCACCTCATGCGAAGAGGTGACTCACTGGAAAAGACTCTGATGCTGGGAGGGATTGGGGGCAGGAGGAGAAGGGGACGACAGAGAATGAGATGGCTGGACGGCATCACCGACTCGATGGACGTGAGTCTCAGTGAACTCTGGGAGTTGGTGATGGACAGGGAGGCCTGGCGTGCTGCGATTCATGGGGTCGCAAAGAGTCGGACACGACTGAGCGACTGATCTGATCTGATTTGATCTGATTAAGTGGCTACTGGGTGTATGGATTCAGCAGAGGACACTTGGGGTTTGGGACCACCAAGCGAGGGTCCTGACTCCCCCATCATATCCACCCACTCCACCCCCCGGCCGCAGGCTGGTACTCCAGGCTGGCACCCCGACACCCTCCCGGGTCTGCCTCTCCTTTCTCAAGTCACCAGTAGCCTCTTTTGGGGTGTAGTCAAGGGGCTGATGCATGGTCAGGAGAAGACCCCTGAGCCAGGTAGGGGTTTGACTTCTGAAATCCTGGCCTCAGGCTGATATGGCTTACAAAAAGACTCTCTGCGTGAGGAGAACCATTTGGGGGTCTAACCGTGGAGTTCAGACAGTTAATTATGATGCTGATCATAGTAATAGCTGAGCCTCAGTGAGCGCTTGCTGTCTACCAGGCACTGTGCTAAGCCTCTGTGTACCATTGCAGATAAAGGACCACAGGCTCAGAGGTATGAAGTAGCTCATCTACGGTCATACAGCACATGGGGAAGCCAGGTTTCAGGGCCCAAACTCCTAACCAACAGTTGGAGCTGGGAGGAGCTCTCAAGGTCACTGTGGCTTTAGAGGAGGAAACCTATATTTGTCCTCTACCTTTTAAGTTCTCTGGCTTCCCTGATAGCTCAGTTGGTAAAGAATCCGCTTGCAATGCAGGAGACCCAGTTCGATTCCTGGGTCGGGAAGATCAGCTGGAGAAGGGATATTCTTGGGCTTCCCTGGTGGCTCAGCTGGTAAAGAATCCACCTGCAATGCAGGAGACCTGGGCTCAATTCCTGGGTTGGGAAGATCCCCTGGAGAAGGGAAAGGCTTCCCACTGCAATATTCTGGCCTGGAGAATTCCATGGACTGTATAGAACATGGGGTCGCAGAGTTGGACACGCCTGAGCGACGCACTTTGACTTTTAATTTCTCAGCTGAGGCTCCTCTAACAGCAGCAAGTTGACAAGAGAAAAGCATAGAGATTAATATAAGTTTTATATGGCACTGGAGCCTTCATAAAAAATGAAGACCCAAAGAAACAAATTTGAGTGTTTTTTTTTTAATAGTTTATTGTAATAATTTAATTTTTTTCTCTAAATGAAAGCATGTTCGTTATAACAAATGCAACCACATACATGTACATGGAGAAAGAAAGTGACTTTCTGCTTTGTGTCTGTAATATCCCTTTCCTTATCCAGAGAGAAATGCTCTTCACAGTTTACACCTGAGCGTTCTAGAGTCGCTGTGTGTGAGGGACGGAAGGGTCCAAGTGAAGGGCAGGAAAGCGGGGGAAGCGAGGTCTGCATCGTGGGGCGTGCTCACGTCGCACGCGAGCGTGAGCGTCTTGGGACCTGCTTCAGGGGAGGGGCAGAGAGGCCTTTCTGGGCGGGCTGTGCCTCAGATTCCTTCCACTTAAAATATGCAGCCTGCCAAGCTCCCATACCTTGGGCCAGCGTGTCCTGAGCCCCTCGTGACTGGTTAAGGGAACTGCAGCCTGGAGAGAGAGGTCTTTGCATCCTCTGGTTTGAGGTTGGCTGCTGGGGGGGAGCAGGCAGATCTACTTTCTCTCCTCCGTTTACTAAACGCTCCTGCAGACAGACCGTCTCTGCTCTGAGGGCCATGCCCGGCGGTCTGCTCTGCTCATGGAGCCGGGGCTGCTGTCCTCCACCTAGCCCTGCCCCCGCCCGCGCCCAGGTCAGAGCCCTGCCTGCAGCTGTGTGGTGTCCAGCAGGCTGACTTCTCTGACTGCCCCTCCTCTAGGGTTTGAGATAATGCACTTCACCAGCTCAGCCCGAGGAGGTGCTTTGGACCGAACTAGGTCCCCTTAAATGCCGGTGATGAGGCCTACCCCTGCTGTGACCGCGTTCGGAGCAGGGCCTTGGGAGCTGAGTAGGTTTAGTTATCAGGAGAAACTGGAGAGCTTCCTCTGTCTTCCTCTCAGCCACGGGAGGACGTCACGAGAAGACAAGGAGGAAAGCGCATCTCAGAACACGCCGTGCTGGCACAGTGATCCAGGCTTCCAGCCCCCAGAACTGTGAGAGAAGACATGCTGTCATTCAAGTTACCCTGTCTGTGGTCTTTCTTCCCGACCCAGGGATTGAACCCAGGTCTCCTGCATTGCAGGCAGATTCCTTATTGTCTGAGCCACCAGGGAAGCCCTTTCTGTCATGGCAGCCCGAGCGAGTATATCGACATTAGGCACCGGGTTCAGGAGGGTTTTGTTATTCTCATCATCTGTAGACTGCCGGTGGGTCAGCTTTCCCTGATGGGCTGTAAGCTTCTAGAGGGTAGAGACACAGAACCATCTTCTGCGCTGGTTCTGGGCTCCCTCAGAGAGCTCCCTGAATGGGTTCTGGGCTCCCTCAGAGAGCTCCCTGAATGAATGGGTTCTGGGTTCCCTCAGAGAGCTCCCTGAATGGGTTCTGGGCTCCCTCAGAGAGCTCCCTGAATGAATGGGTTCTGGGTTCCCTCAGAGAGCTCCCTGAATGGGTTCTGGGCTCCCTCAGAGAGCTCCCTGAATGAATGGGTTCTGGGTTCCCTCAGAGAGCTCCCTGAATGAATGGGTTCTGGGCTCCCTCAGAGAGCTCCCTGAATGGAGCCCAGGGTTGGGCCTTCATACATGTTTGCTGAAGGAGGGATGGCTGAGCGGATGGACAGATGGACTGAAAGAAGGGGACAGAGCTCAGATAACTGACTCCACTGGACGATCCAGAGGCCACGGGCATAAGAGGACAGCTGGGCAGGCCCAGCAGGGCTTGGGTGGCTAATTTGCTTCCAGGTGCTGAGGGGCACCCCAGGAGGGAGGGGGGGCACCGTCACCACCTCTGTGACCTAGCCCACAAGGAAGACACACTTTCTACCACAGTCTTCAGGGTGGAGATGCCCTGCTCAGCTCACCAGGAGTTGTCCATGTTTGAGTCGTCCAGATGAACCAGCGTCCACTTGTCCCAAGAAGAACCAGACATAGTTACAGCAAGGAAGATACCTCTGAGAGGTGGGCCTCGAGTGGAGCCGGGGCTGAGGCACACCTGTGAGGGGCCCAGTGAACCTTCCTCAGAAACGTGTCGATCTGATTTTGAGCTAAGTCTCCATCAGGCTGAGAGATGGCCTTGGGTGTGTGTTGTCCAGCTGGTCTCAACCTCTTTTTGCTGCGTCCTCTGCCTCCCTGCGTCATGCGGCCGGGACTTTCTGCAGCCGCGGGCGTGCTGCCCCTGCTCCAGCCTGGGAGTCACAGATGGCCTCCCTCCGTCCAAGGGCCCCGGTCTCCTCCACCTGAGTCAGAGAGCCCATCGCCTGACCTGTTTCCATCATCCCAGCCCCCTTCTCTGACTCTCCTGCCACCCTCTTGCCCTTAAGTAGACCCTTGTGGTTACGGGGGGTCCACCCAGATAATCCAGGACCATCTCCCCATCTCAGGATCTGCGATTTAATCACACCGCATGGTCCCTTTTGTCACTGACCCTTTTGTCACTGACCCTTTTGTCACTGCCCCTGCGGTGACAGTCTCAGGCTCAGATGTCTATGGGGCCACTGTTCTGCCCACTGCAGGGCCTGACATGGAATTTGATTTTCTCTGGCTTCACCTAGAAGTTCGGGTGTGGGGATGCAGGTGAGACGGAAGGAGGGAACCTGGGAGGTCGACGCCGAGGGGGCTGAAGGCAATAGCAGACGGTGTGCGGGTCTGGGCTGCCTGGGGCAGTTAGCTCATGGTTGGGGTCGCCCTGGGACACAGCAAGGTCATGATGACGAGGTCAAGGCCCTGGAGGGCTTGATGAGGTTGCGGGGCAGGCGTACTTGCGGGGGGGTAGGCACTGGGGGCACTGGAAGCGATGCCCAGAGAGGCAGAGGGCCCTGAAGACCATGGCGGGGGGACAGTCAGCGTGATGGATGGGAGGCGCTTGGATGTGAGAAGGTCACTGCAGGGGAGCCGTGAGGCCAGGAGTCGAGGTCGGACATTGGACACTGACGTGGCAGGACTTGGGGTGCGCAGGAGGGCGTTCAGGAGGTGTCAGTGCTGAGGAAGGGTTCAGGAGGGCCTCCCCAGGCCTTGGAGAAGGCTTTTCCCCAGGAGGGCAGGGAGTGGGGAATCACTGCCCCCCTCCTGCGGTCACGCGTCCAGGGCCACGAGTGCAGAAATGCCTCTGGTCGCCTCTGCTCCTGGGTTTTGTCAGGAGCTGCAAACTTTAAAACAGCTGAATCAGGTGTCTCTGCCCTGGCTTCCTCTGGACCCTGAGGCCCCTGAGGCCACCTTTCTCCCTTTCCAGCCCCACACTTCCTGGGACTGAGGAGGGGCCGGGCAGTCTGGCAGGGACCCCGGCAGGAGGATGGATGGCTCCTACCAGGAGGGCTGGGGAAATGGGAGTCCTCAGGGGAGAAAAGGTTCCGTCTGTCCGAGAAGGTGGACAGAGATCTCAGTAAGGAGCTTTCAAGATGTAGGTGGTTCCAGAGGGCTCAGCGGAGACGGAGGATGGGAGGTGGCTGGCGGGTGGAGACGAAGGCTGGAGGCAGGGAGGGTCCTGGAGAGGCTGGGGCTGGAGTGTCTTCCCCACATGCCACAGCCTGATCCTGCCCCTGCGGCCTCCAGGACCAGTCGTCCCCCATCAGCAAGTGGAGTCTGCTTCCTCTCCCCTCGACCTCAGGCAGGCTTCCAGCTGGGTGCCGGAAGAGCTGTGGGGGTGATGCTCTGCCACCTCTGGGACCCCCACTTTTCTTCCTGCTCGGAGAATTCCAGAGAAGTCACCAGATCCTAACCAAAGCTAGCCTGAACATCCCAGCACTTCGGTTCCATCCAGATGCCGTTCAGGATTCAGGGACCGAATCCAGCATCAGTTAGGGAAAAGGGGGATGTTTGGGTGATTTGGCCATGAAAGGTTATGCTTTGGAGGAATAATCTAAATTAAAGATGTGGGAAGACGCTCATGGGGACAGTGAACGGGGGACTAACCCGCACAGAGTTGGGGGCAGCGACCTTTCAGTGGTGCTGACCTCAGCTGACCTCTCAGGTGCTGGGCTTTTGGTTGGTACTGTTTCCTTCTTTAACTTTCCTGTGTTTTGCAGGTTTTTAAAAGGTAAAGTATAATACTCTTAGAATGAGAAAAATATAAGTATTATTTGTTTTAAAAAGCACCTGATTATTTGCAATGTAATCAGTGGATTCTGGAGATCTCCTTGTTGTCATTCCATCACTCAGTCATGTCTGATTCTTTGTGGCCCCACAGACTGCAGCACACCAGGGCTCCCCTGTCCTTCAGTATCTCCTGGAGTTTACTCAAATTCATGCGCACTGAGTCAGTGACGCCATCCAACCATCTCATCTGCCGTCGTTCCCTTCTCCTCCAGCCTTCAATTTTTCCCGGCATCAGGGGAGATCTCATGGGGGTTAATGTATCTCTGAGGACTCCTATCAGGGGACAAAGGTCAGGACCCCAGGTCCCTCCAGCCCCATTCTCCTGCAGTTGTGAGCGTGAGCAGGTGGGTCCATCACTCTCTTTGATCGCAGACCTCTCTCCTGAGGCAGTTTTATTGGAAGCTGAAAGTTTAAAAATATCTGCATCAGGTGTATCTGCCCCTCTCCGCTCTGGCTTCAGAGGCCTCCTCGGTTCCTGCTCCCCTCCAGCTCCAGGGCGGGGCAGATGGCCAGGCAGGCGGCCTGTGCTATATCGGGAACCAGTGCAGGGGGTCACGTGCTGGTTCTGAGTTCCCTGCAGGGAGGCCCCACCCCCACCCCCAGAGTCTCCTTTCCGCAGGCCTGCCTTCTTTCCAACTCCATGCTGGGGACCCAGCCCAGGACCCTCCCCTTGCAGTTATCACCTGTGTGGAACTGGGAAGTCCCCGTGGGGCTGTGGGGGTCACAGGGTCTGCAGAGAAAGCATCTTCCCAGGGACCACTGAGGCAGGGGTGACGGTGCCAGCTGGAGAAGCTGGTGGGAGGGCAGCCCTCTTCTGGGGGCAACACCCAGTGCCTGGATGGGCCAGATGACAGGTTCTCCCAAACCAGAGTGTGCTGGACACAGACCTGCTGTGGCCGGGCTCTCAGAGCACTACCTCCCAGGGCTCTCATGGGCCACTTCCTTTCCCTTGAGTGGTGTTTCCTTAGTCAACACTCCTGAAAGCTCCCTTCAAGGGGGAGTTTATGGATGTTTGCTGAAGGTGAAGTCTGTCCCTTCTCCCAACAGCCCCAGAGGGAAGCCTTTCCTTCCTCCCCTGACTTGTTTTCAAAACTGTTGGCTCACTGCAAGGAAGGAAACACCAAGTATAAGTGACTGAGGTTCCTGGTACATCCACAGCCTATATGCAAGGACCAGAAATGCTCTGTGTGATCTTCACGCTTTCTGGGTCTCAGTTTCCATCCCCGAAAAACCCAGGCTGGGAATCACTGCCATTTTGGACCAGATATTCTTGGGAGGTGGGGGGGCTGTGCCCTGTAGGATATTCAGCAGCAGCATCCTTAGCCTGGAGAAGGGAAATGGCAACCCACTCCAGTATTCTTGCCTGGGAAATCCCACACACAGAGAAGCCTGGCAGGCTCTAGTCCATGGAGTCGCGAGAGTCAGACACGACTGAGCGACTGAACCATCCTTGGCCTCCACCCATCTTCCCAGCAGCAGATGCCAGCAGCACATCTTCCCAGTCCCGACAACCAGGAATGTCCCTAGACACTTGTCCAGGGAAGTAAAGATGCCCCACTCGAGAACTGCCAGGCGAGTGCTGTCTCCCTTTGGGCTTGAAATCCTCAAACACATCCCTTCCTTCCTCTTATTACCCCTCCCACCAGCCTCGCCTCCTTCTTTGGACTTGTTTTCTCTTCTGTAATGAGCACATTGAATGAGGGAACTCTTGAATACCTGCTGCCCATACTGGTTCTGGGCTTCCCTGGTGGCTCAACTGGTAAAGAATCCACCTGCAATGCAGGAGACCCCAGTTCCATCCCTGGGTTGAGAGGACCCCCTGGAGAAGGGATAGGCTACCCACTCCAGTATTCTTGGGCTTCCCTGATGGCTCAGATGGTGAAGAATCTGCCTGTAAAGTGGGAGACCTGGATTGGACCCCTGAGTTGGGAAGATCCCCTGGAGAAGGGAATGGCAACCCACTCTAGTATTCTTGCCTGGAGAATCCCATGAACAGAGGAGCCTAGCGGGCTATAGTTTATGGGGTTGCAAAGTGTTGGACACGACTGAGTGACTTTCACTTTCACATGCTGGTCCTGGCATCCAGTAATTCTGTGGTTCTTGTTTGGGTCAAGGCTTGAGCTTGAGCCTGCTCCTTTAACCCAGGAAGAGGGTTGCTGGACCCATTTTACAGATGTGGCATCCAGAGCAAAGAGGCCAGACTTCAACTCTGGAGCTGAGGGAGGGACTCAGGACGCATAGCGGTGAATGCAGTCCTAGTAAAGGGGTCAGCTCCAAGCAGGCACTCCCAGGAAGATCGGGGAAGGGGAGGCAAAAGAGGGAGGTACCCAGACACAGACCCAGAGCTGAGAGTGACCAGCTGTGCCCCAAACGACATTCCTTCCTGCCAGGGCTAGACTGCACGTCCCCTCTCCTCTGGCTCTCAGGTGTGACGGTGTCCCTGAGCTCTGGGCAGTGGCACGTGGGCCGAAGGGGGAGCCACAGCTTCCTGGTCCATTAAAACTTCTTACAGCACCCTCTACTCAAGCTCACCTGTTCTTTCCCTTCTCCATCTGCCCACTGGAGGTCAATGCCAAGGGCGACCTTAGACGCTCGTGTTGGGAAGATGGCAGAGCCTGCACAGCGTGGGGCTCTGAACCCGTGATTGACTGTGGGGAGCAGAGCATCTCCCACCCACCCCATGGGTGAGAGATACACTTGAACTGATTAAGCCGTTTTGCACTCAGGGTGGCTGGCTATGTCATTAGTCTGAGTGATATGGGTACAGGGTGAGGTGGGGCTGGAGGAGGGGCCTGGGGTTCTTGATTGGGGCCCTAGAACTTTCGCTTCTACATCAGTTCCCTCAGATTTTACCCTGCAGGTTATGGAGGCAGAATTTGTAGCTGAACTGAAATGCATGACGGCGAGAGCCCCACGTTGGACAGAGGCCATAGCGTGTCACTAAATGCAGACCGCACGGGCGTCTGCCCAGGACAGCGGACGAGCTTGTGCTGAGCCAGAGTTTCCTCGGGGCTAAGAATAAACAGAACTGTTGGTGCCTGGCGCTGATGCGGGGTGGCTTGGCTCCAACTTGGAGCTGTGAGCTCAGAGCTCAGCCGGGTCAGTGGAGGGGCGGGTCCCCCACCCCAGGACCCGGCAGCTCAGCGCATCTGGGAACATCGGTTTCTCCGGAGACCCATCTTGGGCAGGAGGAAAGACGGTTAAAAGGCCAGGGCTGAACGCTCAGGCCAGGGGGGCGGTTCCTGCGGCCGCATGGGCCAGGATGCAGGGGCACCAGGCCCCCAGCCTCCCTGCGGGACTCACAACAGTGGCCTTCTCGTGAAGAGGGTTGAGAGGCTTGTGCATCTCCACTCCGAGAGCCCAGAGAAGGCCATGGCTCCTGGGAAGGAGACTCACGGAATCCGTCCAGAAAGGAGGCTGTGACGAAGCAGGGGCGCCAGGGCTCCGGTGCTGCTGTGGGTTCTTCTCCCGGCGCCCGCTTGCAGGCACGGGCCTGGCGTTACCCCAACAGGCTGGCAGGTGCGGCGTCCTCGTCAGAGGGCCCCTTGGGTCCCTCTTCCCATTTGGCCTGTGGTTGGAGCCACATCCTCCTGTCCACCTCCTCTAGGTATAAAGCTCACACCTGGGGACAGTGATCCTCTATTTCTCATTCATCCAGGAATCTGGAGGGGAAAGGAGGCTGGTTACTGGACTTGTCAGAAGCCCACCGGGCAGCTTGGCACCCCTGAGGGTGGCTCCATCCGGCCGGACGCGTCCTGCAGGTTCTGAAGATGGGCCTGGCTTGCTCAGCTCTCAGATGTCCACACCACACAGGGGTGGCCTGTCCCTCTTCTGTGAACAGGCAGCTCCATGGACCCACCCAGGAGCCTAAACCCAGATGGTGGGGACAGGGAGGCGGCCAGCGGCCCGGACAAGAAGCAGAGAAACTGGGCTTGGCCAGCACAGGATCCACCCTCCTCTCCCCTTCTTCTTGGGGGTCTCCCAGACCCAAGGACACTGACTGCCCACAAGGACTTGAAGGGAGCTCTCCCCTTCCCCGCCCAACATCAAGAGGAGAATGTTTTAAAAATGTTTTTATTTAATTAAAAAAAAGACAGAACTAACAACCCCAAACCAGTAGTAAGTACAGGATTCACAGGTATGTAACTGGAGAGACACAAGGGCAGGATGGAAGGGTGGAGGGCATGGGGCATGGCGGGGGACAGGCACGGGCCGCCCAGAGCCCCTGGGCGCAGGGACGGGCTGGCTTCGACGGGGGGCGACTGCGCCCGGGCAGGAGTGGGGGGTGGAGAAAGGCTGTGACGACCAGAGGCGCTGAGGTGTTCTGCTCCCTGCTCTCCGTCCCTCCGATCCCTTTCCTGGTCCCAAGAGTGGGCCCCATGTTCTCTGCTGGGACTGGGTGAGAGGTAGGATTCATTGGAACACAGCTTTCTCCATGAGATGATGGATGCTCCCAGGAAGGCAGGAGGAAGTGGCTGACATGGAAGGAAGGACAAGGCTGCCTGCTTTTCGAGGTGACCTTGCTGGGGGACGGGCCCCCAGATCTCGCCCTGTCCTTCCAGCCTGGTGAGACGGTGTCAGGGCCTGGAGAAGGAGGGTGGGGGCGGGCCGAGCCCGGACACTCCAGCACTTGCGGCCGCACATGCTTGGACGGAGCACACAAAGCCAACCTCGACACAGGGGAAGGGTTTCGAGCAAGCGGAGGGGCCCTGGCACGCGGTCACCGGGGCGGGACAGGTTGGGGCACCCTCTGGGGGCGGCAGAGGAGAGCAGTGAACGTGACCCAGACTGAACTCCTGGGGCCGAGTCCGCCCCAGGGGTCCGTGAGCAGGCGGCTGAGGTAAGAGTTTGCTCGTCACTTCTAAGTACGACAGCTACTGGGATCACGGACAACTGCTCTAGAGCCATCGCCAAGTTTCAAAAAGTAAGAAAGGGTTTGTCATTAGAAAGCCCGCATTTGTATAAAAGAGGGTCGGCTCCAGAAAGCGATCCTCTGAGACCGACAGACTTCCGGGTTCTCTGCTCGCTTCTAGGGGAGAAACAGCTAGAAAAACACCAGCCGTGGAACCTGCCAGCCTCCCTTCCCGGGGCCGGGACGTCCACTTAGCTGCTGCTTCCGCACTTCCTCACCGATGCTTTTGGGTGGTGGCAGAATAAACAACAGTCACAGGGGTGGGGCAGGGGCTGCTCCTACTTTTCAAGAGGGAACGAGTGTCCTGGCTTTTCTGATGAGTGACCACCCGGGAAATGGGGCTTTTCCTCGCTGTTCACCCTCAAGTCTCCCTTTCTTGCACAAAGTCCAGGCTCCTGTTGCCAACCCCTGGGAGGAGGGTCTATCCCTCCCAGCTTGACCCCCTAGGAGAGACAGTGCTGCTCCTCAGGCCAGTGGGCAGGGGTGGGAAGGGACACAGTAAGAGGCCGCTCGGCCACCTTTCCTCTGACCGTAGAATCTTCCAGACTCTGAAGTACAGTCAGCGTATTCCACCCTTTCTGTGAGCAGAAACTTCCAGAAGTGAAGAGGAAAGCCTTTAACTTACGCTCAGCCCCCCACCTTCAGATACCTCCACAGGCCTCAGAGACCCCAGGCCGAGGGCAGCAGCCAAGGACAGCACAAGGCGAAAGCACCAGGTGGTCACAGGCTCTGTCCTTAGGATCGTGGCCATCTCAACAACTGGCAGCTGCCAGAGACAGACAGACAGACAGAGAGGCAGGGACGAGCTTCAGCTTCCTCGCCTGTGGCTCACAGACACGGGAATCGCACGTCCAAAAGCCGCTGACCAGCGACCAAAGGCTCCAGAGGGCCAGGAAGCCGGGCAGGGAGGGGGCCCCGGAACGCTGCTCTTCAGGCAGGATGTGTTCCCAAGAGGAGATAATGGCTCCGTGTTGCTTCCCAGGTGGGTTCGGCCATGCTGCCTCCGGAGTGCTCTGGGGCCTCCTGGGAGCTTTCAGGACGCCCCGGCATCAAAAGCCACATTTGGGGATAAAGTCAGCCATTTCGCTTCCAGTTCCTGTCTCCCCCAGGCTTCGCTCCAAGCCAGCCCTCCAAGCATTTGGGGACCCAGGAGGGTGGGGTTTGGCTTTAGTCTGTCCTCCGTCCGTCCTAGCGGTCAGAGGCCCCATGGGGCCTAGGCAGCCGATCTGGGGAGAGGCTGGCGCGGACAGGCCAGGCAGGGCTCACACGGGCGTGGTCCTCCGGCTCAGCATGCTGAGGTCCTGCTGGAAGAAGCCGTGCACCTGCAGGAAGCCAGCGTCCTGGTCCGGGCTGTAGCTGGCGGCCGTGGTCACCTTGAGGGGCTCCCTGGACAGCGTGTACATGGACAGCTCGCCCATGGGGATGGCCCCGGTGATCTTCAGCCCCACCGGCGACGCGTCCCTGGAAGGCGAGGCCTCGGTGGACCTAGAGCTGGACCGCGAGCGCCGGCGCCGGTACCGGTAGCTCGGCATCCTGGCATAGGGCGACGAGGAGGGGGCCTTGAGGAACTCACGTCTGGTCTTAAACCGCAGCTCCTTGTTCTTCTCAATGTAAATGTTTACCGCCAGGACGCCCACGGTCTCGGCCACAATGAACGACAGGGCTCCGAAGTAAAAAGACCAGCCATAGTTGTAATGGTTTTTCTTGTCCTCGTCGCGCTTGTCACTGGGGTCGCCCGTGTTGCTGGAAATGTAGACGATGATGCCGATGATATTACTGAGGCCTGAAAGTGGATCCGGAGAGGGGGCGGGAGGGAGAGGTTAGACCCTCAGCGGGGGCGGGGTGGGGGGAGGAGGGCGGGGCAAGTGGGCGGAGCAGGGAGGTGGGCGTGGCAGGGATTGGTGGACCGGGCATGGGCTGGTGGGCGGGGCAGAGAGGTGGGTGGGGCAGGGGTAGGTGGGCGGAGCAAGGGCTGGTGGGTGGGGCAGGATAGGTGGGCGGAGCAGGGGCTGGTGGGTAGGGTAGGGATAGGTGGGCAGAGCAGAGGCTGGTGGGCGGAACAGGGCTGGTGGGGGGAGCAGGGAGGTGGGCAGAGCAGGGTCTGGTGGGCGGGGCAGGGATAGGTGGGCGGAGCAGGGGCTGGTGGGTAGGGTAGGGATAGGTGGGCAGAGCAGAGGCTGGTGGGCGGAACAGGGCTGGTGGGGGGAGCAGGGAGGTGGGCAGAGCAGGGTCTGGTGGGCGGGGCAGGGATAGGTGGGCGGAGCAGGGGCTGATGGGCGGAGCAGGGCTCAGGTGGCCGCTCCCCTGTGTGGTATGTCTTTGTTCTGGTTGCTAATTTTTAAGTAAAAGTAGTTAATTTTGAATGAGTAATAAAGTACAGAGTTTTGGTGAATAATAAAATAAAACACAGGCTCTGAGCTACCCAGTTCCTCCCCTGAAGGGAGCTATTGTCTTGTTTCTTCTGTCCTTTCTATATCCACAGTCAGTCCTTCTCTCTCTGTCTCTCTCTTCCATTTTTTTCTTTGCAGAATACTCTTTGGCCCCTTGCTTTTTCACTTAACAGTCCCCCCAGGAGGCGGGGCCCTGACAAGACAGTCCTCTTCTCACTCTCCCAGCCTTTGGACCATACTTGTCCTGAGGATCAGAGTCCACCTGGAATTATTCATGGGCCTGTCTCACCTCACTGCTGGCCCCTGCACGTGACTCTGTGCCCACAGTCAGAGCCCATGATCCTGGGAATAAACGGGAATGGACGAGAATCCCCTTCTTGCCTGCCATGGCCCTTGTTCTTTGTGGCTGCCTGTCCTCTCCACTCTGGCAGGACCTGTGTTTTTAGCTGAATGTCTCGGGACTCTGTCTCTGCGGACCCTCTGGTGAGTCGCAGCATCTGGAGATGCCTTTGAAGTGGTTCCTCCTGGGGGCACAGGCAGCTGCCTAGGGCACCTCGCTTTTGAGGCTGACAGCCCTGGGCTCAGCCATGACTTTGGCAGTGTGTGACTTCAGGAAAGCCACCTGGCCACCACCTGCCTCCCCAGGAGCCGGGATGATGGGCTGGCCTACAGAACACCTGGTGCTGGTGTTAGTGGAAGTCTTCTTTCCTGGCCAAGAGGCTCTGAGCCCAATCCTGAACTGCGCTGGCCCTAGCTCTGTGAAAGAAGCGAAAGGCACCTTCCATCTCCAAGAGAAGCCATGAGAGGCGATGGGGGTGAGGATGACCGCTGGGCTGTGTGGGCCAGGCACCTGGCGAGGCCCCGTGGGCGCAGGGAAGGAGGCATGGCCGCAGGCACCTGGCGTTCTCATTGCCTCCCTCAGGGCACCCCGGCCGACCCAGGGCTCAGCGGCCAGGTGCAGGGAGCGGACGGGCCTGGGCCGAGTCGGGCCTCGCGCTCACCTCTCCCCTGTACCGCTCCTCCCCACAGGCTGGTGGAAGAGAAAAGGCTCTTTGCAAGGAAAACGCCACTGCTAGGACAGTGCCAGGAGCTGTGATGACAATTTAGGGAAGAGTTGCTGCACTTCCTTACATTTCTGGCATCGATCTGCTGGAACGAGGCCAAGAAATCAGGTGTCCTGTTCCAATAAGCAGCCCTGGGACCTTGGCTGGACCGTTCTCCCCACTCCTGGGGGCCCCCTGGGGGCCGGAGGAGGTCGTGGCCGAGCTGAGCCCCTCAGACGCCCCAGTCCCTGCCCACACCAGCACCTCAGGCCCACCGGGTTCTCCACCGGACGGGTCTTCTCCGCGTCCGCAGCAGCGGGGCATATAGTATGCTGTCTGCAGCCGGGCTCAGACAAGCGAGTGTGAAGCCGTTTTGGAGCCGCCGGGAAGGGAGTGGTGTCTCTTGGCCAGGAGACACGGGCAGTAAGGATGGGCAGGGGAGGCTTCATCCCTAACCCTAACCCCTCGCCTCCTCGCTCACCCTGCCCTAGGCATGCTGGCTTCCCCGCTGCTGCACCCTCTCTGGCTGTGTGCCCCTCACCTGTCTTTACGTGGGCAGCTCCTTCAGGGCTTGGCTTCTGAGAGTGCCTCTGTGTCCCTCCCTGACCCCCGCCTGAGCCAGGCTCCCCTGAGACAGGCTTGTAAGGCGCTCCTCTGTGGTATTTTGCACACCTGGACTAGCTATTATTATTTTTAATTGAGGTGGAGTTCATAGAACATAAAACTAACCCTTAAAAGTGCACACTTCAATGTCATTTAGTACAGCCACCACCTGTATCTAGTTCCTGATCATTTTATCACCCCAGAAGGAGGCCTGATACCCACTGGGCTTCTGCTCCTCACTCCCTGCCCGCCCCCCGGACTGCTGAGGTGAGTTACCCACAAGGATTTTACCGTCTGCCTGCCTGCTCCCCCCACCCCTGGGGGAGCACTGTGTGCAGTGGGACCCGAGCAGACAGCTCACCCGCGGCCACGAAGAGGATGCCGGCGCTGAGCACGATGTTGTTCTTGCGGCTGTAGAACCTGCCGGCGCCGATGCAGAGCCCGCCGAGTAGGAGCAGGATGGTGCTCAGGATGGGGAAGACGCTGGAGGCGCGCACGATGCCTGGCGGGCAGAGACAGAGTGGAGAGGCCGTGAGACTGGCCCTCCTTACGGGCCCACCTGTGGGGCACAGGGGAGCCCCCTGACCTTGAAGGTTCCCCTCTGGCCCTGTAGACCCGAGGTAGGGAGGGAGTGGCTGGTGGGGGGCAGTCTGGACCAGCAAGTGATGGCCCTGGCCTGCGGTCATTCCCCTGTATGCCAAGTGGCCTGGAGTCACCTCTGCCCGGGTCTCTCTTAGACTCTCCCTGGGTGTGGGTCACACTTCTGTCAGCCAGACAGGAGGAGAGCCCCTCAGTGCCCCCAGAGAGCCCACTGAGAAGCTGTGGGACGACCCCTCACAGCCTCCTCCTTTGTGGTGGTTTATTACTACGGCCTTAGGAAAAGAATACACTACCTTGTCAAGGTTGTGTGAGAATCTGTGGACTAAGATACACAGAGCACTTAGTAGGGCCCCAGGGGATACGTCGGCTCCCGGAGGGCCCGGCTGGGAGGAAGGGCAGGGGCGGCGGGGTGGAAAAGGAGCCCTGAGCTCGCCTCCCAGCCTGGGGGAAAGGCCGGCCCATGGGACTGGAGCGCTGGGAGGACCCCTTTGCGAGCCAGCTGAGTGGGCTTGCTGCTTTCAGCCTCTGAAGGCAGCGCTTGTCTCCCTGTTTGTCAGCCCACCAGTGTGTGCCCTGCTGCACAGAGAGGGGTTTGTGTGGGGCATCAAATGGGGCTCTTCTCTCCGCACCGCACCGCCCCCCGCCCCCGCCTTCTTGCAGCCCCCGCCCTGGGGGAGGTTTCCTGTGGGCTTCTGAAACGCTCCTCTGATGTGCGCTGGCCAGCACAGCGGCCGGGGCCCTCTCAAGGCCTTGGTCCTGCGGTGGGTCTGAGGGGCTGGAGGCGGGGAAGCCTGGAGCCTCTAACGTCGCCGAGGTCGGCCGGGCCCAGAGCCCTCGTGCACCCTGCCTGCCTGTCATGTGAGGGCCATCCCTCACCACATGGGCTTGTCTGGAGCGCTGGACATGCAGGCGCCAACCGAGGGGCAGGCCGGGTCTTACACAGAGCCGGGCTGATGTCCAGCCCACTCCTGGCCACATCCAGCCCTGGCAAGGATCTGAGTCTGCCCAGAGGCACAGCGTGGGCTCCGGCAGCCCCGACACCAGCACTTTGAGGTTAGCACAGAAACCCCCCACCGAGCCTAAAATGTGGAGCCTGGGAAAGGGGAGGGGCCAGGCCCAAGGCAGGGGGACAGGGATTCCAGAGGCCAGTTGGGCTGGCGGGAAAGAAATGGCAGGGGGATCAGGGCACACAGGCCGGCTGGCCGCAGTGCCCGGGACCTTGGCCTGTCCTGGAGTATTACCTACTCCCTCTGCCCAGCTCTTCCTCAGCCTACTTCCTAAGCTTATGGGTATCTGCTCTCTGGAGCTCAACTTCAGGGCCAGTTCTCGTTGTTTCTGCAGCCTTTGAGGGGAACACCAGCCCCTTGATGGAGATCAGTTCTGCCCTCCCCACTCCACCAAAACTCGAGGTCACAGTCCTGGAGCCAGCACCCTTCTCTTCCTTGGGCTCCTTAATGAACCCACCGGTCAACCCCACAGCACACGATGGAGGAAGCACTTCCTTCTCGGGTTGTTAGCTTCCATCGCTGATGTGCCCTCATTTCATGTGGGAACCCACTGCTGGGCCCTCCCAGCCTCACATCTGGCCCTGGGCACCCTGGGGGGCTTGTGGGCAGTGAGCCTGGCACCGGGCACCCCGGGGGGCCTGTGGGCAGTGATCCTGGCACCGGGCACCCCGGGGGGCTTGTGGGCAGTGATCCTGGCACCGGGCACCCCGGGGGGCCTGTGGGCAGTGATCCTGGCACCGGGCACCCCGGGGGGCTTGTGGGCAGTGATCCTGGCACCGGGCACCCCGGGGGGCCTGTGGGCAGTGATCCTGGCACCGGGCACCCCGGGGGGCTTGTGGGCAGTGAGCCTGGCCCCAGGCACCCCGGGAGGCTTGCGGGCAGTGAGCCTGGCACTGGGCACCCCGGGGGCTTGCGGGCAGTGTGAGCCTGAGGCCAGGGAGTAAGTGGGCAGTAAGTGGGTGGCACAGGCTCGGTTTACTGCTCCTGGTCCTCAGCCACCTTTCTCCCTTCTGCTCTGGGCCTTGGGTGGCTGATACCAGGGACCGGATCACTGGGGTCCCTTCACTCTGGCTTTGGAGACATTACTGCCCTGGCTTCCTCCTGAGGACGAGGACGGGGCTGAGGTGGCTGTGTTCCTTTGTCAAGCCACAGATCCTGCCTGGCGGCCCGGGCCTCACAGCTCCTCTGGTCCAGGAGCCCGTACCTGCCTCTGTCACCCGCTCAGGCCAAGGGCCAGAGGTCCTTCTGCTGCTCCCGCCTGTGTGCTCACTGCCCCTTCCCCATCCCTGCACATCTCTGTAATCAGTCCTTCACTAAACGCCCTTCCTTCTTCCTGTCTGAGCATCTCCTCTGCTTCTGGCAGGGACCCCAGGAAGCCACACGTCTGACCTCTGGGCTCACGTGTCTTGGGGCCCATCCAGAGATGCCAGCCCTCTGGGGACCAGGGTGGGGGCACGGCAGGAGGTAAAGAGGAAGAGCTGGCGCCAGTTAACCTCAGGTTCAAGTGGGAAGTGGGAGGGAACGGATGCTTCTCTGGTGTCCCCTTCCCCACAGTCCCAAGGATCAGCAGTGGAGCAGACCTGCCCCAGAGCCTTGGGAGTCGTCTGCCTGCCCGGCGGGTTCTGAGTCAGGCCTGAGCACCAGTGGCCACCCTAGATGGCTGTGCAGCCCGCACACCGCGCAACTCATGGTGTTATTCATGCCCCGCTCTATGCCAATGCCATCCCCTAGTGTGCCCCGTGGAAGGCGTGTGCTCGGTTCAGTACTGACCCCCAGAAAGCAGAGAGAGCAGACAGGCAGGAAGAAGAGGAGAAGCGGAGGGCAGGGATAGGAGGCAGATCCGGTAACACTGTTTCCGGTCCTGGCTCTGGACTCCATGGGAACCACATGCTGTTCTGTTTCACGAGATGACTCAGAACCAGAGTCCTTTCTCTTAGAAAAAACAGTCCATAAGCAGGTGCAGAGTGAATTGTGTTCCCTCTGTGGACGCTGGTATCGATTCTCCATAAATGAAGCCGGCCCAGCTCCTGGGGGAGGGGATGGGAGCAGCTCTGCGTGTGTCTGGGCTGATGTGGAAGGGGAGACGACTTCAAAACCATGCTGGTTTTCCATTTCCAGGTTCCTCCCCTGGAGGAAGGAGGCTCCATCCTTCCTCCCAGGGAGGTAGCCACAGCCCAGGGATGAGATCTGGATTTGGGGCGTGGGGCTGGGTTTGTCCTCTGACCTCTGGTTCCAGTTTGGGGGCCAGCCCCATCTCAGGACCTGGGCAGGGGGCTCAGGGGCAGAGCTGGGGGCTCCACCAGTTGGTGCTGGAGAGACTTGAGGCCCATGGACCCGAGGCTGGTCCCACAGGCTGCCTGGCACTCACCGGCTGTCTCAGTGTGTGATTTAATCTGACTTGTCAAGAATAGATTGCTGGGTGGGGGTGGGGAGAAGTGGGCAGGTCCAGTGCTGGCCGGGCAGTATCCTTGGGGTGTCTCAGCCCCTCAGGGATGCTGGGCCTGGGCAAGCCAATGTCTCTAACGTCCTTGCCTCAGAACCAGCTGTTGCGATCAACTCCTCTGAAGACAGCAACTTGTAGCAGCCCCGGGCAGCGGGACGCCCCACCCTCCTCCCCTCTTGCCAGCCCTGAGCTGGTGTGTCCTCCCAGCCAGTAACTGCATGGGGGTGACCGGCGTGTCACAGCAGGCTAACCATACCCCATCCTCTGAACTCAGTATCCTGAGTCAGAGGGGAGTGTCGGGAGCACCCAGAGACCGGCCCCTCTGCCCTCACGGGGCCTATCCTTCCTCCAGCGCCTGCCTGCCTCTCGTCCCCCGTCCCACAAACAGGGGGAGGCAGGGTCCTGACACTCACGGAGGAGGTACTCCGAGCTGTCATGGTCGTAATCGTTGTCCTCTGGGAAGTGGTTGATCCGAAAGCAGTGTCCTTTATAGATCCCTGGGGGAGCAGAGGAAAAGAACTGTGTGAGTGTCCCGAGGGCCCCCACCTCTGTTCACCCAGACTTGCGTGCTGTGTGTGTCTGGCTCTGGGCAGGCTCTGGGCTCGGGGGAGCAGAAGGGCAACCCAGGCATGACGGGGATCTCGGCAAGGGGGTCGGCGCACAGAGGCAGACCACTCAGCAGGCAATGTGCCCACAGCTGGCCGTATCCCTCCGTTGGGTCCTGAACTGCTGCCTTCAGAGCTGGGGTGCTGGTCTCCAGGGCCCCGGTGGGGCAGGCTGGCCTTGGTCAGGACAGTGGGGGACAGCTAAGGGTGTCAGGGATGGCACCCTAAGTGGGACACGCTTCGATGGCATGCTCTGTGTGACTCAGGCACGAACAACTTAATTACCCACCTCATCTCCTCTGTAGAATGGGGACAAACACTTGCCTCTTCTCCTGGGACCTGAGCTGACACCGAAAGGCCTGCAGATGCCTCCTGGCCTGCGGTGATGGCTCAGGGGAGAGTGCTGCTGTGGACCCAGACATCACCCCCTTCACTCTGCGGGTCTCCCTCGGTGGCGAGGGGCTGAGCTGGGGGTGAGCCGTGAGCATTTGTGACAAGAGGGAGCAGCACCGGGCAGGCTGGTGTCAGGGTGGCCAGAGTGGGGGCCGCGGGGGCCAGACGGGGCCGCGCGCAATTCCAGGCGTTGGGGGGATGCCATGCCAGTGTTTCCAGGATGGTGGGCGAGGTGGCGCTCTCTGCCCTTCCCCCCCACCCCCTGCACAGTTTTGGGCTACTTTAGTTTTGTCGTTGTTCAGTTGCTAAGTCGTGTCCAACTCTTTGTGACCCCGTGGACTAGAGCATGCCAGGCTTTCCTGGCCTTCACTGTCTCCCAGAGTTTGCTCAAACTCATGTCCTTTGAGTCAGTGATGCCATCCAACCATCTCATCGTCTGCTTTATGGGTCTAAACAAAATCACAAGTCCCCCATGCTCGTCAGCACAATCATTAAGAGTTTGACAATAACCTCCCTTCAGAGCTGTTCTCCAGGGGCCAGCGCTCAGTCGTGCCTCTTCCCACCTCTTTCTCTGTGTTGCACACCGGGCTGTGCACATGTCTGTGAGGCTCCCCTGCTTTTGAAACACTGATCTTTTTACTTGGAGGTAATTTAGATTTACATGCAGTTGTAAGAAACAGTGCAGGGAGACTCCGTGTCCCTGTTACTGAGTTTCCTCCAGTGATGACATCACAACCAGGGTCCTGACAATGCTCATCAGGGACACACACCACCCTGTGGACCCCTCATGCCACCCACAGCCACATCCACGCCCCTGACCCAGGGCAACCACCGAGATGACTGGACTCAGACAGTCCGTAGCCTGTGGGGACTGGCCCTTTCTCTCAGCATAATTCGAGATTCACCCGTTGTGTGGTATCACCAGCTTGCTCCTTCTGACTGCAGAGCAGTAGCCCATGGCACAGCTGTGCCACAGCCTATGACACCTGGGGCATTTCCAGCTGGCACACCTGTGGTTTCCAGCTGTTTCTACTAATGCTGCTACGAACAGGTTTGGAGGTGAATCAAAGTCACACTTCTGTGGGCTAGATGCCTGGGCGTGCAGCTGCTGGGGTCGTGATGCTGCGTTTGTTCTTCGAGACCCCATGCTGGTTTCCAGAATGGCTGTGTCCCCTATTTTGAAAAAGGGATAATACAACACACCTCACTCTGTCACCTGCTCTTTTCATGTAATAACATATGCACACACCTCTCAGGGTCAATACCTATGGATTTAACTTTTAAAAAGCCTTTTTTTAATAAAAAGTAATAAGCTGATACTAATCCAAAAGTTGCTGAAAATCTTAGGAAACAGCACAGGGACTAGAGAACTAGCACCTGCTCCCACACGGATCATGCTAACGCTGTGTTTTGGCAGAAATGAGAAAACCGTATATTTATATATTTAATATAATGCATATGAAGAAAACAGACCTGAAGCATCGTTGCACCCAGACACGCTAGCTCCGGAGGCCTTTCCAATGCATTTCGCCAACCTCCACTCTGCATTTAGGGCACTATTTTCTATTTGATAGAGATTTTAAATAAGAATCACACTGTCCAACATATTAACACACTTTTCACACATTGCCTTAGGTGTCTGTGTCACCACGCGTGGTTACGGTTCACCATCCAGCCGAGGGGTGGGACGGAGGGGCAGCGCCGCCAGCCAGGGCTGGGCTGGGAGGGGGCCTACGCGGCCCCCAGAGGTGCAGGGCCCTGGGGCTCCAGACTGTGAGATGACTGTGTCCTTTTGTTCATCAAGGCAGCCCTGGGACCAGCACAGGTGAGCTGCCGTGCGAGAGGAAGCGTGACACTCCTGGTTCGCCTGTTGGAGGCCAGCCCTGCAAGAAGGCGAACGGACATGTGGGCCTTCCTGCTCCTCCATCAGCTGCGGGGCCCCTGGGCGACATCCAGGGATCCGAATTACTGCACCTGCAGAAGGGTCTTCCAGCTGGGCGTGCGGTGAGACACCCAAACCCTCAGGCTGCCAGAACCCCTGGTGTGGAGCTCCCCCTACCCTGATCCCCCAGCCAGTGGCGGGCACCTCTCCCCTCCCAAGCAAACAGCTTTAACTTCAAATTCCTGAGAAGTCAACCTGCCTCCATGAAACTCCATTTGTGGGAATTACATGTAACCTCTGGGAATGAAAGAATCCATCATCTATCATGTGTCAACCCTTCAAGTTATCAAAGAGAGGAACTGTGTCCGACGGGACGAAGGACCAGCTGTTTTTCCAGCCATCCGGGATTTGCACAAAAATGAGGACCGAGGCTTGAGGATGCATGGGAGGTGGCTGGCAAGCTGCCACAGTTGGGACCAGACTCGTCCCCCTGCCTGACCTTATCACGGGCTGGAAGCCCGACCGCACTCCCACCAGCCCGCTCCCCTGACCCCAGCCTAAAAAAGTGGGTGCTGCAGAGAGCACATGGGGAGCCTGATAAGATTGCCCCCTGCCCCCAAAGGCGAGAACCTGGGTACTTGCCCTTAGTGGATATGCCCAAGGTCGTATCTCCCCATTTCCTTCGGCCATTTGTCTATCAATGGTTCCGGCCTGTCTCCAGCCTCGTTCCCGGCTCCGGGTCACCCGGAAGCACAGCCCCCACAGCAGCCCCCTGCCGGGGCTGGGTCTGACCCCCCAGAGCTCAGGGCCCTGCCCCGCCCGTCTCTGGATCGTGAGCTTCTGCTCCCAGACCGCTGTCCCTGAGACTCAGCCTCCCAGCCTCACTGCCACCAACCTGTTTCTGTGGAGTGTTTAGTCTGAAGGACTTCACATTTATCCCTGTTGAATCCAACTTTGTTAGCATCGGCCCCAAGGCACTGAACAGGGAGAAAATTAATGGCTGACGTGAGAAGAGCAAACCCCAGCCCGCTCCCCTCATGTGTGTCCTCTTTCGGTAATCAGGCGGTTGCTGTGTTATCTATTAAGATGTGGGCTTCCCAGGTGGCACCAGTGGTAAAGAATCTGCCTGCCAAGGCAGGAGACATCAGAAACACAGGTTCGATCCCTGTGTCAGGTGGTGTGATGACGACCTTCAACGCGCTTCCTCTGGGCCTGCAGAGCGTTTTCACCGTCGCTACCCCCGTGCTCCTCGCTGACGCCCATGTGCCCACACTCACCTCTCTGCCCACCTTCGCTCCTCAGAGCGGCCCCCAGGCCCGCACAGCATCACCCGCTCCTGTTACTCTTGCCTTTGACCCGTGGCACTGGGAAGGTCACCCAGGGGGACTGCACACAGGCTCCATGCTTGTGGAGCTGGAGGCTTGGGGATCAGGACCCCCACCTCCGCGGGGACCTCTGAGCAGGAGGGTGGGAGCCGCTGGGGAGACGTCCCCATCCTTTACCTTTGGGGCCCCTTCTGCCTGCTTCTGGGGGTGGGCCCCTGCAGGACCAAATCAGCGACGGGCAGTTTAGGGCCGCCCCTCACACCGCTTTGGGCCCCAACCTGGGTTTCACGCCACTGCCCCCCTCCCACCTAGGACACTGCACCTGCACGCAGGCCCTGGCTCAGGCTTAGATGGAAGCCGGCTCTTCAGCCCTTCTCATCTTTGTAAAAACACACCTTTGAGGATGCAAGGAGGAGGCTTAGAGATGTGGAAGCCCTGCTCTCCCAAGCCTTGGGGCAGGGGCCCGGCTCCGAGCTGAGCACGGGAGCACTGCCCTGGGTGTGAAGGAAAGCCTTTGGCATCCTGGAGAAGCAGCCCGGGTGTCCCTGCAGAGTGGCCACCCTCCTGTAACTGGGACCTCCCTGTTGGCACAGACGGGCTGTCCCCTCTCCAGCCTTGAGGAGGCAGGCTGTTGAAAACTGCGGCCTGGGTCCTATGGAGCAGACCCCGCTCCTACAGAGCAGCTCTGGGCTTGGAGGCGGCATGGCTGGGCTGGACCTTCCTGGGGAGCCTCAGCTCACTGGCTCATGAGTGACTCCGTGAGGCCCCATTGAACCATTCTGACCTGCAGCGCCTGCATCCAACGTCCATGTCTGAGCCCCGGCCACGTGCTGGGTGCTGGGGGCTCAGCAGGGGCAGCGGACCCACCCAGGACCCACCCTGGAAGCTCACTGCCTGCTTCCCGGCTCATGGCTGCTCTGGGCCTCATGGCTCCCTCTGCAGTCAGATGGGCCGTGTGACCACTCCAGCAGGACATGAGCAGGAGTGACGGGAGTCCTTCCTGGAGAGGGCTCTGGGCAGGTGCTGCAACCCTCCCCCAGACAGCCTCCTCCCCACACCGGTCAGCCAGGGGATGGTAGAGCCACAGGCCGGGCCAGCCTGGATCCCTGATGCCTTGTGGAGGAGGGCCACCTTGCAGAGGACTGCCCCGTTTGCCTTGTGGGCAGTAAGCCCGCATTGGTGTGTTTCGGTTGCAGCAATAATCAATAAGACAGGCACAGTCTCTGCTGACCTGGAGCTGTCCAGGTGCACGGTCATCCAGCGACGACAAAGACAGGGGTCTGAGCGGGGAGCCCAGAGTTTCCGAGAGCGTGTGATCCAGAGGTCAGACAGCTTCTCCTCGACTGGAAGACGGGAAGTGTCTTTACAGCCTTTCAGAGCTGAAGTGGAGCCTGAGGAGGCCCTTGTGGTCAGAGAATTTTGAAGAGGATCAACCCTGGTGACGTGGAAGGTGAATCTGTAGTTTTAAACTCACTTCCTAGAGATGCCTTCGGACCAGACTGAGCTCCGACTGGAGTCTGGGGAGGAGCCCTCCACGTCCTTCCCATGGCCAAGTGCTTGGGATGCAGAGCCTGGGCGCCCGAGCCCGGGAGAAGATTCCCTCGTGATCTTGTCTCCTTCCTGACACGGCCTTTAGGTCACTGAGGCGCCTGACCTGCTTGGGGTGTTCCTCGGTGTTCAGTGGTTTACCCACTCAGCCCTTTGCCCACTCTTTCCTTTAGGTCAGAGTCTACCTGTTGATCCTGGGCCCTGTGGAGCCCAGAGCCTCAGTCCAGCTGGCAAGAGCCCACCACTAGGTGGGGAGGCGAGTGGTGCATCAGGCATGAGGGCTGAGTGCTGGACGGTACTGGGCAGCTCGGGGAGGGCTGCGGCCCAGCAGAGCTGACCAGTGATGATGGGGGCCCCAGAGGAACGGCCGGGGTGCGCCTCTGGAGGAGAGCTGTGTGAGGGGGGCGGGCGGCGGGGCGGTGGACTTAGGCTGAGAGAAGTGGGTGGTGCAGCCACCACAGGGCGGCCTGGATTCAAGGCTGTCCGCTCCGAGTTGCCTCCCTGACTCCGATGCTGGAGAAGGGTCCCCATGAATGCAGGGACCTTTCGCTCCTAACGGCCTGGCGTGTTGCTGATTCTATTCCCAGCCTGGCTCAGGGGAGATTCGACCTGTTACATATGCAGGCCTCACCCCAGGGCCTCTTGGGCATCTTATTTTCGTCCCTGAGGAGGCCAGCTGCCCGGGAGATGGCTCCCCTGGGATTAACAAGCTCTCCCTTCATTGACCCCCTTGAGCTGCAGCACCCTGGGAGGAGGGAGGTGCTTAGAGTCAGCAGCTTCCTGCAGCTGCCAGACCAACCAACCATTGCAACCTCAGTCTTCGTGGTGGTTAGCAGCGTGGGGGGAGGGTGGGGGACCACAGATCGGCCGGCCTCAGCCGTTGCTCACAGGCAGTCATGAGCAGAGAATGTCTTGAGCAGTGATGGTCCTCAACTTGAACCATTTCAGATCCAAAAGAGTAGAATGGGTTCTACTGACACCCGGACCTCCTTTGGCTCTGGCCTGTAAGCAGGTGGCAGACAGGCCTCTGAGAGATGCTTCTGGTCTGCACCAGCAGGCTAGGGGAGTGTATTAAAGAGCAGAGACATCACTTTGCCAACAAAGGTCCATATAGTCAAATAATCTATGGTTTTCCCAGTAGTCATGTACTGATGTGAGAGTTGGACCATAAGGAAGGCTGAGTGCCAAAGAATTGATGTTTTTGAACTGTGATCCTGGAGAAGACTCTTGAGAGTCCCTTGGACTGTAAGGAGATCAAACCACTCAATCCTAAAGGAAATCAATCATGAATATTCATTGGAAGGATTGATGCTGAAGCTGAAGCTCCAATATTTTGGCCACCTGATGTGAAGAGCCGACTCATTAGACAAAACTCTGACGCAGGGCAAGAGCAAGAACAAGGAAGGGGCGACAGAGGATGGGATGGTTGGATGGCATCATTGACACAATGGGCATGAGTTTGAGCAAACGTGGGGAGATGGTGAAGGACAGGGAAGCCTGTCGTGCTGCAGTTCATGGGGTCGCAAAGAGTCGGACATGACTGAGCGACTGAACAACAGCCCTGGCCAGGGATGCTGGGTGCACATCTGGTCCGAGCTGGACCACTTCCTGCAGGTGCCGGATGCTCCCTCCAGAGTCCGGATTGTGGATCAGAAGCAGAGGGCACCCAAGGGCAAAGCGACTGACTCTGGGGAGCTCGAGAATGGGGTGTTCTCAGGGGTTCGTGAGGCCAGCCTCAGAAGATGTGGGCTCTCCCCTTCCTAGTCTTGGCTGCTAAACTCTTAATTCCACAGAACCCTCCACGTCCTTCCAATAATATCTTCCTTTGGGATCAAGTCAGAATTTGGTTTCTTGCCCCAGCTGGCCACACCTTCATCAGAGATTCCAGCCCAGCTCTCGGGGGCCTGGGTTACATGTCATTCCTCAGGGCAGGTGTGCAACGCTTTTCTGAGACATAGAGGTGAGTGCAGGTTCCCAGGAGACCACGGGACCTGGGGGATAGGAGGCATGATCTCGGGGGATGGGAATACGGAGCATCAGCCCCAAGGCTCCAGTGTGGAAGCTGTGTGGCCCGTGAATTTCAACCTCTTGAGATCTCGGTCAGCTGGGGAAGCCCTCCCTGGGCTGGTTCCCGTCTGTAAGCTGGGGACCCCGCAGGGAGAAGGTTCCTGTTGTTGGGGGCTCCTTCATCTCCACCACACAGAGCCCTCTGACTTCCGGGGGCCAAGGACCCAAACCCAAGGCGCCAGTCCCCACCCACCTTGTGCTCCCCCTACCCTGGAAGGAAGGCCTGCTGAGCAGCCAGGACCCCAGGGCTGCCTCTGCTCACCCCCTCGCCAAGGCCCGGCTGCCTCATGCCCAGCTTCCTGGCACAGGTGCGGGCAGGACTCCTGTGTCACACTCTCGCCACCCGCTGCCCCTGTCTCTTTAGGCAAGTGCCCTGGGGACCCAGCCCCAGCCTCAGCCTCCTCCAGCCCCTGTCTCCAGAGCACGGGTTATCCAGGCTTCCTGCCGAGATTCATAATTGAACGGGGCAGGGAGATTTCCCAGAGCTCGCTTGTCTCCGCACAGGGAAGCGGGCGTGCAGTTACTGTCTCTGCGAGTTCTCCACTTGAATCTGCTTGATGACTGCTGCTCGGACGAAATCTCCGTACCAGGCTTCAGGGTTTTCTGCTGCTTCTTTCTTTCTTTCTTTCCCTTAATGAGCCAACACGGAGCTCCAGGGGCGAAACGGCTCTCTGCAGAGCCCAGGCTTTCCTGTTGGTCTGGCTCCGCAGACCTTGGGAATGAAGGCTGGGGTGAGGGGTAGGGTCACGACCTCCGGAAGGAGCCCTTGAGACCATCCACGCCTCGTGCTCACTTCCCGCACGAAGAACCTGATGCCCGTCCCCGCGGTGACAGGCCGGCTGGCCTCTGGGCTCCGAGTCCAGGGCTGTTTGGCCATCCCCGCGGCCCGCTCCGGGGCTTGTTCACAACCGGTAAAGGGTTTGCTTTCTGGAGACAGCTTCGACTGTCAGAACTCGGTGGCGAGGGGGGGCCTTGTGCTGCTGGCGGGGGAGGCCAGGTGTGCTGCTAAACAGCGCACAGGACAGCATCCCCCTCAACAGAGGGGCGCATCCCCAGCTGCCGTGCAAGCGGCCCGAACCCTCCCTCCCCACGCCCGCGGCAGACGTTGCGAATCTCTCGCTGTGCCTTTCTCCCCGTCACAGCCTAAAGCCCTCTCAGTGCAGCCCTCCACGCAGAGGCTATGAGTCGAGACCAGAGCTTTCGATCATCCCAAGGCCAGACACCACAGAGACGGGAGGCTCTGAAGTCACCCTGCCGGGTCGAGCCTGGCTCTGACGTCACTGCTCACTGCGTCGTCTCGGGTCCTGGTTAATTGCTGTGCTTCCTTTGCACCGTCTGTGGGATGGGGATCGTGACTGGGAAACCTTCAGAGGGCTGTTCGGAGGCTCCCAGGAGGCACTGCTGGCTGTAAACATCCCAGAGCCCGGGACAGCCTGTGAGCTGATATGACATTAGCTCTGGTGCCTGAGGCAGCTGCGCGTCAGAGGGAGGAGGCCAGTGTCATACCCTCCCAGGACGGCCTCGGACTCCTGTGCCTGCGATGTTTCAGCTCGGAATGGGCAAGGCCCCGACTCTCAGAAGGCCCAGCCAGATGACCACTGCCCCTCAGTCCCGTGAGTGACAGACCGACAGGCAAGGGCTGGCTCCCACTGGGCACCGCTCCCTGAAAAGCCCGGTGCTAAGCTCTCCCCATTTTCTCATTTACACCTCAAACTATCCTATGAAATAGGAGCCCCTATTTTACATGCAGAGCAGCTGAGGCTCGAGAAGGCAGGTAACTTCCCAAGGCCGAAACACTCCCCTGCTCCTGTCTGATCAACTCCAGAAGCAGAGCTCTGCCCTCGGGGCCACCCCACTCCCGGTTCTGAGACTGGAGACAGAAAGGCAGAGGAGCCGGTGTCCAAGAGGCCCCCATGCTTCCTGATGCCCTGGGGGCAAGGGGCTGGGGTGGTGCATGTCCGCCCTGGAGTCTCCTCAGGCTGGGAACAACTCCCCAGCAGCCGGAGACTGAGTTCAAACCCAGTTTTCAAGACCCGCCCCTGCAGTCTGGAGAGCCAGGTTCCAATTCTCCCATACCTGCTGGAACTGGGGCTGGCAGGGCGCTCACTCAGGAGACACCAAGTTGTAGATTTGCTGCTCACAGACAGGACGCAGAGCCCCCAGCTAACCAGCACCCTGTCCCTCTGTGCCCAACCCCCAGAGCCCCGGGGCCGGCCTGTGCCCAGGCCACTGTCAGCAACTTTCCAGGAAAAGCTTCACGATTTTTGTTAACTTCCATTCTGTTCGGAATCAGAGACCATCAGTCCCCACTCCCAGGAGCCTCCCACCCCTGCCCCGGTGCTGGCAGAGCATCTACGGACCCACAGCCGTCCAGCCCCTTCGATTCAAGCGGCAGCCCCACTCTGAGGGCCTGTGAGTGCCAGTGGGCACTGGGCTGCGGTGGGGAGCCGGCCAGCATCTCTGCCGAGGCACCCAAGTGCAGGGGAGCCTGTAACCGGGTCAGGCAAGCTGCCCAAGGAGCTGGCACTTGAGCTGAGCCCCAAAGGATGAGCAGGAATCGGCCATGAGCACAGCCTGGAACGGGTGGAGCGGACGGCACAGCAGAGGCCCGGGGCAAGAGGCCAGTGGGCAGGGATGCCAGGCAGCGGCTGGAGGTGGAGGGTGAGGAGGAGACGGGAGGTGGGGCCACAGAGGCAGGGAACCTTGAGGGGTTAGACCAGCCACCAGACGGGCTTTTGGATGGTCTGACCCTCCCCGGGGTGGGGCAGGAAGCAGTTAGAATCCAGGCTCAGGGATGAAAGCCTCACTCGGGGGTACAGGCTGGTGTGGGGCAGGGAGGGCGGATTCCTCATCCGTCTCCAGGCTGACCGCAGCCCCTTCCTCCCTGCCAAGAAAGCAGCCTTGGTTTAGGGACCCACGTGACCCCCAGGCGGCCTCCCCGGGCCGCCTGTGCCCAGACTCCCCGAGGACCTGCCCACCAGCCCTCCCGTGCCCGCTCAGTCAGTTCCACAAGCCAGGCCCACACCCCATATCTGTTCTCAGCTGGGTTCCGGGACAGGTGCCCTTCCCCGGCTGCAGGCCCTTTAATTCCAGGCACAGCTCAACTTCCCTCCCCATCCTCCAGGACGCTGGAGTGAGGCCTGGGGCTTTTGCTTTCAGGAAAAAGGAAACAAAATGTAAAAGCCAGCTTCCCTCCCTCCAGGGCACAGCAGGGCTGGCTGGAGCCGGGCGAGTAGGGGCTTGGTGGGCTGGGACGCTGCAGCCTCAGCCCAGGAACGGCGTGGAGCAATGGTCCTTCTGAGCCAAGCAGGACATTCATGGGGAGGATAACAGTTAATGGGAAGCCACACTGCAGCTCCTCCCCAGGAAGCAGGAGAAAAGCTGCCGAGAGACACAAAGAAGAGGCTGGAGGCCAGGACGCAGCGCGACTCTGTTCCAAGGGGCCCGGTGAGGCCGGTGAGGGGCCCTGGTCATCACCTGATGAGGAAGTGGCCAGTGTCTGGACATTGCCCAGCCTTCTCTCATCTCTGACGCTTCGTCTCTCACCCACACTGCGTCCCAGGCCCATTGAGAGTGGGGAGAGGAGACAGCCCCTTCCTAAATGAGCTGTTTGAAGCCTGCTCCCCGCAGGGCGCCCCTGGACAGCCCGAAGCACTGCCTCCTCCTTCCTGACAGTCTGCGGATGCTCCCCTTTCTTGCCAGACTTTGGAGATGCAAAAGGATGAAAGTCTGCAGAGGTGACCCTCGGGGGTCGATGAGCAGCTGCTCCCACACTAGCCCTGTTACTAGGATAACTACCGCTGTCACCAGTAGCTAATACTTATCGCTTAACATTTATCATTTGGTCCTCACTACAAACCGTATCCTGCGGGGGCTCTATTATTGTCAGCTCCATTTTACAGATGGAAAAACTGCAGCCCTGAGTGGTTAGTGACTTGCCCAGGGCTGCCCAGAGCTGGTATTAGGACACAGGCAGTTGTCTCTCGAAGCCGGAACCCACTCAGGCTTCCCCGTCCATCACACTTTACACGATACAAATGCTCAGGCACCAGCTGCCCAGGCAAGGGCTACGGGGCCCAGCCCCAGCAATGATGCCCCGCCAGCTCCCTGGGCCGTCTCAGGAGCACCTGCCTCTCCCCGGCCTGTTCCAGACCAGGCGCCCAAGTGGATGAGACGGGGTGTCTCTTGGAAGCGTGTGCAGAGGGCTCTGGAGGGGTGGGGGAGGCAGAGCTTCGAGAGGGAGAAGGAACTGGAAACGGAGCGGAAGGCAGGGAGGGGACTGGACGGGTCCCCAGGCCTGGCCCCGGGTGAGCTCAACCCCACGCTGCTGCCTGGGGGGCGGGGGTGGGGGCGCGCACCCAGAACCCATGGGGCTCAGAAACGCACCGAGGGTGCGCCTGAGACCTGCTGGGAGGACTCCCCGCTCTGGGGCCCCCAACGGACGTCCCCACCAGTGGGCCTCTGTGCAGAGCGGCTGTGAGCGCCCTGGGCCCTGACTGGAGGGAGGCGGCCCCACCCCACTGCATGGGGCCCTCCTGGTTTCCCCGCCTCCCTCCGCCCCGCCTGCTCCTAACCCCCAGACGGCCCCTCGAGGGCTCTCCCTTGGGCCCCTCCTCCTTGGAGGGACTGCTGCCGCCCCACTTCCTGTCTGAATGCCCCGGTGACCCTCCCTCCTCTCCACAGGTTCTCAGCACTCCGCGGCCTCCAGCGCCGTCCACAGCGTCCCCACTGCAGACTGAGCCTGTGGCTGCCGTGGACACCGACGTCCACAGGGACCCGCTCTCCTCTAGCGGGGGCCCGCTCCACCCCGCTCCTCCGCCGGCCCCCCCTCCAGCCCCTCCTGTGCTCCTGCCCTCCGGGCGCCCACCCCATCCTGCTGGTAATTCCTCTGTCAGCCGATCCGCAGCAGTTTTACCTCGTAGGGAGCCTCAGAGCCTCTCCTCCGGGCCCATCTGAACTTTCTCTTAACTGGCACCCTTGTCGCTGCCTCCTCGGAAGGTGACCTGGTGACTCCGGACTCTGACCAGGGCGCCGTGGGGCTTCCGACCTCCCCCGGGACCAGGTCTGGGCCTGGCAGCCCTCGTGGGCTGTTCCCGCAAACCCTGTGCCCTGGCTGCCCCTCAGTGGCACTGAGCTGAGCTGGGCTCCCGGCTCCGTCCTGCTCTTCCGAACCATGTTCTGCTTCCTGCGCTTTCCTGGCCTAGAGCTTTCCTGCCCCTTCCACCTGGGGAGCTCCCGGTCAGCAGGGCCAGCGCTGCCCTTTCCAAGAAGCCCGCCCAGACCAGCTTCCCATTCCCTCGTGAGTACCCATGATGCTCTATGCAGCTTCCTGTTTTGCATTTAATTGTGTGTCCCTGAGTCAGGGAGGGTCTGAGGCTTGTCTGTCTTTGAATCTGCAGCTCCCATGATCCCGGTTGGTGAGATTGCATAAACTTCTGTCTCCAGAGGGGTTTCTGAGGGCTGGGGGGTCAGGGGCACTGCTCTCTCCTGGCCCCTGATTCCAGGCCCACAGGGCAGGTGGGCAGAGCATCCAGGCTGCACCGCCCTCCGCCCTCCCCTCCAGCGACGACCCCAGAACCCCCGCAATAAGGCCGAGAGGATACGCGTGGCCTCTGCTCACGAGACGTCAGCGATAGAGCCGCTGTCACTGACCCCCCTGGTCAACACGTCACCCCAGGAAGCGCGAGCCGACGGTAACGTGATGAATACGACTGTGCTCTCGGAGAATCCCCTGGAGATTCGCCCTCTGAGAACCATGGTTGGGATCCAGCGTGACCGGCTGCCAGACCAGCTCCATTTTAATCCTCTCCAAAACGCAGAGAGTCGGACACAACTGAAGCAACTTAGCAGCAGCAGCAGGAGCAAAACCAAAGGCTGAAGTGAGAGCCGCAGGAAAAAGGAGAACCCCCAGGTCTGTCTGGATCCCACGTTCAATACAAAACAGCTGTCCTAAATGCTAGTGTCTCGATGTTTCAGAAGCAACACCAGCCCCCACGGAGAGGTGTAGACTCCAGGGTCCCGGCCTGCCGGGGCTGGGGCTCTGAGCCCCCACTTCTCAGCTGACACCGCAGGTGGCAGGACCGCGGTCATGCACTCAGCCGCCCATCCCCATGAGACCCAGATCCCGACACAGGATCCCTTGGTGCCTCCATCTGGGGACAGAGCCTGGCCGCCCACCTCCAGCCTCAAGTAATAGCCAGAGAACAAAGCTTGTTCAGGTGCCGGGACCCAGGGCAGCAGTGCAGCTATGGCTGGCAGCCAGTGCCTCGTCCAGGGAGGCCTGAATACTTTACATCTAATGCCTCTGAGTTATGGGCTTTATACCTTTAGATACCAGAATAAACTTGATTTGAAATTGGCCCCAGGAGACATTTGTTAAAGAGAAATAAAGATGTTAGATGCAGTTTCAGATGCTTGCCTGAGCGGCCCTTACCACCGGCGCTCACGAGGCTATGAATCTCTGGATAATCCGGGGAGAATGTCCCAGCCCTCCGCATATCAACGCCCCGCCTCCCGGTCCGTCAGCAGCCCCTTCCTGAAATAGCACCTTTTCCCTCACCCTCTGTCCCTGGGGCTCTGAGAAGGAAGGCAGGGAGGGGAGCCAAGAGTGGGGTGTGAGGCCCAGCCGCCCTGCGTTCTATCTGTTCTTTTTGTTACTTGTCCCCATTTCACAGAGAAGGAAACTGAGGCTCCTGGAAGCGCTGTGGAGAGCAAGAGGAGGGAGCCAGGACCTCAACTCAAACATGTGGCCCCAAAGTGCACGCTTTTTACTGACACGACACCCAGCTGGCGGTCACCACGACCCGGCCACCCAGGTCGCCTGCTTGGCAGATGGCTGAGTCTGTTACTATTCGTACTCAGCAAGGTGCTTTCCCCTCTGTGCCTTGTTTTCTGCTCCCAACAGCCAGGATAACCCCAGCCCCTCCGAGGGTGAGGGTGAGGGGAAGCGGCGAGGACCTTGGCAAGGGCCTGGCACGCCTTCTCCACGAGCACCTGTTCCGAGAGGAGAGGCACTGCGTCACGCAGGCCCCGACCTCGAAAGGCTTTTGTACTTGAATGACAGGACGTGCCCAGCTGCCTGTGTGTGGGTGGTGATAGGGAGGGGGATGGACAGGTGTGTCCCTGCCCTGCCCAGCCCAGCCCCGGGGGTGGGTGTGGAAAGCTGCCCTCTGCCCCCAAATGCATGCACTACGCTCTGGGTGCAGAGGCGCTCGGGGTGACCCGCTGGCAGGAGCAGCACAGAGCAGATGCGGAGCCCCGGAGCCAGGGGCCAGGCCTGCCCAACCGCGCAGAGCTCTCCCGCTGAGCCCTAATTCACAGGGCTGCTGCCAACGCTCATTAATAAATGATGGAAACCGCTCAGCAAATGTCGAGCCCGAAACGTGCTGTGCGGCCCCCACAAGCCAGGCCAGGCAGCCTCGGGCTGTGAGGCTGGCGGAGAGCTCTCCGACCAGGGCGAGCCCGGGCTGGCGACCCCCGGCCAGCTGCAGACACGGGGGGCTGATGCTCCTGGTGGTGGGCATCCCCTCGGGGCTTCCCTGGGGATGGCGGGGGCAGAAAGATTCAGAGGGCTGTCTGTCTGCTGATGGGAACAGAGCTGCCGCTGGAAAGGTCAGCCAGACAACAGAGAAGGAGGACACATAATCCACATTAGGAGACACCTGCTTGTGGTCTGGGGTCAAGGGGGAGTGAGGTCACAGGGCCAGAGGCCCCCTTCCCTCCCTCCACGTAGCTTGATTTGGGCAGACCTTCTGGGGGAGAGAAGGCACTCCCACGGGGGCCCCCTGGCACTACCACCGACAGGGATCCCACCTTCCAGAGACACTTGCTTGGGTCATGTTTCTATCTGTGGCCCACCCAGGACAGATCCAGGTTTTGTCGGGCAACTGGACGGGCCCTCTTAAAGAAAAAGAGCACAAACACACAGCTAGAATCCAGGCCTGGGAAGGGCCCGTGCAAGGGAGCACCCGAACCTCGGGCTTCTTCAGCGTCAGGAAGAGCCCACCTCGTGCTGGTCTCGTCCGGAGAGAGCAGTGCAAACACTGTGGCCACTCCCAGCTGTCAGCCTTTCAGGAAGCCCCCACCAGACCGGTGGTCTCCAAGTCAGGCTCCCGGAGCCTTGGGATGCCCCCAAAGGGTGCAGACAGGCTGTTCCTGTCTGACCCTCCCCGCCCACCCACGGCAGGGTGGCTCCTGAGAAGGTGGACGCGGGGTGGGCAGGGCTGGGTCCCCTCGTGCAGCTGGAGGACATTCTTTTTAGAGACAGACCCTGTGCCTGGGGGTCAGTCTGGGTCTAACGCCTGGACGAATGGATGAACAGGGGCTGAGGCGTGGAGGGGAGGCCCCCTCCAGGAGAGTCTGGAGGAGGGACGGAGCTGGGTGGGCAGGCGGCAGGTCCTCCCCAGCCCCCTGCCCCCTGGAGGACCTTCACCCAGGGAGGTGAGGCTGGAGACGCAGGGCAGACGGTACCGCACCCCCTCGGCGCCTCTGACCCCCCGACCCCCTCGCGTCCACCTCAGGCCAGACAGGGCCCTGAACGGATGCGGTTCTGGCCCTCGGATGGCAGGATGCCTTGCCGGGAATCATCACCGAACATGAGGGCAGGAGCTGTCAGTTCCTCTGTGGGGCTAACGCCCAGGGGGTTGCATGGGGTGGGGGGGGTCCATGCCCCGTCCGGGCCGGACATCCCTGGTCCATAAGGGACTCTCCTGAGGGTCAGCACAGAGAAGGCACAACGAGTAACCACACAGGAGGAAAGGCGCCTGCTACAGCCCGCCCCGCCCACTGACTGTCAGGCCACGCCTACTTCCCAGTCCCCGCCCGCTGCCTTTCTCCGGCTCCGCCCACTCCCTGCCGGCCCCGCCCACTGCCCGCCCCACCTGCCAACGCCCCTGTTCCCCCTCTGCTCGCCTTGGCCCCGTCCACTTCCCGCTCCTCGTCCACACTCCCCTCCTCTTCCCCCTACCCCAACCCCACTGACGCCCCTCCCCGTGGGATCTGGCCTCACACTGTGCGGGGAGCAAGGCCTTCCCAAGGTGGCGGCTTCGTTTGAGGGTTTCACTTCAGCTTCTCTTTCCACAGGAAACTCGAGGGAGTCTTAGGGCCTGGAAGCGGGGAAGGGGCAGCGGACCCAAGGACACCCGGGCCTTCCTGCTCCAGGGCCAGGAGCCTCCCACGTGCTCTGCCCACCCCCACCCCGTGTTCCTGTGTGAAGGAGACACCCTGGCGAAGAGGGGGGAGGGAGCTGCCATTCACCGAGCTCCTAGCAACCGCGTGTGCTTGACGATTCCACGGATCTAAACCTCAGAGCACCCCCGGAGTCTAGCATTACCATCCTGCTGTCATAAATGAGGAGGGTCAGATTTAAAGGGTGCTGGAGGAAATTTCCCAAGATTGCCCCCACGTCAGGGACAGAGCCCGGGCCCAAGTTCACTTTGGTCTCCAAGTCAAGTTCACCTAACTTGGTAGCAGAGTCCCACCCTCGGTGTGCTCCCCTTGAGTGTGGGCGGCCCCTGAGAACAGGCTCGCTGGGTTGTGTTATATAAGGCTGCACCAGGGCAGGCTGGAGGGGGAGAAGTCAGGGAGACACCCCTGCTGGCCTTGAAGAAAGCAGACCGCCTCCTGTGAGCCAACACAGGGCCGTGTGGTGAAGAACGGCAGCTGTCTCTGGATGATGGCTTGCAAGAGAACAGCCTTGGTCACACAGCTGCCAGACACAAATTCTGCCAGCCGCCAGACACGAATTCTGTGAGCTGGGAGAGGACCCCACCCCAGGGAGGCATGCGGCCTGCAGACACCTCGCTCACAACCTTGGGACACTGGAGTGGAGGATCCGCTCAACAGGCCAGACTCCCAGTCCAGGGACACTATAAGATGGTCTGTCTGTTTTAAGTCGCTGAACTCGTGCTAATTTGTTAAGAAGCAGAGCAAACAAGGGCTTCCAAGGTGGCTTCCCCGGTGACGCTAATGGCAGAACCTGCCTGCATATGCAGGAGACATAAGAGATGCAGGTTCAATCCCTGGGTCGGGAAGATCTCCTGGAGGAGGACATAGCAACCTACTCCAGTATTCTTGCCTGGAGAATCCCATGGACAGAGGAGCCTGGTGGGCTATAGTCCATGGGGTCACAAAGAGTTGGACATGACTGGAGTGACTTAGTACTTGGATGCAATCTCAAAAACAACAGAATGATCTCTGTTCGTTTCCAAGGCAAACCATTCAATATCACAGTAACCCAAGTCTATGCCCCAACGAGTAACGCTGAAGAAGCTGAAGTTGAACGGTTCTATGAAGACCTACAAGACCTTTTAGAACTAACACCCAAAAAAGATGTCCTTTTCATTATAGGGGACTGGAATGCAAAAGTAGGAAGTCAAGAAACACCTGGAGTAACAGGCAAATTTGGCCTTGGAATACGGAATGAAGCAGGGCAAAGACTAATAGAGTTTTGCCAAGAGAATGCACTGGTCATAACAAACACCCCGTTCCAACAACACAAGAGAAGACTCTATACATGGACATCACCAGATGGTCAACACTGAAATCAGATTGATTATATTCTTTGCAGCCAAAGACGGAGAAGCTCTATACAGTCAGCAAAAACAAGACCAGGAGCTGACTGTGGCTCAGACCATGAACTCCTTATTGCCAGATTCAGACTTAAATTGAAGAAAGTAGGGAAAACCACTAGACCATTCAGGTATGACCTAAATCAAATCCCTTATGATTATACAGTGGAACTGAGAAATAGATTTAAGGGCCTAGATCTGATAGAGTGCCTGATGAACTATGGAATGAGGTTTGTGACATTGTACAGGAGACAGGGATCAAGACCATCCCCATGGAAAATAAATGCAAAAAAGCAAAATGGCTGTCTGGGGAGGCCTTACAAATAGCTGTGAAAAGAAGAGAAGCGAAAAGCAAAGGACAAAAGGAAAGATATAAACATCTGAATGCAGAGTTCCAAAGAATAGCAAGAAGAGATAAGAAAGCCTTCTTCGGCGATCAATGCAAAGAAATAGAGGAAAACAACAGAATGGGAAAGACTAGAGATCTCTTCAAGAAAATCAGAGATACCAAAGGAACATTTCATGCAAAGATGGGCTCGATAAAGGACAGAAATGGTATGGACCTAAGAGAAGCAGAAGATATTCAGAAGAGATGGCAAGAATACACAGAAGAACTGTACAAAAAAGATCTTCACGACCCAGGTAATCATGATGGTGTGATCACTGACCTAGAGCCAGACATCCTGGAACGTGAAGTCAAGTGGGCCTTAGAAAGCATCACTACGAACAAAGCTAGTGGAGGTGATAGAATTCCAGTTGAGCTATTTCAAATCATGAAAGATGATGCTGTGAAAGTGCTGCACTCAATATGCCAGCAAATTTGGAAAACTCAGCAGTGGCCACAGGACTGGAAAAGGTCAGTTTTCATTCCAATCCCAAAGAAAGGCAATGCCAAAGAATGCTCAAACTACCACACAATTGCACTCATCTCACACGCTAGTAAAGTAATGCTCAAAATTCTCCAAGCCAGGCTTCAGCAGTATGTGAACCATGAACTTCCTGATGTTCAAGCTGGTTTTATAAAAGGCAGAGGAACCAGAGATCATATTGCCAACATCCGCTGGATCATGGAAAAAGCAAGAGAGTTCCAGAAAAACATCTATTTCTGCTTTATTGACTATGCCAAAGCCTTTGACTGTGTGGATCACAATAAACTGTGGAAAATTCTGAAAGAGATGGGAATACCAGACCACCTGATCTGCCTCTTGAGAAATCTGTATGCAGGTCAGGAAGCAACAGATAGAACCAGACATGGAACAACAGACTGGTTCCAAATAGGAAAAGGAGTTCGTCAAGGCTGTATATTGTCACCCTGCTTATTTAACTTATATGCAAAGTACATCATGAGAAACGCTGGACTGGAAGAAACACAAGCTGGAATCAAGATTGCTGGGAGAAATATCAATAACCTCAGATATGCAGATGACACCACCCTTATGGCAGAAAGTGAAGAGGAACTCAAAAGCCTCTTGATGAAAGTGAAAGTGGAGAGTGAAAAAGTTGGCTTAAAGCTCAACATTCAGAAAACGAAGATCATGGCATCCAGTCCCACCACTTCATGGGAAATAGATGGAGAAACAGTGGAAACAGTGTCAGACTTTATTTTTCTGGGCTCCAAAATCACTGCAGATGGTGACTGCAGCCATGAAATTAAAAGACGCTTACTCCTTGGAAGGAAAGTTATGACCAACCTAGATAGCATATTCAAAAGCAGAGACATTACTTTGCCAACAAAAGTCCGTCTAGTCAAGGCTATGGTTTTTCCTGTGGTCATGTATGGATGTGAGAGTTGGACTGTGAAGAAGGCTGAGTGCCGAAGAATTGATGCTTTTGAACTCTGGTGTTGGAGAAGACTCTTGAGAGTCCCGTGGACTGCAAGGAGATCCAACCAGTCCATTCTGAAGGAGATCAGCCCTGGGATTTCTTTGGAAGGAATGATGCTAAAGCTGAAACTCCAGTCCTTTGGCCACCTCATGCGAAGAGTTGACTCATTGGAAAAGACCCTGATGCTGGGAGGGATTGGGGGCAGGAGGAGAAGGGGACGACAGAGGATGAGATGGCTGGATGGCATCACTAACTCGATGGACGTGAGTCTGAGTGAACTCCGGGAATTGGTGATGGACAGGGAGGCCTGGAGTACTGCGATTCATGGGGTCGCAAAGAGTCGGACACGACTGAGTGACTGATCTGATCTGATGTGATCTGGAGTGACTTGGCACACACGCATGCCCGTGCATAGAAAACAAACATATGTCTCATCTTTCAGTAGTCCAGTCGCCTTGGGGAAATTATTTCATTTCCTGAGACTCAGTTTCCTCAGCTGCAAATGGGGTTCATGCTGGTACCGTCTTCGCAGGGCTGGTAGAAGGGTCAGTGAGACCCCACAGCCCATGTGGTGAGCTCTCAACTCACAGTTGCTAACAAATCGCGTCTTTTACTCAAGGCTACCATTTTTGGTGAGTAACTTGGGCAACATTTCAGGAAGCTGGTTAATTTGGTCATGTACATCCCCTACAAACTAACCTTCAAGTTCAAGTCGTGAACTTTGAAAGAGGCAGATAGGCATGCCAGCCGCTGTATGCCCGCTGTTGTACCACACTACTGTACTTCTCAAGGTGCTGTATAAGATTAAAGATGCTTTTATTTTGTGTGTTTATCTTTACGTGTGTATTATTTAAGTAGTAGAGAAGTATTATAAGCCTATTACAGTAGAGTACTATATAGCCACTGTGTGAGTTGGGTACCTAGGCTAACTTTGTTGGACTAATGAACAAATTGGACTTACAAACGTATTCTTGGAATGGAGCTCATTTGTACATAGAGAGCTTATCACAGACATCTGCCATCTGCAGGGCTGCATTAACTTCCCTGTGTTGGTTTCCTAGGGCTGCGTAACGAAGCACCACAGGCTGGGATTAAAACAACAGACATGTGTTCTCCTGCCCTCCCAGGATTGAAGGGGGCAACAGAGGATGAGATGGTTGGATGGCATCACTGACTCAATGGATATGAGTTTGAGCAAACTCCGGGAGATGGTGAAGGACAGGGAAGCCTGGCGTGCTGCAGTCCATGGGGTCAAAAAGAGTTGGACACGACTGAATGACTGAACAACAGGCTAGAAGTCCAAAATCACAGTGTCGGGAGGGCCCTGCCCTCTGAAGGATCAGAGAAGAAGCTGTTCGTGACTTTCTGTAGCGTCTGGTGTTTGCCAGCAACCTGCTGTGCACCTGGGCTCTCAGCTGTGTCACCCCAACCGTGGCCTCCGTCCACACGGTCTTCACCCTGTGTGCCTCTTCTCGTCCTCTAAGAATCCAGTCTGTTACCTTAAAGCCCATCCAAGTTATGACCTCATCTTAACTTGGTGACATCTGAAAGGACCCTATTTCTAAATAAGGACTCACTTACAGGTACCAGGGTTAGGACACTTCCATCTATTTTTTGGGGACACAAATTTAGCTCACCTCACACCCAGGGCTGAAAGGTGTTGGGAGGAAAAGAATCCCCCAACATCGTCCTCTTCTCTTCTCATCTCCTGCCTTGCGAGTACCTTCCAGGAGACAGAACCAGAAACTGGAAACCCCCACCCAGGACTTTCTAGAACGTTCTATCCTGAGAGCTGAAGACCCCCTTGAGGTCCTCATCCTTGGGGACTTGGAGAGCATTGGAGGCCGTGAGTGGTCCTGTGCTGCCCGCGGCAGGACGAAGAGCCTGTCGCAGCGGCGATGGGAGGCCAGGGGCCAGCAGCGGGCCCGCAGGAGGCCCGGCCGACCTTTGAAGTCAACAGGCGGCTGTGGCAGAATCTCTGCTGGGGGAGCTGGGCTTCTGAGGGAAACAGAAAGACTGCCTCCTCACTTCAAAGAGAGGCCAGGCTGCAGGCTCCGGCCGCCTCCTCCCCTTTCCGTGGCTGCACGTCCTCTTGCTCAGAGGGCAGTTCACAGCAGCAGGTTGCACCCGTCCAGTGGCTCAGATGACCAGACTGGCCAAGTCACAGGCCCGTGAAGGCGGCTCTGAGCTCTGGGCCTGCGCCCAGGGTGGCATTTCCGTTGCTGTGAGGGCCCACGGGCTGCAGGCAGACGCTGTCCACACGCTGACCCAGGGCTCCAGATGCTGGGACACGGGGATTCACATGGTCAGGCTGTGTCCAGCTGGGCCTGTGGCTCTGCAGCCCCACTGTGTGCAGCTGCAAGTACCCCCATGCACACAGTAGGGAGGTACGCCCACGAGGCATATGCACTCAGGGTCAGTTGCCAGTCTGCTTCTCCCTGGCCTCTGGTGACGCCACGCCCTCCGGCTTTCTATCCACCCCGTGGACGGCTGGGCTCTCTGCAGTTTCTCACCCCGGGGGGTCCTCGTTGGCGCCTTGGCTCTTCTGTCACCTGACATCGACGCCCTCTGCTATATTTCCTCTAAAGACACACAGTGGTTTCTGTCGTCCTGGACCGTGAGCAGCAGAGGAACGATGACGACTAAGCACTTAGAATGTACAGTACGTGTACCGGGCGGCCCTTGTACACGTCACATGAATTCTCACGTGGGTAGAGATGGGGTTGATGATTGAATCCATTTTGTAGATGAGGAAAATGAGGCTCAGAGATCTTAAATAACTTGTCCAAAAGAAACCTCCATGTGAACTCCACGTGGAAACAACACAAGCTTTGGGGCAAATCTCATCTTACCCACTTCAGCTCTGTCTGCAGGCATGTTACCTACTCTTTCCAAGCCCCTGGCTCCTAATTCCAGAACATGTCCATCACCCCAAACAGACACCTTGTATCCACTCCCCTCTGCTCCCAGCCCCTGGAAACCACTGATCCGCTTCCTGTCTCTGTGAACACATGGATGCTTTGTACAAGAGGCTGCAGGCTCCTTAAGGTCCAGCTCACAGGCTCCCAGTGTTCCTCTCACTTGGGGACACACCATCCACCTGTCACCCTGTGATGGGCTCCCCCCATCCATCCATCTGCAGGATGGGCCTCACCTGCATCCTCTCCTCCACCCCATCCTCTTCAGGGCTCAGCTCTCCTGGTCTGGACTCTTCCCATGTGTATTAATGGGTCTGCTGCCCCCAGCCCAGCCCCCTCCACCCTGTCCTCAGCTGTAGAGTCACAGAATCTGGACTTCCCCCAGTGAAACCCTCCACTAGGAAATCTGGCTGAGGACTGAGTGCAGCCCCTGATCTGCGTGTTTGAAAGACCCTAGCTGCTGGCCTGCCTGGCTCCTGGGCCTCCTCCTGCATCAGCAGACCCGAATGTCTCGGCATTCCAGAACTCTCTATGTCCCGCGCCTCCGCAGTGCCCACTCAGGACCAGGGGCGTGGGAGGCACATGGCCTCAGACCTGTGCCCCGGCCCCTGTTTGCCCCGAACTCTTCTCCCTCCTTAAGAAGCATGAGTTTCTTAAAAGACTCATGCTCACCTTTCAATGGTGGTTCAGCTGACCTGTCGTCTAGAAAGACTCTTGTGCCTGGAAGGGCCCCACCCCGCTCCCGGCTCCTGGTGGCTGCAGCTCCTTGGCCCTGCATATACTGTCGCATTGCCTCAGTGAAGTGTCATGGATCTGGCTTCCTTCTGTCTCCCCTCTCCTTACTGGGCACTGACTTCTTCAAGAATCAGGGCTGGATTCTATTTTTTAACCCCGGTGCTTAATACAATGTCCTCTGAATGAATAAAAAATGAATAGATGAGTGAATGAATGTGTGAATGAATGAAGACGTGTGACTCTGCGTGTTCAACCCCCCTGCCTGGAGACATCTGCATGTTCTGCAAGATGCAGAGCAAATGTCACCACCTCTGGGAAGCCTTCCCTGACTTCTCTCTGGAATCAAGAGCACCATGACAAGTTTCTCTTAACTAAGGATCCCAGTATACCTACTACTGTGGGCAAGAATCCTTTAGAAGAAATGGAGTAGCCATAATACTCAACAAAAGAGTCTGAAATGCAGTACTTGGATGCAATCTCAAAAACGACAGAATGATCTCTGTTCATTCCCAAGGCAAACCATTCAATGTCATGGTAATCCAAGTCTGTGCCCTGAGCAGTAATGCTGTAGAAGCTGAAGTTGAACGGTTCTATGAAGACCTATAAGACCTTATAGAACTAACACCCCAAAAAGATGTCCTTTTCATTATAGGGGACTGGAATGCAAAAGTAGGAAGTCAAGAGATACCTGGAGTAATAGGCAAATTTGGCCTTGGACTACAGAATGAAGCAGGGCAAAGGCTAATAGAGTTTTGCCAAGAGAACACACTGGTCATAACAAACACCCTCTTCCAACAACACAAGAGAAGACTCTACACATGGACATCACCAGATGGTCAATACCGAAATCAGATTGATTATATTCTTTGCAGCCAAAGACGGAGAAGCTCTATACAGTCAGCAAAAACAAGACCAGGAGCTGACGGTAGCTCAGATCATGAACTCCTTATTGCCAAATTCAGATTGAAATCGAAGAAAGTAGGGAAAACCACTAGACCATTCAGGTATGGCCTAAATCAAATCCCTTACGATTATACACAGGAAGTGACAAATAGAGTCAAGGGATTAGATCTGATAGACAGAGTGCCTAAAGAACTACAGACAGAGGTTCATGACATTGTACAGGAGGCAGTGATCAAGATTATCCTCAAGAAAAAGAATTGCAAAAAGGCAAAATGGCTGTCTGAGGAGGCCTTACAAATAGCTGTGAAAAGAAGAGAAGTGAAAGGCAAAGGAGAAAAGGAAAGATATACCCATTTGAATGCAGAGTTCCAAAGAATAACAAGGAGAGATAAGAAAGCCTTCCTCAGCGATCAATGCAAAGAAATAGAGGAAAACAATAGAATGGGGAAGACTAGAGATCTCTTCAAGAAAATTAGGGATACCAAGGGAACATTTCATCCAAAGATGGGCTCGATAAAAGACAGAAATGGTATGCACCTAGCAGAAGCAGAAGATTAATTAAGATGATGTGGCAAGAATACCCAGAAGAACTGTACAAAAAAGATCTTCATGACCCATATAATCACGATGGTGTGATCACTCACCTAGAGCCAGACATCCTGGAATGCGAAGTCAAGTGGACCGTAGGAAGCATCACTACAAACAAAGCTAGTGGAGGTGATGGAATTCCAGTTGAGCTATTTCAAATCCTAAAAGATGATGCTGTGAAAGTGCTACATTCAGTATGCCAGCAAATTTGGAAAACTCAGCAGTGGCCACAGGACTGGAAAAGGTCAGTTTTCATTCCAATCCCAAAGAAAGGTAATGCCAAAGAATGTTCAAACTACCGCAGAATTGCATTCATCTCACATGCTAGTAAAGTAATGCTCAAAATTCTCCAAGCCAGGCTTCAACAGTACTTGAACCATGAATTTCCAGATGTTCAAGCTGGATTTAGAAAAGACAGAGCAACCAGAGATCAAATTGCCAACATCCGCTGGATCATCAAAAAACCAAGAGAGTTCCAGAAAAACATCGACTTCTGCTTTATTGACTATGCCAAAGCCTTTGACTGTGTGGATCACAACAAACTGTGGAATATTCATAAAGAGATGGGAATACGAGACCACCTGACCTGCCTCCTGAGAAATTTGTATGCAGGTCAGGAAGCAACAGTTAGAACTGAAATGGAACAACAGACTGGTTCCAAATCGAGAAAGGAGTACATCAAGGCTGTATATTGTCACCCTGCTTATTTAACTTATATGCAGAGTACATAATGAGAAACACTGGGCTGGATGAAGCACAAGCTAGAATCAAGATTGCTGGGAGAAATAGCAATAACCTCAGATATGTAGATGACACCACTCTTATGGCAGAAAGCGAAGAAGAACTAAAGAGCCTCTTGATGAAAGTGAAAGTGGAGAGTGAAAAAGTTGGCTTAAAGCTCCATATTCAGAAAACTAAGATCATGGCATCTGGTCCCATCACTTCATGGGAAATAGATGGAGAAACAGTGGAAACAGTGTCAGACTTTATTTTTTTGGGCTCTAAAACTACTATGGATGGTGACTGCAGCCATGAAATTAAAAGACGCTTACTCCTTGGAAGGAAAGGTATGACCAACCTAGACAGCATGTTAAAAAGCAGAGACATTATTTTGCCAACAAAGATCCGTCTAGTCAAAGCTATGGTTTTTCCAGTGGTCAGGTATGGATGTGAGAGTCGGACTATAAAGAAAGCTGAACACCGAAGAATTGATACTTTTGAACTGTGGTGTTGGAGAAGACTTTTGAGAGTCCCTTGGACTGCAAGGAGATCCAGCCAGTCAATCCTAAGGGAAATCAGTCCTGAATATTCATTGGAAAGACTGATGCTGAAGCTGAAACTCCAATACCTTGGTTACCTGATGTGAAGAACTGACTCATTGGACTCATTGGAAAAGACCCTGATGCTGGGAAGGACTGAAGGTGGGAGGAGAAGGGGGCGACAGAGGATGAGATGGTTCGATGGCATCACCAACTCAACGGACATGAGTTTGAGTAAGCTCCGGGAGTTGGTGATGGACAGCGAGGCCTGGCGTGTTGCAGTCTATGGTGTCGCAAAGAATCGGACACGACTGACTGACTGAACTGAACTGAACTGAAGGATCCCAGAAGAGCCCCGTCCACTTAGGAGCCGCCAGAGGGCAGGCTCCACCATCTTCAATGCGGTAGCCAGAGGGACCCTTTGGGACTCTGGTGAAAGCTCCAAGCCGCCCAGGGCTCCTCCCACAGAGCAGAGGGCCAAGTCCTCACTGGTGGCCACAGTCCCCTCTCTGACCCTCATCTTCCGCTCCCTGCTCAGCTGGTCAGGACCTGGACAGACTCTCGAGGGGCTGTGACACCTGCTATTTCCTCTGCCTGACATGGTCTCTCCGAGGCCTCCACAAGACTGGCCTCCTGGCCTCTTCCAGGCCTCCCGAAGCCAGTGTCATCACAGCCTTCACCCTGACGCTCCGGGTTTTTCTTGATGACTATGTGTCCCCCCTGTGACCATATAAACACTGCATGAGTTGTCTGTTTTATTTATTCACTGCTGTGAAAGTTTCCCCATTACCTTGAAGGCTGCCTGGTTAATGGCAGGCCCTCGATAAATGTTTGTTGCATGAATAAATAAATGAATCTCTGTGTGCCTATGATTCAGTCTGGGGGGCTGGTTTTAAAATTCTCAATGAACATTTGCTGGATTTGAATAGAAACTTGAAAACATACCGGTGGAGCGTCGGGGGGCAGATGGGCAGAACAAGGGCTGGTGGCATGAGCCCCCTCCACAGAGCCCCCAGGGCAGAGCCCCCAGGCAGAGATGAAACAGCCTCTCAGAGGCACAGTGGCCTGGCCGAGAGCGAGGAGGTCCCTGGGCCTTGTGAGTGTCCCGGGAGAGGCTCTGCCTCAGGCAGAACAGTGGGAGGACCTGGCACCCTGTGCGTCTCTGAGCTTGGAACTCGCGGAAACAGGAAGGTGTTTTCACTTAGCAGGTTGAGCAGATTCCCACAAGGGCAGGCACCAAAATAACAGCCGAATGAATGAATGAATGCTCGTATCCTCGGAACTTAGCATCGTCAGCACACACATTCCCAGCAAGTGTTTGCTGGCTGAACAAGAAGGGGGCCGCGATGGGGGCAGGTGCAGCAGGCAAGGGCCTGAGGGTCCCTGCCACCCCAGACCCGTGCCATCTGCTTTCAGTGTTTACTGAGGATACACACAGAGAGGAGCCCGAAGAGCACAGCCTGACGGGCATATGTCCACACCCGTGTGACCACCTCCAGACCGAGGTGCAGACCACGTCCACCCGCCGAGGCTCCACAAAGGGACCACACGCCGACCTGCCCCGCCCAGGGTGAGTTCTGCCTGCACGTGAACTTGACGTGAATGGAGGCAGACGGGGTCAGACTCTGCTTCTCCATCTGCCTTCTGTGAGCCAGGAGTCACCATGTGAACGCCAACCATCGCAATCTGGGTGTGAACGCGGGCTGGCCCCCACCGCGGACGTGGGTTCCGGGGTTTGAAGTGCACGTTACTGCCTCCGCCGGGGAGCTGTCTTGAGCAGAACAATTTCCACCTTCTTTGAGGAGAGCACCCCATCTTAAGAGCCGCCCTCAGTCTGACAGCTGAATCGTTCCTTTCCGGGCTGTGTGAGTCAGACCCAGGGCCCGGCATCGTGCTCCATTCTGTCACGATGCCATCCCCACCTCTTCCGAGAAGCCCGCCGTGCCAGCCTGGCCCACAGCCAGCAGCCGGCACCCACGGGCTGCACTGGGGGGACGGTCTTACTTTGCCTTCACACCCCATCTCTCACTCCCCGGCCCCAGCAGCGTCAGCATAGGCCCTGTGTCCCAGAGTCCCTGTAGCAGGTCTGAGGTCTTTACAAGACCCCGAGCTCCCCACAGCTCTCCCCACGTGCAGCAGTCATAGGGCTGTGAGCTCCAGGCTGGAGAAGAAGCTGGGGATGAGCGGGGGCAGAGCCGGACACCAAGCGCTGGCCGCGTCCTGGTGGGGAAGCCCGCCTCGGCCTCGCTGCTGCCCACGGGGGCATTACCTGAGTGCAGCTGCATGGACGAAATGGACTATGCGAGGCACCCGCGCATAAGAGAGGTTCGGAGGTCACAGCTCAGTGATGAGGAGAGGAACCTGGGGCCAGATGCGGGGCCTGAATCCTGATGCCCACACCTGCCAGCTCGGTGGCCTCGGGGCAGCTGCCTAACCTCTCTGCTCCTCAGTCTCCTCAGTGCACAGTGGAAGCAGGGACAGCAAGGCACCCCTGGGTGCCGAGGACTGACCACACCAGTCTGTCCATCTACCGTCTGCCCGTCCAGTGCGTGGGACAGTTTCCGGCATGCAATAAAGGCCGTGTAAGTAACAGCTCAAGCTATGACTGTTTGACAATTAATTGAATGAAACCGTGGCAGTTACAAGGCTGAGCTAACACATGGAGAGCTCTTGCGATGATGCACAGCACCCTTGGGGCACCGTGAGTGCTCAGGAGGCATCTGCTCTTGCTTTAAAAGTATTCGTGCTTTGGCTCTTACACAGAGAAGTGAGCTGGAGGGTGTGGGGTGGATACGCAGGGAGGGTGGGGGGCACAAGTGCGCTGTTAGGACTGAGCAGGGCTGGCCTGGCCACCTTCCTGCTCGTGGGTGTCTCAGCATTCTACTTCTTAGAAGAGGAGGGTCTCCTCCGTGTCTTTGGGCCCCAGCACCTCCCAGAGCACTCTGCACTGGTCACATTCCAAAGACTTGTTGATTGACAGCCAGAAATGAGCTAGAGAGAGCACCCCATTTAAAGACACAAGAAAACCAGGTCGATTTCCTTCCCCATCCTCCAGGGATGGGGAGATAGAAGGCGGGCCTACGCGTGCCTTTGGAGAGGATGAGGGCTTTTAAGGTTGAAGGTGAGGGCTTTGTTTTCAGCTCCAGGAAAGACTGAACAAGGAGGAACAGGCATCACCGTGAAAGGCCCAGAGATGCTGATGAGATTTGAAAAATAACTAGCTCAAGTACTGGCCATCTCGGCCACAGATGGCTGGACATGCACCTCACTCTCTGCCTAAGGTCCACTGGCACTTTTATCCTAACCACGATGGCTGCTAATGGCTAAAAGCCGCATTAATGAGCAGTGTGTGTGTTCCGTGCCCGACTCTTTGAGATCCCGTGGACTGTAGCTGGGGGTCTTCTGTCCATGGGGTCCTGCAGGTAAGAATATTGGAGTGTGTCACCATCTCCTCCCATTAATGAGCAGTGAGGATCATTAACTTGGCAACAGGGACCCCTGGAAGCTGATACCCCAGCATTGACTGGCATTTGGTGGGTTGGCGGCTGCGCTGGCATAAAGACCGGGGTCGGGGGGGGATGGAGGTGGCGCAGGTCACAGTGGACTCTGCCTTCCTCACAAGATCTCCCAGGGAAAGACCTTTTCTAAAGAATTTACACTAATGGAATCGGCAATGGAAAAATGTTGAGACAGAATTCTTTATTTTAAAGCATTTGAGTTTTTTTTTTTTTTTTTGTGCAACGAAGCATGCCTAAACTTGCCATGGGGTGATTTTTCAGGAAAAAACAAAAAGCATCTTCTGTTCAAACTTCACTGGATTCATATTTAAAGAAACCTTGGCCAGTCTGGCTCAGGCAGGAAAGTGCCTCCAAAGGAAGGTATCATGGTGGAGCTTTTATATTAAGCACTTGGATTTATATATGCAATAAAAGTTTGTACGAGCATCTATCTGGGTTTACTTGCCTTTCACTTACTGTTGCGGTCACTTTGGGCACTTTTATTATGTGAGGTGGATTTCTAGGAATGGAAACCCAGTGTGCAAATTGTGCTTATAGGAAATAAAGATTTGATGGTAGATGGCTTTGAAAGGCTTTCATCCAGGAATTGATTTGGTTATAAGTCAGGGGTCACCTGAAATAAAACACTGACGCGAGGTGACTGGGCAGGGTGCCTGGGGCTGTTCCTGGATGCGCTTCCAAAGAAAGAAAGCAGACACCCCGGGTGCCGAGGGGCACACGGGGCGTCCACCTGCCCGGGGCTGCAGGCTGGCCTGGGGCTTCGCAAAATTGTGTCATGTTTATGTATCCGCACCCCCAACATGGTAGAAAATCGGAAAAAGACAGGAGATAAGACAAACCACTCAGAGTTTCGGTGACCATCGTTAAAAAAAAATTCTGGTGAATTTTTCCCCAAGATTCTTTTCAGACCTCATAGAACAGCAAGAGCCTCATTCACATCTATTTGTACAGATGACCTTTAGAGGCTTCCTATCTGTGGGTTTTTGACTCACTCAATTCGCTATTTAATAGAGTTCTCCTCATGTTTAATAACCCTCCTAATAATCACAGAGTTAAAAGAATACATTTTTATCTAGTAAATGTCTCAAGAACTTTCAAAAGACTGCCTCGAACAGGAAGAGGGAGAGGGCTTGTAAGCTTTAAATATGGCAGACAAGAGAGGGAAAGGGAGAAATAATTAGAAATACAAGTTAGAAAGAAAGAAAGGGAGCCGGGTGGGGGTGGGGGAGGATGGGCTGGGAGACGGGCAGGAACCGGAGCGGGTTTGGAGGACGGGGTGATGGGGGGGTGAAGAACCCAAACAAGGGCCTGGGGCCACACAGCAGAGCGACACCGAGTGGGAGTCGAGCGACACCGAGCGACACCGAGCGACACCGCGCTGCCAGTGCGGGGGGCAGGCCAGGGGCCAGCAGGCAACGCCCCGAGAAGTAGACCGCCAGGGCCATGGCCGCGGGTGACAAGGGGCCGCCAAGGTGGGAGAGGGAAGGCCCTCCAAATGGTTAAGCCTGTGGGGACGCTCCAGCCCCAGGCATCTGGCCTCGACTCACATGCAGGAATCCGTGGGCAGAAAGATAACAAAAGCTATTTTTCATGCAAGAGGAGTTGGACATCAGGAAAAATCAGAGCCCCTTTGTATGACATGCCAAACTGCTGAAGCGAGAGAATGTCTCGGGTGAGGGCTCGGATGAGAGCGGGGACGGCACGCTCGCCCCGGGGAGCCAGCCCTCAATGTGAGCTTGTTATCGTCCGGAAGCAAGTGTGAGGTGTCCCCCTCCCACTGCACGGCCAGACGAGCTGGTGACACGGCCTTGGCTGGACTGCCCGGCCCTTGGAAGGAAGCCTGGGTGTCCTGAGATGTCCCCAGGGAGTCTTTGGGGAGCCACGGTCTCCTCCCAGCTTGCGGTGTGGTCTGGGGGCTGGAGGTGAGCTGGGCTCCCGCCTCCAGACCCACCCTCACGGGCCCCCCCATAGCTCCTTGTGCAGGGCGGTGTCTGGGCATTGGGCCACACCCAAGCACCAATGTCTCCACTCAGCTCCTGCCAGCAGATCTGCCCAGTAGGTGTTGTTAATGTACCCATTTTACAGAGAAAGCAACTGAGGCTCAGAGAGAAGGCAATGACTGGTCGCAGGGCTCGCCACCAGTGGGAGGCAGAGCTGAACTCAAACTCTGACTCACTCTGGGCCCCGCACCTCACGTCCACCAGCACGTCCTCCAAGGAGCCACTCAGCTGCTAGAAATCTCAAATCTACTGTGAGGCAGGTGTGTGCAGAGCCCTGTGTGTTTCCCATCTATCCTCCTGACAACCCTGAGACAGGCCTTTGCAGAAGCACAGGAGGAGGCCCTGCCGTTGGGTGTGTTCTGAGGCTCTGTCCTCGCCGCGTCCTCTCCTCCTGCGGGTCCCCAGAACCAGACAGCAAGCTCCCGGACGTGCGGTACTCACTGAGCCCAGCACAAGGCCAGGCCTCAGCAGGGGCCCCCTGACGGCCCAGGGTGCACGCTTCACTCTCTGAGGAAGCACCCAGCCCTGCATTCGTGGGGCCAGGGGAGAACAGGAGCAGCGGCTCCAGCCTCCCCTGCCCTGCAGGCCAGCCACCACCTCCCTGAAGCCTCAGAGCCCATCTCCCCTGCCCCGCCTTCTCCCACCAGTAATCTGGGGGGTGGAGGGGGCATCCAGTACAAAGTGAAAATGTGGGTTCTCCTCTTCAAAAATGATCAAGAATGTTCCACTGGTGATGACCTGTTACTGGGGCCTGGGGTCTTTCCAGGCCAGTCTTGATGTAAAATGTTCTGGGTTGTGCCCCCTCCTACTCCACCATCTCTGCCTGCCCGAATCTAAGAGTGCCAGCATTTCAGGATCCAAGAACACTTCGTATACTGCCTCACGCATATAAAACCACATGAGAAAGTCTGTGCTCTGCTATTTTATCTAGAACTTTGGCTCAGAAAATACAAAGATCCCACTGCTCTCTGTCCCGCTGCAGAACCGGAGGCGGTGGGTCAGCAGTCATGGCCTGACATCCTGTCACAGGGAAGCCCCTGCCAGCATCCCTCGGTGATGGATGGCGGATGCCCCGCCCCCTGGTCCCGCCCCCCCTGCCCGGTGTCGGGATCGGAAGCCCTCTGACCGGCCCACCAGAAGCCTCCTGTCCCCCACCCCAGGGCAGTCCTCCTTGCTTCTGTGTCTTAGGGAATGGCTCCACTGCCTGGGGGTGTTGACTGCTGTAACTCCATTTTACAGATGAGAAAATGGAGGCTCAGGGAAGCCAAGCAACTTGCCCTAGGTCACAGAGCTGAAGCAGAGCAGGGTTCAAACGCAGCTCTCTCTGACTCCCTCCCCACGCCCCAGCCTTCCTATTAAGCATCACACGGACTTGGTTCAGAGATCACCTGCCCTGAGTCTTCCTGACGGTGAAGCCCCTGGTGGGAGCTGTTAGGTGTCTGGGGCTTTACAGATTGGGAAACGAGCCTGACATCGTCCCATCGATGGCCATCGAGCTGGGGGTGATGTGATCTGGTTTATATTCTTACAAGGTCTTCCTGGCTGCGTGTGGAGAAGGGCTCACGCAGGGGCAGGCAGGCTGGTCAGGACTCTCCTTGGGGAACCCAGACAAGAAATGACAGAGGCTGGGAGCCAGCTGGGGGCTGTAAGGAACCCGGTGGGGATGTGGCGGGGAAGGGGTCTGACCTCATCCCTACGGTGGCGGCCCTGGGCTGAGCACACAGCAGGTCACCAGTGCTTCCTGAGAACCAGTGACTGAGTGGGTGGGAGAGAGGCCAGCTGACTCTGGAGGTGGGAACACGCAGGAGCGTGTCCGAGGGCGAGGCTGCCACCAGCATGCCGGTCCTCGCTGAGTGTCAGGGTGAAAAAGGCCAAGCCAAGTGTTTCCAAGAAAATGAGCCTGAAATCCTGGACCCTCTGCAGGGCCTCCGTGGAGCAGAGCAGTCCCCAAGTGACCTCTCATTGGAGAGTCACACAACCCAGGGGAGTGGAGGGGAGGACACGGGAGGATGGAAGGAAGAAGAGGAAGAAAAGATGGAGGGAGGGGGGAGGAAAGAGGGAGACAGAGGTAGAGAGGAGGGAGGGGAGAGGGGAGGGGAGGGGGGATGGAGGGGGGATAGAGGGAGGGGAGGAGGAGGGAGGGAAGGAGGAGGGAGGGGAGGAGGAGGGAGGGAAGGAGGAGGGAGGGGAGGAGGAGGGAGGGGGGAGGAGGAGGGAGGGGAGGAGGGAGAGGGAGGGGGAGGGGGAGGGGGGATGGAGGGAAAGAAGGTATTGCTTGCCAACCTGACAGCCAAGCCCTCAGCGGCTCCAGGAGGTCAGGGTTAGGACGCACAAGCCTGTCCAGACGTTGGCGGCAGCACTAGGCCTGGGCACAGGTCTGCCGACGCCCGCCCTGATGTTTCCATAGCCGGCCCCCTGTCCTCCTCTGTCCAGCCCCTTCCCCATGATACTGGAGTTCCCGGCTGCAGCCTTGGTGCCCGCCAGGAAACAGGAGGGGGACACGTGGCCTGGGTGCCTGCCATCACCCCTGGGTGCGGCCTTGGTGCTAGACCCTATTTCGGCTCTTAATTGAGGGCCCTTGGGTTCTGATTTCACAGTTCACAGAAGCCATTCAGTGTGGTTCTGCCTCTGAGGGCATGAAACACGGGCCTGAACATCCCAGGGATGCTCAGCTTCTTTCATTCCTAGACCCTGGAGGCCAGTGAGCCAACCTGGGGCCCCACTCAGCTCAGCTGAAAAGGCTGGGTGACTTATTTTTTCTGGGGAAAACTCCCAAGTTTGAGGAAATAAGGGGAAGGCAAGGTGGTGCAGTGGTAAAGAATCTGCCTGCGAGACGCAGGAGATGTGGGTTCGATCCCTGGGGCGGGAAGATCCCCTGGAGGAGGAAATGGCAACCCACTCCAGTCTTCTTTCCTGGAGAATCCCATGGACAGAGGATACTGGGGGGCTACAGTCATGGGGTCGCAAAGAGTCGGACACGGCTGAGCACACACACGCTGTCTGCTCTGCAAAGACCCTGGAGCTCCATGAGGGGCTCCATGTGGACCCCAGCCCCATTCTGACTCCTCAAGGGCCTTCAAGATGCCAAGGAGCAGGTCGGCAGAGAAAGGCCCCAGAGGGAGTGAGGTTCCTTCACCCTGCCGGGTACCCAGGCAGGCGCTGGCCCCTGGGTGAAGCTGGGCAGACGGAGCCCTGACCAGGCAGCTCCCACCTGCTTCTGCTCCGGCCCCGTCACTAATGAGCTGTGTGACCTTGAGCAAGGCCCCTGCCCTCTCCAGCCTCGCTCTCCTTTGCTTGCAGAGTGGAGGGAGCTGGCCACACCAGCCACACCCCCAGGCAGGTGACTGGCCCACCTGCAATTCATCACTCATCAAAGGGAATGGGGCCAGGTACCATTCACGCCTCCCATCACCTAAAGCGGACTCCAGGCTGACCCCAGCAGAGATGCTCTCTGCCCCCCACTGACGCTCCACATGTTTTCTTGAAGAAGAGAGAAATAGTGGAGTTCCTATCAGGTGCCGGGCATCAGGTATGCTCCTGCCTGAACCTAAATGACTCCTCCCTTCGAGCAGAGGTCTCCACGGGGGCAGTTCCGCTTGCTCCTCTCCCCGTCGCCCAGGAGACGTCTGGCAAAGTCTGCACACAGTTTGGTTGTCACAGCTTGGTGGGTGGCTTGGTAAGTGGCTTCCAGTCAGTCAAGCCAGAGATGCTGCTGAACCATCCACACTCACAAGGCCTCACAGTGAAGAACAAGCGGCTCAGGGGGTCCTCAGGCCCTCCATCCCCCACGCTCCTTCCTGCCTCGGCCTCGCCCGTCTCCTCCTGGAAGCGCTTCCTCCAGCCCTTCTCGGACAGCTCCTTCCCATCCCCCCAACCAGAGGCCACCCTCCCCGGCCTCCTCCAGCACGCGGCCCGGACACACTCTGTTTACATCGAGCAGTCGTCGGTCCCTGGAAGTGTCAGCTGCCTCTTTAGAACGGCGGCTCCCACACGCTGACAGAGCAGCTGCTCCGTGAGCAGGGGCGGCGTGAGTGGACGAAGGCATGGACATAGGTGTGCCCGGCAGGCCGGGGACACACCCTTCTAGGTGTGGTGAAAGTGCAAGTGTCAGTCGCTCAGTCGTGTCCGACTCTTTGTGACCCCACAGACTATAGCCCGCCAGGCTCCCCTGTCCATGGGGTTCTCCAGGCACGAGTACTGGAGTGGGCTGCCATGCCCTTCTCCAGGGCATCCTCCCGACCCAGGGATCGAACCTGGGTCTCCCGCACCACCGGCAGCTTCTTTACCATCTGAGCTGCCAGGGAAGCCTATGTATGCCGAGAGCCACTGAACTAAGTTGTCTCAGAGGCTTTCCACCTGGAGAACCAGCTTCCTGCGGGCTCACATCGAGGCCATGCAGAGCCTGCAGGCTGTGGGTGGGGCTCTCTGGGACTTGAGTGGCAGAAGGTCAAAGGTGGGAGGAATGTTCCAGATCAGCCACTTCCAGATGAGGAGACAGAGGCTGCCAGGCTCTCTGACGCCCTGGATCTGATGACCTGAGGTTGCTTCCTACTCTGGGCTTCTGTTACTATGTCCTCGAAGTCCCCAGAGTCCCGGCCATCCGGATGGACACTGGAGATTCATTTTAAAGGGTGCTTAATTTCCTGTTGAACCTTTCTGAAGCCCCTGCCAGGGAGCACCTCCAAAGCCAGGTCTGCAGTGAGACCGTTAAGTCAGCCCGAGGTTCACCAGGAACCCCAGCTCCTCTTCTCTAAGTCAGCCGGCTCCAGCTGGGCTTTTCTTATAAGAAAAGAGAAAGGAGTGAAGGACAGAGGAGGATGAGAGATGGAGCAGGGCGTGAAGGGGAGGCAGACATGAGAAGGGCTGCCAGGGCCCACCCGGGTGACTAGACAGCAGGCACCTGGCGGGAGGAAACGACTCGCTGGAAAAGCCCCCAGTGCTGGCAAAGACTGAGGGCAGGGGTGGAGGGGGTGACGGAGGATGACATGGTTGGATGGCGTCACCGACTCAATGGACACGGGCTTGAGCAAGCTCCGGGAGATGGTGAAAGACAGGGAAGCCTGGTGTGTTGCAGTCCATGGGGGCGCAAAGAGTCAGACAGGACTGAACAAGAACAACCAGCTACAGAGCAGGGAGAGAAGGAAGAACACCGTTGCAGGCTGTGTCCTCCCCAGACCCACGCTGGCGCTCTGCCCCCAGGGTACTCGGTGGTGGGGCTCTGGGCGGTGAGCTGACGCGTGAGGTCATGAGGGTGGGGTCCCCACGAGGGCGTCAGTGTCCTCGGGATAAGGGAGCAGAGCAGAGAGCTCTCCCCGTCCTGAGGACACGGGAGGGGGTGGCCGCTCGCAAGGCAGGAAGCGGCTCTCACCGGGCACCGAGCTGCCCAGCACCTTGGTCTTGGGCTTCAGCCTCCAGAGCTGCAAGAAACACTGTCTGCAGTTTGAGCCGTTCTGCTGACCACACTCTGTGACGGCAGCCGAGCTGACTCAGACAGCCCCCACCCCAGCCCCGTCTGTGTGGTTCAAGCACAGGGTTCCCCCAGCAGGTAGAAAGTTGGGCCCACCTGTTCAGCTCCAATCGCATCCAGATGTGGGCAGGCACCCCGACACCCAGGGGCTGGGGCCATCTTAACCCTCACTTCCGCCCCCACTGTCAAAGGCAGATCCTGAAGACTTACACTGCAGAGTTGCTGGCAGTTACACAGACTAATGTCAGGTCCTGGAGGCTGGTGTGATGACTGCTACGAGCAAACCTGGGGGGGCCAGGAGGGGCCAGGGGTCCAGCTGGTGAGCTGGGCGCTGTGCGGAGGCCTGTTCTCTGCCCACACCCCTGCTACTGACTGGACAGGCTGCCCATGAGTCAGTGCAAGAGAAGACAGATGCAAAACAGACAGGACAAGCCTGGAGCAGGGTGGGCGAAGGACGGTATTCAGATCCAAACCTCCCTGAGCGGATCCGTGTCAGGAGCGTGGTGTAAGGCAGGGCTTCCTGCTGACCCGCCGAGAGAGGGTTCCAGACGCAAGAAGCGCGTCCCTGGGGAAGTGGGCCTGGGTGGCGGGGCCTGGGTGGTTGTCACTGGGTGGTCCTCCCTGGCTGGCCTCCCCCTCCCCTGCCCTGGGGCAGTACTGACACCTTCTCTTCCTCAGTGTGCATGGTGAGTGAGGTCTGGGTCCCTGGTGTGAGAGGTGCTGCCTGAGGTGGGGTGGGAAGGTTGCAGGGTCCAGGGTCTCCCCACCTCCCCAGCAGGCGCCTGGGACAAGCTGACATGAAGCAGGCATGGACAACCCCGGCACACAGGCTGCGCTCTGGAGATGTGCTGTGGGCGTGCTGGGGGCAGTCCTTCTACAGGAACCTGGCAGACACGGGGGCGCTGAACTCTGCCAGGACCTTTATTCTGGGCCCGGAGCTCCCTTGACGGCACCACAGTGACTGGGTCCCTCCAGCATCCAGCAGCTCAGCGTGGTCGCAGGTGCTTTGCCAATACGAGCTGCTGCACTCGGAGACCAGAGTCTCCTCTTCTCTTCCTGAATCTACAGGAGGCCCCCCACCCCGTCCCAAGCTCATCGCACACACTCCGGAATGCTTGTTTCTCTTCTACACCTCATCTGATTCCAGGATGCACTAGAGACTGAACAAATGTGGGGTGGTGGTAGCTTTATGGAAAAGCCCACAAAGACTTGTTACTCCTTTCCCACGTCCCCAGCGCTGGGCTGAGAGCTAAGACACAAAGAAGGAAGGGGGCGGAGGTCTAGGGGACAGAGGGAGTGGGTGGCTGGCTGGGGGGGAGCAGGCTGGTCCCCAACGTGGTGGGAAGAGAGAGAAGGGACAGTGTGTGTGTTACGGAGTGTGTGTGTCAGTTGAACATTTTCACTTCCAAATGCTTTCATGCTGCCACAAGCCAGTCTCAGAGCTGGGCTCCTCCACTAGGTAGTCACGTGTACGTGTGTGCTCAGTCATGTCTGACTCTCTGCAACCCCATGGACTGTAGCCACCAGACGCCTCTGTCCATGGCATCTCCCAGGCGAGAATACTGGAGTAGGTTGCCATTTCCTTCTCCAGGGGATCTTCCCGACCCAGGGATTGAACCCTCGTCTCCTATGACTCCTGCAATGGCAGGCAGATTCTTTACCACTGTGCCACCTGGAAGGTGCTTGGTTCTATTTTTAATGGGAAACCAGAAGAAGTTTGGAGAAGGGCAGGATGACATGGTAGGAAGAGCTCTGCAGTGAGACAAAGGCTCCTACCTGGCGCCTCTCGGTGCACCTGCTCCTCCCTGCAGACAGCACCCTCACGGCTGTGCCGAGTGTGCTGTGCGGTAACACGCACAACGTGCACGAGAGGACTGCGACGCTTGCCTAACACGGGGCCGTGGGGAGCCCGGGCTTTGGGGGCGGAAGAGGGGATGTCCGCGTGGTGAGGTGGGAGTAGGTGTTCTGCACACGGTCCTGCCAGACGGCAAGGACGCCTGAGGAACTGAGGGCCGGGCTCTCCTGCCCACAACACCAGCCCTGGGAAACAACCAGGACGCTGACCTGCTGCTTGGGAGATGTCAGCAAACCCTTCAGAGCCCCACAGTCACAACTGGCGCTTTATTAGCTACCTGCTGCAGCCATTCTTCAATTTCAGCTTAGAGCTTTGAGCTTTTCATTTCCCCCATGTAACGCTTTGGAGAACTTTGCTAGAAAGCAGGTGGAAATAATGCCCTGTACCCAAACAAGCCAATATTGAGGAGACCACATCTCCAGGGAGTGCCTGCGGGGTCTCAGCCTGAATGCTTGCTGGCAGGGTGTTGGGGGTCATAGGAGGTGGAGGCTGTTGGACTCTACGAAGTGCTTTTAGAAGATAAGCTGTCAGTTTTCGCCCGGGCTGATGGACTGTCAGGATGATTTGAGCACACCGAGGAATCCTGAACCAGCCCTCCCAGCCCTGGGTGGGTCCAAGGATGTCCTGGCCCTTGGGGGTGGGCTGGTTTGGCCCCCAGAACCCCTGAGCTCCTGGTGGTAACAGAGGCAGCCCCACTCTTTCAGTAAAGTCCCCCAGATGGCAACACCCCACCCTCCCTCTGCCAGTGGAGCCAGCTGCCCAGATCAGCTTGGGGCTCTCTTGATGAACATCGAGTGCAAACGGCTCGAGGCAGCTGGCAAGATGCTAAGTGCAGCATCAATCCTAATTAGGATGAGAAATTAATAAAGGAGGCATGCGAGCCAGTCTGCAGAGGCCAGGCTTGCCGGTGTGAAGAAGCGAGTTCCAGTTTTTGACAGGAAAACTGGAAGGCCTGGGGTCAATGCGTGGGTGTGGGTGACCACAGGGGGATGGCTTAACAGGATCATATACATACCCAGCGCCCAGCAGAGCCTGTGAGTTAGAGATCGGGGCCGGCAGCCTCCTTCTGTGTCTAACTCAGGTGCTGCGGCGGGGAGTGACGTGGGTGCGTCCTCCAGATGAGAGGAGTAGGTGTTCGCGATCTGAGCAACTACACCCCAGGAATGATGTTTTTCAAAAGAAAAGAGGGGGTGTCATCGTGAGCCCACAGAGCCTTCTGGGGCTTTTCCGGGGCTGTTTCCCAAACTATTGATTGCACATTCCTGCTCTCAGAAGACTCCACTCGGCCCTGGCAATAAGCTTCAGGCTCAAAGGGCAAAGCAGCCTGGGCTGGGAGGGGATGTGTGTGGTGGGGAGGCTGTGCGGGGCAGAGGAAGAGGGAGGGGGGGGCGGGATTCCAGGCGAGAACAGGCAGGATGAGGAGGTGCAAGGCCGCCTCACCTGGCCACCCTTCTCTACACGGCCTCCGTGACCACGACCCCAAAGCCAGAAGAAGGGCCACCTCTTCCCGAGCTCCGCGCTCCTCCACGAAGACCCAGCCACGCCGGACTCTGCGCCGGGGCTGAGGGGCTGGGGCCGCAGCCAGAGGTCGGGCTGAAGGCGAACTTCCCGACCCCCCGAGGGCGGAGCGAACACACGGGAAGGTTACCAGGAAGAAAGAGGAGACTGTTCGAGGATCGTGGGGAGGAACCCTCCCCCAGCTCCTCACCCCTTTTCCGACCTGAAAGCCCAGAACGAGCGGGGACCGTCCACAACCCGGCTGGGACCCCGCCGCCCGACGGCCACCTGTTAGTGCAAGCTCCGCAGCAGGGCCGGCGGGAGGCGCTCAGCTCCGGCGCACGGCGCCATTGGCGGGGTCCCCCGGAGCGAGCGGTCCCCACTGCCCGGGGGCACCCAGTCCCGGCCCCCGGAGGCATCCATCCTCACAACACCTACTAGCTTGCCCGCCGCGCACCTGGGGGCGCAGCGTCGCGTCCCTCCTGCCCCGCCCGGCGGCCACGCCCCTCCAGGCCGCCCCTGGTCCGCGGGTAATTGCAGACCCCGGCCTCGGGACCTGCTCGGGGGGACTTGGTGACGCTCCCCATCCACTCGCCTCCCCACCAAGCGGGCAGGAGCGGCCAGCGGCCCCGGGAAGAGTACGTGGCGGAGCAAAGTCTCGGCAGACATCAGGCTTGGGCGACCCGGGTCTCCCAGACCCCCTCGGTGCCCAGCCCCCACTCCCACCCCTCGGCAGGGCCCGGAGCGATCTCGGAGCGGCCCTCGCGCTCCCCGCCCCCGGCCGGCCCCGCCCCAGGATGGCCAGTTCCCATAGCAATCGCACAGACACCGGTTGCCAAGCAACCTCTCCCCCTCCTCCCTCCCCTCCTCTCGCGTCCGCTCCCCCCAGCCTCAGCCTCCTCCCGCCCCCTCGCCAGCCTCCACCTCCCCTGGGGGCCCCGGCGCCGCTCCTCGGGATCGCTCTGGTCTCGGGCTGCGCGCGCGCGCGTGAGTTTCTGTGTGTTTCATTGTGTCAATGTGCGAGGGGGTGTGCGTGTGCCAGTGGAGAGTTTGTGGGATCCGTGTGTTTGGGGGGTCCCCCGTGGCCGCGACGGGACCCGCCCGCTCGCTCTGGCTCCTTTGTGTCTCGCGCGGAGCCAGTGCCGCGCCCACCCGTTCCTGGCCGGCGCCCGGAGCCGGGTGTGTGTGTGTGCGCGCGTGTGTCTGGGCGCGCGCGCGGGGTGGGGGGGCCGGGCCGGCCGTACCTTCGATGCAGCACACGCGCCACAGCCCCGAGTGGGTGAGGTCGCCGCGGGTGCGGCGGGGCGGGGGCCCGTCGTCCATGGTCAGGTTGGTGCCGTTGCAGATGTGCGCGCTGGAGTAGAGCCAGTAGTCCGTGCCGATGGCGATGGCCATGAGCGAGAAGGCGGCGAAGGCTCCGGCCGTGGTCAGCAGCGTCTGCAGCCCGCGGTCGCATCGCACCATGGTGGGCGCCTCATAGCCCGCCGCCCGCCGGCCCGGCCCGCCGCGCCCGCCCGCCCTGCTCCCTCTGCGCGCCGCGCCGGGGGCGCCGGGGCTGGGGGCCGAGGCCCGGGGGGCGGCGCCGCGCCGCGCGCTCCGGCCGCGCCGGGGCTCAAACTCAGAGGCGCGGCGGCGAGTGCGGGCTGCGCGGGCCGCCGGGCGGGCTGGCGGCGGCGACCGGGGCTCCTCCCTCTCGGCCCGCCCTCCCCGCGCGGCCAGCGCCTCCGCCCCGCGCCCTCCGCGCCGCCGCCGCCGCCGCCGCGCTCCCGGCCCGCGCCCCGCCGCTCGGCGCCGCCCCTCGAGCCTCGGCCCCGCCGGGCGTGCGCTCCCGGCTCTGCGCGCCCCCCTCCCCGCCTCTCCGCGCTCGCTGCGGCCTCTCTCCCCAGCTCATTCACATCCCGAGAGCTAAGGGAGCCACTGTCCGGTCCCCAGGAGGAGCGCGGGGAACCGGCGTTGCCAGCCTCCCGGCTTTCCCAGCCCAGGACACCCCATCTTCCTTAAATGGCCCTGGGGACTCTTTAATAGTGGGGTGTGTGTGCGCGCGCTCCTGTATCCGCCGCTTCGCATGCACATATCGGCGCCTTTACCTGGCGATGAATGTACAGGCGTGAGCGCGGGAGTGGGAGAGTTCAGGTCAGATTTCCAGAAGCACCAGATGTGGGTCGCGGCCGGGAGACGTGTTCCAGGCCAAGCCAGGCCCCCGCCCCCCTCCCCCGCCAGGTGGCTCCTGCACCCAGTGGGCAGGGTCTGGAGGACCCGACTCCAGGGCTGAGGCAGAAGGGAAGTGGCAGCCGGAGGTCCTTCCGGAGGGACACCAGGTCCCTGTTTGAGGCCGGATGGGGCGGCCGTGGTGAAAGCTGCGTGACCCCCGCCGTTGGTTTCTGACGGTCCTTTACTGCCAGTCCAGAGGGCCCCGTTTGTGCTGGATTCAAACATCTCCACCCACCGCTGGCTCCCTCTCTCCCCAGCTCCCCCTTCAATACCTTTATCTCTTTTTTCCCTTTCACTCTACTCGAGCTTAACTGGCTTTCCTCACCTCCTCCCTTTATTGCCAGCCTCTGCCTCAGGCCCTGCTGACTTCACTTAATTGCCTTAGCTGCTGGCAGGATTCCAACCTGGACAAGCTCCCTTCTCCAGAACCCGCAAAGCTCCTCCTCCATTAAGACCCAGGTCGGAACTCTTCCCTCCAGGAAGCCCTTGGGGGCCAGCATCTGAATGTCCAACCTGCCTCTGCTTCCTTCCCTCCCAGAGCCCATGTGGTTCTCTTCGCTGCCCCGCATCCTGTGGGAAGCAGCATCCTGTGGGAAGCAGCCCTGGACCCCAGGAAGGTCTATGGAGAGCGGCTCTCTTCCTGGAAGATGCAGATTTCACCCTCTTTTTCCACTTTCCGTGGCCCCTACGACCCAAAGAAAGTTAATTACCCCATGCTGGAATTACTGGTCTCTCTTCCATGAGACAATGAGCCTTTCCCAAGTCTGAGATACATGAGACGTGTTTAATCAAGAAATATTTCCTGCCCCCTGGAAAATGACATTCTAATTGGGGAAAATAGAGCATATAAATAATAGGAGGAAATTCCAAGATGAGACTGGTTGCATTAATTACCATTTGTCGGTCCCTTCTCTGCCTTTGGGTGTTTGACTTCTTCCAAGTCTCAGAGGACAAGAATCATCTATGTGTATTTCACTTTCACCCACCTGCCACCTGTGCCCAGGGTGTCTGTGAAGGTGTGCGCTAGGTGTGGGACGGCTTGCTCTGGGCCAGAAGAGGGTTACCGACCTGTCCCTAACACCCACAAGGATAATTGCTGGTTCTTGTCTCAGAAGCTCCCAGACATGTGGGTCTCAAGACTCTCTTTTCTTCTTCTTTCTCTTCTCTCTCTCTCTCTTTTTTTTTTTAAAGCAGCAAATCTTTGCTTCAAATTAAATCTTCAAACAGAAAAGTAAAGGAAAGTGAAAGTCACTCAGTTGTGTCCAACTCTTTGCAACCCCACAGACTATACAGTCCATGGAATTCTCCAGGCCAGAAGACTGGAATGGGGAGCCGTTCAGAACCTTCTCCAGGGGATCTTCCCAACCCAGGGATCGAACCCAGGTCTCCCACATTGCAGGTGGATTCTTCACTGTTTGAGCCACAAGGGAAGCCCAAGAATACTGGAATGGGTAGCCTATCCCTTCTCCAGTGGATCTTCCCAACCCAGGAATTGAACTGGGGTCTCCTGCATTGCAGGCGGATCCTTTACCAGCTGAGCTGTCAGGGAAGCCCATCCCAGTGTAAACAAGCCAGTTCTCCCATCAGTTAGCCCTGTGGGTAAGAGCTGGCATTGCTGTTGCTGAATGGGGGACCCACCCACACCCCCTGCAGCCCCCAAAGCAGCCCTGTGGGTGCAGGCGTCCAGGGACGCGGTGTGACTGGAAACTGACACCCTCGGTCATGTGCTGGGTCACTCAGCTTCACCTCCTGTGTTCCATTCTTCCTGCAGCCTTCCTCTGGGGACTTCGTGAGGAATGAATGAAAGAGAGAGAAACGGATCTGACCTGTGGGGGCGGTGAGTGGGGTGATTCGCTTTCCCTAGTGTCCCCCTAGGTCAAAGGTGGGGGGATGGGTGGGGGGGCCTTCTCCAACCCAGCGACCTCTGGGTTAGTCCCATGGAGACAGAACTCCTTGTCCCTCGGAGCCCGGACACACCAGCTCCTACCCCGCCACCCTCAGAGGAATGTATGAAGAGGTGAGAAAGTACCGGTCTAGGAGCCAAGACCGCCGCTAGCAGGGCGACCTTGGTGGCCGGGGCCGCGGGGAGGAAGGCATGGCTCCGTCCTCCTTTCAGAGCTGTTTTAGGATCAAATAAAGAGCCTCGCCCCCCGCGTCCACTTAGCGACCCTTCACAGCATCAGCTGTGGTGTTCCCCTCCCTGCCTTTCTTGGTGACCACCAAGGACATCACTTAACTCTGTGTCTCAAATTCCCACGGTCTCAGATGGTGGATAATAGTGAGACTAACAGAAAATGTAAACTGCAGCCCTAGACGATGACCTCGCTGAGGCCTCATGCCTTGGAAGATCCGGCTCAGACCCTGATGACCTCAAGGCCAGAGTTTCACAAGAACATGAAGCGGCCTCTTTGTTCTTGTCGAGGGTTGCTTGACTGTTATTTTTGCCTGTTGATTCACTCGAGGCGCGTGGACTCCAGCGGGGGCTTGGCGGTTGGCCTTTCTATCCGTGGACACCCAGCTGTCAAACCTGCTTTGCCCGGAGATTGCAAGGGTGTAGACTGTGGAGTCAAATAAGGACTTGACCGCTGGCAAAGAGAGCAGGAGCAAACTCAAGACTGTCTGAGACCGTTCATCATGCCTGGGTGAGCACAATTTAAATCTGGAAATTTCTGCTCAGCCGGATTAGAGAGCTCTAAATGGCAGTATTTAACTCCTGCCTGCAGTCCCCGGAGCTTCTCCCAAGTGACATTTCCAGATCTGAGGGGGACATGTCCTCCAGTTGCTGGGGAGGAGGCTCTGGACCGACCTTGTTCTAGAGAGGCTGGGTGCTTGGCGTCTTCCCTGGGGAGCTGCGCGGGATGCGTTTTCCTGTGGGGGAGGGGGAACAAGTCATCATACCTGTTGTGACTTCTCTGGACAGCCAAGCAGGTGGAGGGGCGTGCAGACCCCCCGCCAAAGCTGTCTTTTCCAACACAGAGTGGTGCCTTTCCCCTTAGCAGATCATTTGGGTAGTCCCACAATTCTTCAAGTCTTCAGGAAATCAACCCTTAATATTCACTGGAGGGACTGATTGCTGAAACTGAAGCTCCAGTACTCTGGCCACGTGGCTAGAAGAACTGACTCATTGGAAAAGACCCTGATGCTGGGAAAGATTGAAGGGCAGGAGGAGAAGGGGATGACAGAGGATGAGATGGTTGGATGGTATCACTGACTCAATGGACTTGAGTTTGAATAAACTCTGGGAGACAGTGAAGGACAGGGAAGCCTGGCGTGCTGCAGTCCATGGGGTCGCAAAGAGTCAGACATGACTGAGTGACTGAACAACAACTACACAATTCTTCACTGTACTTTGTTCGTGAAGACAAAGTTTTAATGACCTCAGGACCGGCTGATAAAGCCACCTCCAGGGTGATGTAGCCAGGCAGCGCCCTAGGAGAGGAATACAGCAGTGGGCAGCTCCCTGCCTGTAAGGTGCCCGTCTGAGCTGGAGGAGGCTGCACGGGCAGTCGTAGGCAGAGGACAGGCAGCAGGAAAGGAGGTGCCCTCGGCGGCTGGTCTGCAGAAGTGGCTCCGAAAGCCTTTCTCAAAGGCTTTGTTCTCCCCCTTTGTCCTCCAGAAATAATGACCTTGTGTGGCAGCTTTTTGTAATGTTTCATTTCCATGCCCCAAGCGATGGTTCAGCTGATTTCCCAAGGCTTAATGGGGGGATTTGGGGAGCCTGGGAGATACCGTGAATGAATAGACATAAAGAGTGGTATTGCATTTTCATAGCAAAGGGTTGGGGATGAGTCTTAGAAGGTTCCGTGGCACGGCTCAGTGTGGAGGCTTATTGGCAGCCCATCCGATCTGCTTGGATCCTAGAAGAATGCCTCCAGATCCGCGTCCCGCAGCCTCCCCGCCGTCAGATCAGGCGCTCGGCAAGGGTGACGTTTTCATTTTCTTCAGTATGTCAGCAAGATCCTTTGACAGAGAGGGCAGAGGAGAAAATGGTACTTGGCTTTATGTATTCAGGTTCACCCCCAGTTCATTTGCTGATCGCGTCTATCCCAGGCGCGGTGACTGGAGCCGGGCACCTCCCTCCACAGCGGAGCAGTGGGCACGTCGCTGTCTCCACACTAGCTGCCCTAAGAGTGCAGAGGGCAGGAAGCTGCCCTCCATATGCTGGTTCTGATGTGGGCGTCAGTTCACTTAATCACGGCAACTGTGGAAGGCAGATCTTTACCCCGTTATGCAGAAGATAAGCCTCCAGCTAAACAGAGAGTCAGCAACTCAGCTGGGCTTTGAACTGGCTCCGCCTGGGGTGTGGCCAGGCTCTGTCAGCTACTTACTGCACCCCAGCCGGAGGGGTTTCCAAAGCCCTCTGGGCACGTCTGCTTCCTCCCACCTCCTTCCTGTAGTTATCCAGATGAAATCAGGTTCAAAGTCACAGCAGTGTGGAGCGGTGAAGAAAGGCCTGCCCCTTGCAGCCCAGGTGGGGTGAAGACGACTCTGCATTTCCCGGGAAGGTGGGCGCTGAGCTGGACTGACAGCAGGTGATGGAAGCCACCAGCCCCAGGGGCCCCCGTCTGCCTCTTCCTTCCCGCTGCTGCCCCCGACTCCAGATGCTCACTGGTGCTGGCCAGAGCAGAGGGCAGGGGCCACCCCTGGGGTGGGGCCCGTGGCTTCTCTGAGCCAGCTCCGGCGCTGGGCTGCCACCCTCCTGGGCATGCGGGCTTATTCAAACCTGTGTGTCTTCAAACTAGATACCATAAGGCAGTCTCTTCTCACCAGAATCTATTCAGGAACCAGCCCCATGGATCAGCATGTCGACACTAACAAGCAGAACCTGTTGGGACCAAGTCCCATGGATCAGCATGTTGATACAAACAACCAGAACCTGTTGGGACCCAGCCCCATGGATCAGCACTTCAACACTAACAAGCTGACTTGGCCAAAGCTTCCAGCCCAGCACGCTGACAGTTAGCCAGTTATTCTGAGAACATTCTTTTCAAAACACTCGACAAACAGGCTGAGAGATTCCTTTGTCCGCAGCCAGCCTCTGAAACTGAGCTGAAGCTCAAAGGGTTGAGAAGAACTCCAAGGAGGTATGAGAGGAGGAGCAGGAGGCGGAAACCTTTGTGAATGTGGGTGGGGAAGATGGTCAGTGACAGCGAATTTTGCTGCGAACATGGATCATTTGTGCTTTTATCAAAGCACAGCTTTTAATTCCTAAAATATAACAGCCTTGTGCGGGAGCTCGAAGAAAAGGCAGCTTTTCCTGCAGAACTTTGCTGCCGAGCACCTGCAGCGGAATGGAAACTGTGGTGCAAAGTCGGTCGGGCTACTTTCCACTCCTGACGCCACCTGCCTTTCATCTGCTTCCTGCAGCTCCGGGCTGCCTGCCGGGGTCGGAGCTGTGGCCACTCTCGGGCCCTTGGAGCTGCGCTTGCCCCTGTGTGGGTGAGCTTGTTTTGCCCTGTGGACCTCTTTGTGAATCATGGAAATCAATCGAATGTAGTGCTCTGCCTCCTGATGGCGATTCCCACTGTCTTTGGTAGGGGTCTCTGCTGTCTTTTTCTCCAAGGCCTCTTCCTCTGAAGAGGGAAGGGGAGGTTGGTGGAGTCGGGTCACTGAAGGTTTCCAGTCCTGCTCTGCCATCTGCAGCGATATGGCCTGGGGCTGGTGGCTGCCCCTCTCTGGGGCTTGGTAAAATGGGGAGCCAGGCCTCTGCCTCGCGGGCTTGTTGCTCTGATTAAAGAAGCCAGATCACGGCATTGACACAATGCGGCCAGAGGCTAGGCTTTCCTCAGCTTCCTAAGCACCAGGCTTGGTCCTTAGCTTGTATTAATGCATCTGAGCTTCTCCAGAACACTTTGAAATAGGTTGTGGTGGGTCTCATCTCACCACAGCGGTGGCAGAGGCTCGTAGGAGGGAGAGCATCCCGTTTGGGCTGCACAGGACGGAGCCCTTTGCTGTACGGCGCGGTCAGGCTCTGAAGCCTGCGCTTATAATTTTGACCCAAATGTGTCCTGTTAAATGGTGGCTTTACCTTGTTTGTCAATACTCCCTAAAAGTCTGGCTTAAGTCCCTCCATAGCACCATCAACAATCGCGGACCTCACCAGACTTACATGCTCTTTGTGATGTAGACCATCACCCACGAATGTGTCCAACCCAGAAACGCTGGAGGTTCCTCAGTGGGACTCTGCAGGAACCTCTGAATGTGGATTCTGTCCCCATAGGAACCTCTGCGCGTGGGTCTCCCGGGTGACAAAGACAGTGTTAAAATCGCTGCTGTCCTGGACTTCCCGGTGTCCAGTGGTTAAGACTCTGCGCACCTCCTGCAGGGCCCATGGGTTTGATCCCTGGTCCTGGGAGGCCCGGCATGCTGTGCTGTGCAGCCAAAAACAGTCCTTGCTGTCCTTTGCCAGAACCCTTGGAGATCTCGTGGCCAGAGCACCGGGCTGGTGCCGGAACAGCCCTGAGGTTAGCGCTCCTCCGCTGCTGTGCGGCACCGAGCAGCTCCTCCTCGTTCAGCTGCCGCCGGAGACGAGTCAGGGGCCCCGCTGACCCGGGCCGGGCGGGGGGTGACCTCAGCAGAGTCACTGCTAGATGCAGATGACATGAGCTATGAAGTAACATTTGTCGTGTGGGTGCACGAGGCAGCCGGGCCTCTGGGGTCCTCTGGAAGTGGTCTGAAGACTCTCTGGGGTCTTGGGTGTGTCCGCCCAGTAGTAGCTGCTCCTTGGCTCAAGGGCCGTGCCCTCAGGGACCCCTCTGTCCCGCCCTGGCAGTAGAGCGAATTCGCAGGCACTCTCTTCTGCCTCCTCACTCACTGGATCTGATACCAGACCATTTCCACACAAACAGAGGATGGAAAATGAGTGGACTTCCTAGAGGGGCTGTTTCCAATGCTCTGAGCTTTTACAATTCAGGGACGTGTCTTCTTTGGGCTTGTGCTGAGCCTGCAGGGAGTGCTGTCACTTGGGTCACCTTGGGGGCAGTGCGGCTGGGTGGCAGAGTTGCCCACTCGCGGCCTCGAGCCCAGGGCAGGTCTGCAGGAAGATGCCCCGTGCCTCTCACCCCTGACCTGCTGCCTTGCTGGGCTCCTCTGTGTGTTCAACAGTCTCTATCCCACGAGGCGGGTTCATGATGGACGAGGGTGAACACAAGCTCTAACTTACTGAGCAATTAATCTGCTGGGCACTTTGCAACAGGAAAGACGTTGTCATCCCCATTCTATGGATGATGAAACCGAGGCTTCAGGTAACTTATTTAAGGTCAAAGCTAGCAGATAGGAGAGCTGAGTCCTGGTCTAGGATTGGGACTCCAAGGAACTTGTTCTTCCTGCAGCGCGGTAATTTTCAACTCTGAACACCCTTGACAGTGGCCTAGGGGGACTTGAGAAACGTCCTAGGGCCTAGGGACTTTAGGCCCTGACCCCTCTGGGTGCGCTCTGGGCATCATGTTTTTCGAGCTACCAAGGGATTCCTAATACACAGGCGGGCAAAGGATCAGGGCACAGGGCCAGGATAGCTTTGGACCCAAGTCCTCCTGGAAAGCACTTGATTCCCAGCTGAATTCGCCACTGGCACCTGCAGCCTGGCTCGGTCTCTGGTAACTCACAGGGAATGACGGGGGCAGTCCTGGCATCAGCTGAGCCGGCTGTGCCCTGGGGTCAGCAGGGCAGGCAGCTGTCCATCGGGTGTGATCTGAGAGATTCTAGGAGGCACCCCTCTGCCCAGGGTGGGTCACACTGTCCTGCCTTTGCCTGCCTTTCCACCTGGCAGGTGGGAGAACAGGGGAGCTGTGGCTCTGACTCCAGAAGGCCCTGCGATGGGAGGGCCTGGGGACATGGGGACTGAGCCAGCTCCTTCCCCTCCAGCATCCTGCCAGTCCCCACCCCACCTGCCCGGTTTACCTGGGAGAGAGTAGGGGCTCTGCCAGCAGTCAGAGGGCTTGAAGGGTGAGAAACGAAGGGGGGCTCCCACAGGGGCTGGGGACCCCACGATGCCTCGGGGCCCCCACGGGGGCTCAGGGCTCACATGGGGTTTGGGGGACCCCACGATGCCTCGGGGCTCCAATGGGGGCTCAGGGCTCACATGGGGGCTGGGGACCCCACGATGCCTCGGGGCTCCCACGGGGACTCAGGGCTCACATGGGGGTTGGGGGGGCCCCGCGATGCCTCAGGGCTCCCATGGGGGCTCAGGGCTCACATGGGGGCTGGGGACCCCAAGATGCCTCGGGGCTCCCACGGGGGCTCAGGGCTCACATGGGGGTTGGGGGGGCCCTGCGATGCCTTAGGGCCCCCACGGGGGCTCAGGGCTCACATGGGGTTTGGGGAACCCCACGATGCCTCGGGGCTCCAATGGGGGCTCAGGGCTCACATGGGGGCTGGGGACCCCACGATGCCTCGGGGCTCCCACGGGGACTCAGGGCTCACATGGGGGCTGGGGACCCCACGATGCCTCGGGGCTCCCACGGGGGCTCCGTGTTGTGGGAATCAAGAGGTGGACAGGCCCTGCTCTCGGGGAGCTTGGACCCTCCATGCCTGGCTGGGGGCCCCCGCCCTGGGCTCCTCCTCCGTCTGCCTCGGCCGGTTCCCAGCGAGCTGCCCGCTGTACTTGCCAATGGAGCCAGATGCTGCTTTGGGGAAAATACCTTCTGGAGTTTGTTGTCTGGGCCCTCCCAGCCGACACCCACGGTGGAGAAGATGTGTCAGGATACATGGAAAATCTCTTCATAAATATTTGGAAAAAAGCAAAAGGGAAAAGGAAAGAAGAACTAACTGTCTGGGATGCCTTTGGGGGCATCTTGGTGATGGCCATGGACAGATGAGGAAGGCAGGTCACCAACATTTGTCACCTTGTAGGAGGCCCCAGTGGGAGCCGCCAGGGCCGGGCCCGGTTTGGGCTGTGGGCACTGAGGGGCCTTGGCTCTGGGGAGAGGCCAGGCCTGCCTGGGTCACCAGCAGAAGCCGTGGAGCTCATGTGGTGCCAAGCTGCCACTTCTCCATGATGTATAATCGTGTCTCTGAACTCAGCTGCCTTGGGACTTCACTACAAGTGGAGCACAGCCTGAAGTGGCTTCAGGGGCGCCCCTGGGAGGAGAGTGGAGAGGCCCCGGGGGCCAAGACACTGAAGGTGGAGCTGGCGCTGGAGCAGAGGGGGTGCAGCATGGCCGAGCCGACCCGGAGACGGACTCCACCGCCCGGAAGGCTCAGCCGAGGGGACAGAGTGGGCAGCGTCCTCCTCAGGCCAGGCCTCCCCAGTGACAGGGGCCCTTCCCAGGTCTGGAGACCCCCTTGGCCTCACCCCTGGGCAGCCCAGTTCCAGCCACACTGGCCCACGCATCCCTGGAAACAGAAGCTGCTGCTCAGGTCCTCCTGTCCTTGGGCTCTTCACATGCCCTCTTGCTGCCCTCTGGCAGCATCACTTACCCGATGCAGGGGCCTGGCTCCCTTCGTCTCGGATCACAGGGGACGGATTCTTCACACTGGAGGGAAGGACGGTCCGAGGGGGCAGCCACCGGGCTGGGCAGGGTCCCTGGAAGACAAAATGCTGGGAGAGCGTTCTTAGGAGCAGGTGGGTTCCTAAACCTAAGTGTGTTGTTCAGTTGCTCAGTCGTGTCCAACTCTTTGTGACTCCATGGGTTGCAGCATGCCAGGCTTCCCTGTCCTTCGCCATCTCCTGGAGTTTGCTCAAACTCATTTCCATTGACTTGGTGATGCCATCTGGCCATCTCATCCTCTAAGTGTTGGTGCCTGTAATTAACTTGGACGCGCGTGGGGTCCTCTGCCTGGAGGCTGGGCAGATGCTATCCCCCCATAGTGGACGATGTTCTTTAGGTTCCACAGTTGGTGCTGTCACGACAGGTGAGGACCTTGCACACATCGGAAGAGGAGTGAGGAGGCTGCAGAGGACAGGGCAGGTGTGATGAGAGGTCTGTCCCCAGCATGCAGACGTGTATACTCAGCAGATATGGAGGATGCAGACGTGTATACTCACCAGATACGGAGGATGCAGATGTGTATACTCACCAGATATGGAGGATGCAGACGTGTATACGCAGCAGATACAGAGGATGTAGACGCGTATACGCAGCAGGTACGGAGGATGCAGACGTGTATACGCAGCAGGTACGGAGGATGCAGACGTGTATACGCAGCAGATACGGAGGATATAGACGCATATAGATATATATACTCAGCAAATACAGAGGATGTAGATGTATATAAGCAGCGGGTATGGAGAATGTAGATGTGTATACACCCCAGAGGAGAGACCCTGTGGAAACTGGCTCACAAACACAGAGGCCAGGCAGTCCCACCATGTGCCTTGTGTAAGCTGAGAACCAGGAAAGCTGGTGATGAAAACCTGTCTGAGCCCAAAGGTCCAAGAAGCAGGAGCTCTGATGTCTGAGGGCGGGAGATGGTGTCCAGCTCAGCAAGAGAGAAAGAGGACTCATCCTTTTCCACCTCCTGTTCTACTCAGACCCTCGGCGGATTGGACGGTGCCCCCCACTCTGACAAGTGTGAATGTCCTTCACTTGCTTCCTGACAAGTGCATTCCTCTCTGGGAAAACACCCTCCCAGACAGCCTGAGAGCGTCTAACTAGCTGGCTGGGCATCCCTCAGCCCAGCCAAGGTGATGCAGAGAACTCACCACCATAGCCTGTCTCTTCCTTGGAGGGCAGGTGTTGGAACAATTAGCCACTTCTGGAAGGAGGCCTGGAGGCTGGGTCCAGAGCAGCGGAAGAGTGGCTGCAGCCACTGCTGAACATGAAGTCTCCCCGATGAGTCAAATTCTCTCCAGTGTATTGACTGCGAGTCAGTCCTACCAGACAGAAATGCTGGTTTCTAAAACATCGCTTTAGAGAAATTGACGGTGAATTAAAAACCAACTGAAAATGAGGCTGGTTGAGAAGCAAAGGCTTTGGTTGTTGGTTCTTCTATCAGCCAACTGCATTCCCCAGGGTCTCCCCGGTGTCTGCCCCGGGACTGGTGGTATTAGATGACTGATTAGGCAGAGTAAGCGTGATGTACTAACTCCTTGACTCAGGTGACAGATACAGTGGGTTGAATGGTGACCGCCCCCTCAAAAGAGATATGTCTGTGTTCTCACCCCTAGAACCCATGAAGGCAACAGGCGACCTTATGAGGAGAAAAGGGTCTTTGCAGATGCAACCAAGGATCTGAGATGAGACGGTCCCAGAGAGGGGCAGGCCTTGGTTCGAGTCAAGTGTTCTTACCGGAGGACAGGGGGAGACAGTGGGGGCAGCCAGAGGGGTCTGGAAATGCCTTCGCGCCTCTGCTGGACACCCAGGTCCAGGTTTCCAAGCCTGGAGGTCGAGTGCTAATGCCGACCAGGCCCCTCACGCCGCAGCCCGCCCGCTGCCCTGTGTCTCGCCCAGGTCTGTCCTCCTGCCAATGGCCACCCGGTCCCCCTTCCTGCCTCGGCCTCAGCAAGCTCTTGTCCAGCTCAATGCCGACATACACCTGGCTTGACCTCTGTCTAGAAAGTTCTTTCTTCTCCTGGTGGGTCTCGACTCTTGGTCTCAACTTCAGGGTCAGCTTCTCTGCGACGCCTGTCCGGACCCTCCGCCTGCAGTTGAGCGCTGTCTCCTTCCTCGCGCACCTTCTTCTCAGCTCCTGTCGCCAGCTCACTCAGTGACAGAGGGACAGACGCTTCGTCTCAGTTGTTTCCACACACGCACACGTGCACACACACACAGCAAACCCCAGGAGGCATGTGGCCGTCTTTCTCTTGTTCGGATCTGACTCTCCACCGCACACAGGACCCGGCAGAGCTCTGGGTATTGACTGAAAGAAAAGGTAAAGGCTAGCCTCCCTGAGCCATGCAGGGACGGGAGAAGCAGAAAGGAGCCCGCAGTTACGGGCCGAGCTTCTCCCGGAACCCTACACGTTTGTTATCTCATGACGGCAGGCTTGGAAATGTAATTGCTTTGTTTTTCTCTCTTCTCCAAAAGCCTTGTTTTTAAACTGTTTTCCCTGTGGAGTAAGTATGTGCATTAACCCTTATGGCAGCAGAAGAGAAGAAGGGTTTGTGGGCTTAGAGCGAGCTTGCAGAAGTCAGACTCCCAGAAGGAGAAACTTCCTGTCCAATGGAACATTGGATGAAAGTTAAAATGCACTTGCAGAAATCAATTGGTTGCTATAGCAACAGGTCCCGGGTCTGTAGAGGTGGCGGGGAGTCAGCTAACTTAACTTTGGTCTAGGCTTGAGAGAAGAAGCCGCCCAAGCAAAATTAGGGGCTGTGTTTTGAAGTGTCTCACGTCACTGGCATAAAATGATGTTTACACACCTTCCCCGGCCTGGCTGTCAGTCCCGTTGCTTCCTTGGTTGGCTCCTGTAGGCAGCAGAATGTTCAGTGCCCGCCCAGCAAGGCTTCTGGCCCTCTCAGAGGGGTGCAGCTTAGCACACCTCCTGCCTTAAAATGCTCCCTGAAACTTGCGCTCTGAAGAGGCCCTGTGCCAGGCCCTTCGGTGATGAGTAACCAACTGCCAGAAGACTCTGCTGGTGAATTCAGATTTTCATCTATATAAGGTTTCCCAGGGTGGAATCCACCCACTTGCGCTGGGAGAGTTCATCGAAAGTGTCAGAGAAGGGAGTACAGAGGTGATTCTCTGCGTGCGTTTGGGGCGCGTGTGCTGGGGCAGCGATGGGCGGCGGGGCTGAGGCGGGTGGGCAGGTGCTCTCCACGGCCACGTGGACGGCGGGGCGCGGACGCTGGGGCACTGCAGCCCCTGTGAGTGGGCAGCCGGCCTAGGCGGTCTCCTCTGAGCAGATCATCTGTTGAGCACGTGAGTCCAGAGAAGCCCTTTTCAGCGACACACAGGCCCGAGCTGCGTGCGCTCTGCCTGCCGCGGGCCGCGGTCCACGAAGCCTGCAGGTTCATTTCACTCTTCGTCTTCGCTCAATGTGCGTTTGTCCAAGTCCCTCTGTGGGAGGCTCCGCAGAGGAGCCCACGTCCTCGTCTCTGCGACCTGTGAGTAAGCGCACACGTTACCACATGAAGGGAAAGCCCACGTCCTCATCTCTGGAACTGTGAGTAAGTGCACACCTCACCACGTGAGGGGGTTAAGGCTGCAGGTGGCATTAAGGCTGCTCCTCAGACACCCTCACACAGGGGGTGATCCTGGATTACTGGGGGACTCCAATGGAATCACAAGCATTCTTGAAAGCGTAAGAGGGAGGCAGAGAGGAGGTCAGAGCGACGTGCTGTGGAGGCTGGACCCGTCGCTGACTCTGAAGATGAAGGAAAGGGTGTGAGCACGGAGGGGCAACTCTGGAAGCTGGCTAGGGTGGGGAGCAGTGCCCGCCCAGGGTGTCTGGAGAGGACCACGGCCCTGCCCACACCTCGACTCTAGCCCAGGGCGCCCCCACAACTGTAGGACAGGAAATCCATGCTCTTTCAAGCCTTAGGTGGTGGTCTGTTTGCAGCAGCCCTAAGGTGTGCGAAGGCCCAGGGCGGCACCAGGCTCTGGGGGCTAAGGAGGCATGTTCCCCACCAGTCACAGTCCAGAGTGGGCAGCCGGGCCCCTGGCGGGTGGATGGAAGGACTGGCTGGTGGGAGAGAGGTTGGCAGCCCAGACCTGGGAGGAGACGAGCCAGCAGGGTGGGGGCTGGGGAGGCCCCGGACACACGCGGTTGGCCCAGTAGCCACGTCCTGGAGACCTCGGCACACAGGCTTGAGTCTCCTCCTGGGAGCTGCAAGGGAGTCTGAGAAGGTTTTGAGTGGGAAACAGACCCGATCAGAGAAATCAGGCAGAAGCAAAGCGAGTCAAAATCAGAGACAGTGGATCAAAAACGAAGCTTGTCAGTGTGCTGGGCCCAGCGGGCAGCCCGGCTCGGAGGCGGGTAGGCTGAGCGAGGCGACGCCCTGCCCCGCTCACTCTTCCCAGCTGGCCTGGATCCCTGACCCATCTTGGGTGAGTCCCGGAGCCCCTCAGGTGGCCCGCTCCCCTCTCCTCCCCACACCGTCCTCAGCTCGACGGCCCCAAGGAGGGAAGGGAGTGGAGATGGAGCCGTGGTCACAGGCTGAGCGGGCCTGCCAGCCCTCCATAAATTAACCGTGAAGCGTAACAAGTGATTATTTAGGGCAGAGTTACCGTTATTTTCTAATACGAAAAAGCAGGGATGAAAGCTGGAATGGATGCCAGCCAGAATGAAGAAAGGAGTTCCGTTCATCTGCTGCTGACAAAGCGGTCCCTGTGGAGGGCTGCCTCTGGCCATGCCAGGCTGCACTGGCTCTGGGGGGGCACGCCCCTGGGCTGGGGGCTGCTGGGGGCCGGACTTTGTCCTCTGCGGGCTGGGCGGGTGGCAGCCCCCGCTGCTTGGGGGGTGGACTGGGCTCTGGTCCCACGTGGCAGCCAGAAGGGCAAGGGGGAGGTCAGCGGAGGACCTGGGAGGCTGGGGTCAAGTGCAGACTCTCGGTTTCTTGTCCGTGGCCAAAGCCCTGGGGCCCATGGCGGGGCTTCAAGGAGGAGCCGGAATTCCCTCCTCCTGTGACTGAGCCTTGGAGAAGGCAATGGCACCCCACTCCAGTGGTCTTGCCTGGGAAATCCCATGGACAGAGGAGCCTGGTGGGCTACAGTCCATGGGGTCTTGAAGAGTCAGACACGACTGAGCGACTTCACTTTCACTTTTCACTTTCATGCAGTGGAGAAGGAAATGGCAACCCACTCCAGTGTTCATGCCTGGAGAATCCCAGGGATGGCGGAGCCTGGTGGGCTGCCGTCTATGGGGTTGCACAGAGTCGGACACGACTGGAACGACTTAGCAGCAGCAGAGACTGAGCCTGGGGACCCTCAGTGCCCGCCCTCCCTGTGGCGCCGCTAGTGGGGTCTTGTCTTACTGTTCCTTTTCCAGCTTGTCCAGTCCCTGGGTCGCCATGGTGACCACACCATGTGATCGAACCCCCCAGCAGCCTAGGGACTGTCACAGCAGGTGCTCTGTGCCCTCGACCTCCTTAAATCGCTCAATCCCCGCCCCCAGGCCGCGTTGCCCCAGTTTTACACAGAAGCTTGCGGCTCAAAGGGTTACGTGGTTTTCCACCTACATACACCTTTCTAGTGGCAGAGGCCAGATTCACACCCAGGTCTCTGTCAGGGGAGCCAGCCTCTCCCCTCGGTGCCTCTGGCCACCGTCCCAACCCCCTACCACCTCGGCTCCCAAGGGCCCCCCCTTAGACAGGCCCCAGGGCGGGCTTGCTCTGGCAAGAGAGGGGGGACTTCTGCAGTTTGGGGTGGCCACTTTGGGAAGCCAGCACTTGCAGGAGTGGTGTTTCCTGATGCCTTCAGAGCTGGGTCGTCTCTCAACCAGACCCACTTCCAAGTCATGTAGTTGCCGAACCAAACGGCAAACGTGGGTGAGAATGCTGGTGTCCTCCGACGCTGGGGCCTCCTCTCCTGTCCACCCGGCCCACTCCGTCCCCCACCCGTGCCTTCAGCACCGGGCCCGGGAGACACAGGCTATCCTTCGCCGCTCACACACACACACACACACACACTCCTAAAGGCAGGCTCCAGCAGTTAAGCTGATCAACAGACACCAAAGGCTCGAGTTTGCCTTTAGGAAGCTCCCGGCCATGAGGGGAGCCAGGCAACAGATGGGCGAGGGGAATTCACACCCAGGAGCTGCGACAGACAAGACAGGCTGAGGACGCCCAGGCTGGGTGGAGGTCTCGGAGGCTGCAGACACTTGCACAAAGTCCCCAGATGATGAGAAGAGCGTAGGAGAGCCCTCCAGGCCAGGCGCACAGGCCCGCCTGTGGGAGTGGGAGTGTCTGGGCGTCTGGGGGTCAGGCTGGCAGGAGGGCAGGGGCCAAGGCTGGAGCAGACTCAAGAGCTGGGTCGCAAAGGATTTGGCATCTTTTCTTGAAAGGGTGGGATGTCATTGAGTGAATTCAGAAGCTAGAAACCGAGTGACATGCACAGACCTTCCAGAGACTAGCATCAGCGTGGAGCAGGGAGCAGAGGGTGTCAGGAGACGCCGAGAGGGAGACTTGGTGTCTGGGCAGGAGAGGGAGCTGGCTCGGGCCAGGCAGAGGCCCCGAGGGGGGCGGGGAGAGACCTGAGTTGGACGGCGTCAGGGCGACCTTGACAGAGGTTTCTGTAAACAGAGCTGAGAAGGAAACAGCAGCGGACGGCAGCCACTCACCTCCCCGACCCGTCCCAGTCCTGCCTGGTGCCAGGACACGCAGCGTGTCTGCTGCCGTGCCCAGCCCCAGCTCTCAGGACCCGCTGCTGGGAGCTGAGTGGGCAGCGCCATCCTGACACTTGTGTGACTCGCAGTCCCTGTGCCTGGCGCCCGGGAAGCCGGTGTGGCCTCTGCAGCCGCTGGCGTCTACTTGATTGAAGACATCAGCTCAGGAACTGCGGCTTCCTGAATGAAACCTAAAATCGCATTGACTCTGCGGCTGCAGCTGGAAGGACTCCAGCCCCCCTGATGCTCCCACAGAGGCCATGCTGGGCTTGCGGGGCCGTGGCTGGAGTTCCTCCCACACCCTCCATGCTGTGTGGCCGGCCCCTCCCCAGGGAGGTGCGGACCCAGGAGGAAGCAGTGAGCTGCCTGGGGGCTGTTTAGATGGCGAGATGGCCACTTGTAAGAAAGCAGATCCCCTCAACACAAACCACACACACACACTCACACAAACACACACATACTCATACACACATACACATGCTCATGCACACACACACACTCATGCATACACATGCTCGTGCACACACATACTCTCACAACTCGCACACACACTCATGCACATTCTCACACACATTCTCTCTCTCTCTCACACACACACACACGCACACACACTCATGCATATACATGCTCGTGCACACACACATTCTCACAACTCGCACACACACTTGTACATACACATGCATACACACACTCATATACACAAACTCGTGCACACACGCTGACACACATGCATGTGCACACACACACGAATGTGCACACACACTCACACACACATACACATACTCACACATGCCATGCACACACACATGCTAACGCACACACACTCACACACATACACACACACTCACATACTCATACACATGCACACACACACATACCAAACTCACACACACGTGCACACACACTGGCATGCACTCACAGATGCATGTGCATACACGCATGAACATGCACACAAGCTCGTTCTCACACACACTTACATGCACATGCACACACATTCACACCCAACTCACATACACATGCTTATGCACACACACACTCTCACACACTCACACGCACACTCATGCACATTCTCACACACATTCTCTCTCTCTCTCTCTCACATACACACACACACACATGCCAGGGCTAGGACAGTTAATGTTCTATGAGCAGCTCTCATAGAAGAGAGCTAATTGATTCCAATTTGCATTTTTCCAGGTCTCATAATTCTCTGTCTCACCTTCTTTACGCCGCGGGAGCCTGCGGGGCTGTGCGGCTATGTCACAGGAGGGCTGCGTAACCCGCACAACCGCTCTGTATTCACCAGCGGGACAGACGGCGCCTTGTGTCACCAAGAGCACCCCCGGCCCTCGTCCCATCACTCTTCCCCACGGGAGGCAGGTGTGTCAGCCTGGGAGCCCCTGAGACATCCTCCCCTCCCAAGGAAAGAAAGCGGACGGGATGCCTCAGAGGGACCTCAGACGGGACTCCGAACTGGCGGCCGCTCCCTCCAACATTCCCAGACAAGATGGCTCCCCAGTGGCAGGTGTCTTCAGACAGTTTATTTTGGGAGGAAGGACTCAGCTCTGTCTGCACGTAGAAGGGTGTTCTGCTCCCCAGAGCTGCCGGGCAGGGTTCCAGGAAGCCGGGTTATTTAGCAGGTTTTCAAAGTCTGAGGTCATTGCTGTTCTCTCCTCCCTGCAAAAACCCCAGACGTCAGCTCCTCCCAGCAGCCGGCTCCCCAGGTTCCCGAATGCCTGGCCCCATTCATTCACTCACTCATTCACTGCCTTACTCCACACACATTTATCACGGCCCTGCGGTGTGTCGGGCACCGGGGCACAGGGTGAACAATGCATGCAGCCCTGGTGCCGAGGAACTGACTTTCTGGTAAGGGAGGGAGAAAAAAGCAAGTCAGTAAACGAGCAATAGAGAGAGTGGTGTGAACGCCAAAGAAGCAGGCCCAGCGGAGGGTGTGAGGGACCCACCTGTGTCTGGGCTGGCCTCTGGGCTGGGGCCAGGGCAAAAGAGGAGGCCAAGTCTGGGGTGCATGGCCAGATGGTGACTTTTGGGAAATGTTAAAAGAAGTGCAAGGTGAGGGATGGCTGACTTTGTGAGCCAAGTTGTGAGGGCTGTGTTCGCCTTGCTAAGCAGTTTAGGTTTTATTCTGGAGGCAGGGGGGAGCCAGGACAAGTTCTGAAGCAAAAAAGGGACACTAGTCTATATGCAGTGTCTGCATTTTAGGACAATCCCTCTGGCTGCCGTGGGGTGAGTCTTTGGAGAGGAGACAGGCAGCAGGAGATTCTGACCTGTGAAGTGAACAGTTGAGCATGGCCTGGAGAGGAAAGGAGAGACATCGAGGAGGTGAGATCCGCAGGTGGCTTGTGAGATGTGGAGGGTGAGGCAGTGGGTGGATTTTATTCCTAGGACCCTGGCCTGGGGAACTGGAGCAGTAAAGGCTGCCCTTATCTGTTTCTGGAACACTTCCAGCAGTGAGATGTAGAGACCTAACAGTGACTTAAACAATAAAAATGTTTTTAATTATCCCACATCCTGATAAGTCTGGAGGTGAGCCATCTGGGGCTGGTTTAACATCTCAAGAGTGTCATTAAAGATCTAGGATCTTTCTTTCTTTTTGCGCCCCCATCCTCAACGTATTTGCTCGTTATCTTCACGGTTGCAAGATGGTTGCTGTAGCTCCCGACATTTTCACGGCAGGAAAAAGAGGAAAGAGGTGGTCATAGCCATGTCTGTTCCCTTAAATCAAGAAAAACAAAGCTTCCAGAAGATTCCACCTATAAGTCGATGTCCATCCTTAGCTTGAAGAAAACTGGAAAAGTGAGTTTTTAAATTTCCGGCACCAGTAGCGGAGGCACGTAAGAAAGAAAGGCGGGCTGGGAACAGGCCTCGGGTTAGTGTCACCAAGCAAGGTGAAAAGCCTTGGCAGAAAAGGCAGCTTAGCTCCACGCCTGGGGAGGAGTGGTTTGTGGGAAAAAGCAACCTCAACTCAAGAGAAGATTCTTGAGAGTCCCTTGGACAGCAAGGAGATCAAACCAGTCAATCCCAAAGGAACTCTGAACATTCATTGGAAGGACTGAAGCTGAAGTTCCAGTACTTTGGTCACTTGATGAGAAGAGCTGATGCATTGGAGAAGACACTGGTGCTGGGAAAGAGTGAGGGCCCGTGTCTCTGGGCCTTGGTTTCCTCCTGTTACTGCGTGAGAGACCAGACCAGACCCTTCCTGATTCCACAGCAAAGTGGAAGGGAAGTGTCAAGTGTGCACAACAACGGTCAAAGGAAATCTCTAGGAACCTGCTGCACCATCTGGAACCCGCTCATCCAGCCAGATAATAAAACCTTGGCGGGCAGCAAAGAAAGCTGCTGGCCGGGGACCAGCCCACCTCGCCCTCCTGCTGAGGTTGCCCACCCAGGGGTCCCCCGGAACCTCCTGATGCCGGCGGTGGGCCCCACTGTCAGATCCCAGTGCTGATCGAAACAGGCTTCCCGAACACAGAACTCTCTCTGTCAGGATGCGCGGTCCGCCCTGGTGGTTGGGTGGAGGGGGGAGTTGGCTCGGCTGTCCCATGTCAGAGGTGGGATCTGAGACCCTGGGCTATTGCGGGGGCGGCTGTGGGTCCCCGTTAGGCTGGAGGACTGCTCGACGTGAGATTGCGAGGACTGGACCAGGCGTCCTGGTTCCCTGCATGCTGACCATGAGCAGGTCACTTCACCCCCGTGAGCTTTGGGGTTCTCAACTGTAAGATGGAGATCGCACCGCCTGGCACCCTGGGGCCTTGCCACAGCCCTGGGAGACCAGCATCCTCAGCAACCCATCTCGAAGAGGAGAAGACTGAGGCCACGGAAGTCCCCTGACCAGGAAACGGCAGAGGCTGAAACCCACTCAGGTCTGTGGCTCCAGAACCTGGGCTTTGTCCCAGCACAGGCTTGCCCACCCCCTGAAGGTGTTGTGTGTCGTGAAGGCAGAGTCCACGTGGCTGGCAGGGGAACGGCTGACCGGCAGGGGAACGGCTGACCGGCTGGGGTGCGGGTGACAGGTGGGGTGGGGATGGCTGACCAGCAGGGGGACAGCCGCCCTGAGGCTGCAGCTGCCGCCCCTCGACAGCCCGAGCCCCTCCCCCCCCATCCCCTGGGCCGGCCGGCAGTGAGCTGGGGAGACACAGTTGGCAAAACACATTAGCATCTTCTTCTCTGCTAATTAGTTTTGTGAAGAATTATTTATCTATTATTTTCACCAGAGAGCAACTGGGGCTGCCGGAACGTGGTGACAGGCGTTATGTGAGAGGGGAGGAAAGGAGCACGCCCCTCGCCAGAGCGGGATCGTCTCCACGTGGACACGAGCGGGGGTCGGGGAGCCCACGGGCACGGGGGAGAGGCTGGGGGGACAGAACAAACCCCAGGCGTGAGTAGAGGGGGCACCCACACCCCCGGAGTCTGGAGAAACACGCCTGCCCTGGACGGTGTCTGCCTGAAAGTCAGAGGGCGGCGTGAAGTGGAAGGCTGTCCCCACCCCGGCCCGTGTGGCTGCTCTGTCTGCTGAGGAAACCTCCCTCCATTCCTTACATCCCAACTCAACAGCATCTCCCCTGGGGAGAGATTGCAGACATTTGGGAGCAGAGCACCGTCCTGCCTTCATGCCCTTGCCTGGGTCCCCCTCACAGTCATCCTGGCACCTGTGAATCTGTCAAGTGTCTCAGTGGTTTCCGAGGTCAACCATGACTGAGCACACGTGGAGTCGGGAAATGCTGGTTAAAGGGGCAACTGGTAGGAGGCGATGGCTGCAGGCTGAGCAGGTGAAGGAGGGCTTCCTGGAGGGGGAGGCTGGGACTGTGTGTTCAGTGATTGTGGGATGAGGCCGGGTGGCTCCACACACAGTATGGGCTGGATCACATACCCAGAGGGCCTCCCTGAGACATGACTGCTTCCTGAAGGCAGTGAGGTTGTGTCTGACACTGGGGCCCGTCTCAGCACTGGCCTGACTCAGATAGCTGTGTGTCTGAGGGACCTCACCACTGTGAGTGTTTGCTCACTTGCTGAGAAAATGAACGGAGACACTGATGTAACCAGAAGACAATGTGGTTCAGTGCCTTGAAAATGGAGCTTTCCTTTAATTCAGCATTTCCATTTTAAAATAATCTGTCCTAAGGAAGTATTTCACAAACTATTTCTGCAAGTATATTCATCATGATGCTAGTTCAGATAGAACATAAAACATAATACAAATGTTCATTCACAGGGACTGTTTCAGGAAATTACATCGATGAAAATACTGGAGTGAATAGCCATTCCCTTCTTCAATAAGGAATAGCCATTCCTTCTGGGTTGGGATCATCCCAACCCAGGGATCGAACCTGAGTCTCCTGCATTGCCAGCAAAGTCTTTACTGTCTGTGTCACTGAGGAAGCCCTTCAGATAAGATCAGATCAGTCGCTCAGTCATGTCCGACTCTTTGCGACCCCATGAATCGCAGCACGCCAGGCCTCCCTGTCCATCACCATCTCCCGGAGTTCACTCAGACTCACGTCCATCGAGTCAATGATGCCATCCAGCCATCTCATCCTCTGTCATCCCCTTCTCCTCCTGCCCCCAATCCCTCCCAGCATCAGAGTCTTTTCCAATGAGTCAACTCTTCACATGAGGTGGCCAAAGTACTGGAGTTTCAGCTTTAGCATCATTTCTTCCAAAGAAATACCACGGCTGATCTCCTTCAGAATGGACTGGTTGGATCTCCTTGCAGTCCAAGGGACTCTCAAGAGTCTTCTCCAACACCACAGTTCAAAAGCATCAATTCTTCGGTGCTCAGCCTTCTTCACAGTCCAACTCTCACATCCATACATGACCACAGGAAAAACCATAGCCTTGACTAGACAAACCTTTGTTGGCAAAGTAATGTCTCTGCTTTTGAATATGCTATCTAGGTTGGTCATAACCTTCCTTCCAAGGAGTAAGCGTCTTTTAATTTCATGGCTGCAGTCACCATGTGTAGTGATTTTGGAGCCCAGAAAAATAAAGTCTGGCACTGTTTCCCCATCTATTTCCCATGAAGTGGTGGGACTGGATGCCATGATCTTCGTTTTCTGAATGTTGAGCTTTAAGCCAACTTTTTCACTCTCCACTTTCACCTTCATCAAGAGGCTTTTGAATTCCTCTTCACTTTCTGCCATAAGGGTGGTGTCATCTGCATATCTGAGGTTCTTGGTATTTCTCCCGGCAATCTTGATTCCAGCTTGTGTTTCTTCCAGTCCAGCGTTTCTCATGATGTACTCTGCATATAAGTTAAATAAACAGGGTGACAATATACAGCCTTGACGTATTCCTTTTCCTATTTGGAACCAGTCTGTTGTTCCATGTCCAGTTCTAACTGTTTCTTCCTGACCTGCATACAAATTTCTCAAGAGGCAGGTCAGGTGGTCTGGTATTCCCATCTCTTTCAGAATTTTCCACAGTTTATTGTGATCCACACAGTCAAAGGCTTTGGCATAGTCAATAAAGCAGAAATGGATGTTTTTCTGGAACTCTCTTGCTTTTTCCATGATCCAGCGGATGTTGGCAATTTGATCTCTGGTTCCTCTGCCTTTTCTAAAACCAGCTTAAACATCAGGAAGTTCACAGTTCACGTATTGCTGAAGCCTGGCTTGGAGAAGTTTGAGCATTACTTTACTAGCGTGTGAGATGAGTGCAACTGTATAGTAGTTTGAGCATTCTTTGGCATTGCCTTTCTTTGGGATTGGAATGAAAACTGACCTTTTCCAGTCCTGTGGCCACTGCTGAGTTTTCCAAATTTGCCAGCATATTGAGTGCAGCACTTTCACAGCATCATCTTTCAGGATTTGGAAGAGCTCAACTGGAATTCCATCACCTCCACTAGGTTTGTTCGTAGTGATGCTTTCTAAGGCCCACTTGACTTCACATTCCAGGATGTCTGGCTCTAGGTCAGTGATCACACCATCGTGATTACCTGGGTCGTGAAGATCTTTTTTGTACAGTTCTTCTGTGTATTCTTGTCACCTCTTCTTAATATCTTCTGCTTCTGTTAGGTCCATACCATTTCTGTCCTTTATCGAGCTCATCTTTGCATGAAATGTTCCTTTGGTATCTCTGATTTTCTTGGAGATCCCTAGTCTTTCCCATTCTGTTGTTTTCCTCTATTTTTTTACATTGATCACTGAAGAAGGCTTTCTTATCTCACTATTTTTTGGAACTCTGCATTCAGATGCTTATATCTTTCCTTTTCTCCTTTGCTTTTCACTTCTCTTCTTTTCACAGCTATTTGTAAGGCCTCCCCAGACAACCATTTTGCTTTTTTGCATTTCTTTTCCATGGGGATGGTCTTGATCCCTGTCTCCTGTACAATGTCACAAACCCCAGTCCATAGTTCATCAGGCACTCTATCTATCAGATCTAGGCCCTTGAATATATTTCTGACTTCCACTGTATACATCAATATAATAGAGCATACACAGTTAATTGCAAAGAATCATTTCCCTGGCCAGGGATCGAACCTGCAACCCTCACATTGGAAGGAAAGTCTTAACCACTTGACCACCAGGGAAGTCTCAAGAATACAGCCTGACAACAGTAGTGTTATGTATTTCCAAAGCATTCTATAAAAGCATATACTGCTTTTTTAATTGAAAAGCTGGGAGAAAAACATTATTAAGGATTATAAAACAGTCATCATTTCTTTAGGCCACAGAGTCAGCTTATCTCAGCAGTTCTCATATCAGCTGGGTCAGATGCAGCTGGCCTTGGTTTGGTCAGGTTGGCTGAGCTGATTCAGGTGTTTTTACTGAGCTGCCAGGGCTTCCCAGGTGGCTCAGGGGGAAGGACCTACCTGCCAGTGTAGGAAATGTAAAAGACACAGGTTCGAGCCCTGGATCGGGAAGACACCCCGCAGAAGGTCATGGCCACCCACTCCAGTATTCTTGCCTGGAGAATCCCATGGACAGAGGAGCCTGGTGGGCTACAGTCCATGGGGTCACGTAGAGTTGGACACGACTGAGTGACTGAGCAGGCACACACACTGAACTGCCAAGCAGCGAGGGGGGTGCTGCCTTGGGAAGCCAGCTGACATCTGGTTGGGATGACAGGTAGCACGTGTCTCCCATCACACAGCGGGCTCGTCTGGACTCCTTCACATGACGGCTCAGGGCTCCACGGCTGCAAGAATGGAAGGATTCACTGGAGCCAGGGCTCTGGAAGTTTAAGCCTGGAAATCACATGTCATCTTCACTGTATTCCATTGGCAAAGAAAGATGAGTTAGGCCCAGGTCCAGGGGCAGTGAGACTGATGACCTTGCGTCTTGGTGACGGGTGAGCTGCAGACAGCCATGGTGCTTCGTGCCATCTGCCGGGTAGCAGTGCCAAACGGTCACTCACTTGACACATGTTTACCGTCTGCCGTGCTCTGTGCTGGTGCGCGCCCTTTCCGTGGGGAGAGAACCCAGTCACTGGAGAGTGTCACCCACCTGAGCACCGAGCACACAGTAGCTGCCCAGGGAACCCTTGTGGAAGTAGGGAGGGCACAGGCTCAGCCTCGGCGCCTCCTGCCAGCGCCACTGAGGAGCCTCTAAGAAGCCTCGCTGGTACTCCCCAGGTGAGAGGCAAGCAAACCATTCCAACGCGGGCACGCATGAGAGCAAAGAAGGGGCTCCTCTAAGAGGAACAAACAGAAAGCTGAGTTGTCGCAGGTGCAGCCCGATCCAGGACAAGGAGGCTGCCACCAGCTGCACTTTATACAGGAGAGAAAAAAGCAACCTCCTGTTCATTTAGGAGGAATCATTCTGAGTTTAGACACAGGCAGTCAAGCATAGGGAAAGAATCCATTTATTTGGTATTGCCACTAATACCAACTCTAGATGCCCCAGAAGGCAGCTTGCTAGGTTGAGATTCACAAACAGGATTCAGAGAGTGGAGGAGGCTGGGGAGTGTGTGTGTGTGTGTGTGTGTGTGTGTGTGTATGAGAGGGAGGGAGAGAGGAAAGAAGTGGAAAGCTTCAAATCTTTTCAGAAGAGCACACAGAATGCCTCTGAAGATGTTGGTTTGCTTTGGGTGTTTATTTTTTAAAAAACTGAAGACTTCCTCTTTTCCAGGGAAGAGGTGTCCAGGGCAGCTGCTCCCTGACCCGCTGTCTGTGTCTGCCTCCCTGCCCTGTGCCTTCGAGGCGGCTGCTCCTGGAGGTGAGACCACAGTCTGTTCCACCGAGAAACCGGACCCTGCCCCTGTCTGAACAGCTCACAGCACCTTCCGGGATGCACGGGGAGATGCCCGGTGATGACCCCACCCAGTCCTGGTCCTCCTGTGGCCCAGCAGTGCAGACACTCTGCGTGTCTTGAAAGACGGGGAGGAGGAGGCTGGTGGGGAAGAGTTGAGGGGTTGCAGGCCAGAGAGCTACCAGGCAGGTCATGGTCCAGTGTGTGGTCCTGAGACCCTAATAGCTCTCCCCCTTCCTCACAGGGTAAACTTCAGGCAAGTTACACATTGTGCCAGCCTCCATTCCTCACTGGTCAAATGGAAAGGGTGATTGTGTCTATTTAGCATATAATAATTGTAAATTTTGTTGTTGTTCTGTGGCTGAGTCGTGTCTGACTCTTTGCTCTCCCATGGACTGTAGTCCACGAGGCTCCTCTGTCCATGGGATTCCCTGGACAAGAATACAAGAGTGGCTTGCCACGCCCTTCTCCAGGGGATCTTCCTGACCCAGGGATCGAACCTGGATCTCCTGCATTGAAGGCAGATTCTTTACTGTCTGAGCCACCAGGGGCTTGTTAATTGTGTATTTAGCATGTAATAATTATTAAACTGTTAGCGGATACCAAGTGCTCAATAAAGCTACGTGCTGTTGTCTGCATGTTTGTGTTCCCTCAAAATTGATGTGTTGACGTCTTAACCTCTGATGTGACGGAATGTGAAGGTGAGGCCTTTGGGAAGTAATTAAATTTGGGTGCAGGAGTCGGAGTGGGGCCACCATTACGGGATTGATGCCGAGGAGCGAGTGCTCTGCCACCTCGAGGCGTGGAACCCAGGAAGAGGGCACCCCCAGCGGAATCCGGAAAGACAGCGCCCCTAGAGGAACCTGGGAAGAGAGTGCCCCTAGAGGAACCCAGAAAGAGAGCGCCCCCAGTGGAACCCGGGAAGACAGCGCCCCTTAGAGGAACCCGGGAAGACAGCGCCCCCAGCGGAACCCGGGAAGACAGCGCCCCCAGCGGAACCCGGGAAGAGAGCGCCCCTAGAGGAACCCGGGAAGACAGCGCCCCCAGCGGAACCCGGGAAGACAGCGCCCCTAGAGGAACCCGGGAAGAGAGCGCCCCCAGTGGAACCCGGGAAGAGAGCGCCCCCAGCGGAACCCGGGAAGACAGTGCCCCTTAGAGGAACCCGGGAAGAGAGCGCCCCTAGAGGAACCCGGAAAGAGAGCACCCCTAGAACCCACCGTGCGGCCCCTGCTCTCGGAACCCCAGTCATGAGAACTGAACGTTTGGTCAAGCCTCCTTCCCGAAGAGCAGCTCTGGTGCAAGCTAGTGGAGAAGGTTTCTCCTCCCTCCAAACTCGCATCTCCACTTGTGAAAAGCTGGACTTGTTAATCAGACGTTTATTGGTTCCACTGTGGCTTCTGGGACAGCAATAGAATGGATCTCTGCCCCAGAGAGACTGGTCAAACGGCCTTTGGAAACAGATGGCATTTTGTGGCAGTGACCACGGAGAAACAGAGCACGATCTGTGGTCCTCCAGGCCCCTTTCATCAGGCAGGTGGAGAACCAGCACCCTGAATGAGGGATGAGCACAGAAAGTCCACTCCCTCGGGGTCATGGCTGCAATCTCCTAAATATTCATTCTAGACACACAAATAGCCAATTAAGGTGCCAGAGTAAAGGAGATGGGGACTGAACGGGTCATGTGATTTCCTTTCTCAGGAATCTAACAAGCAATTATTTTCATCTCAGTTAAGGAACCACTCTTTCTTGGAGCCCAAGGAGGTAGGTCCCTGCCGACTCCCCAGTGATGAGCTGGGCTCCCTCTCCACCATCTTATCTGTCAGGGCCAAAGTTCTAGGAGTCACCCATGGGGCTTCCCTTTCTCCCTGTTTACACATGGCTTAATCTTCCATCTTCCTCCAATGACTGGCTAGGGGCCTTCATCCCCAGGCTCTGTTCACAGCCCTGCCATCTTCACCAACATCTCCTTTAAATGTCATAGCCCGGGCATCAGGCAGGGAGGAAGAATTAAACTGGCTTTCTCCAAGCTAAGACCCTGAATGGCCAACCTGTTGATTTCTTGTCCTAAGGGTGATGGAGAGCCATTGGACATCATTAGATGTGTGTCATGAGGGGCCCACATCTGTGTGAAGGGACTGAATGGGCCACAACTAGAAACAGAAAGGCTCAGAGGCACTCATGGAAACATCACGGGATCAGATTTGACTGTAAGATCAAAGGGATCTTTGTTATAATGTCAAAGGGGATAATAGTTTAACAAAGTAAAATTATATTTCTTTTTCATAGTCAAGAAACATGGAGGTATGGCTAGTGCAGTTTGCTTAGTGTCAGGGACCCAGCTCCTAGTTCGTTGTTTTTCCATAATGGCTTCCAGTCACATAGTCATCTTGTGACCCAAGATGGCTGCTGGAGCTCCAGGCATCACATCTACATTCCAGTTAGAAGGAAGAAGGGAAAGGGAAAAGGAAACACATGATCATTTAAGGACAGTTCCTGAAAGTGAAAGTTGCATATGCCAGTTCTGTTTTAGGTGAAGCTTAGTTGCATGTGTTTCCTTGCTGTCAAGAGAGGCTGGGTTGCTGTTGTTGTTCAGTCACTCAGTCGTGTCCAACTCTTTGCGACCCCACGGACTGCAGCATGCCAGTCTTCCCTGTCCTTCACCATCACCCAGAGTTTGCTCAAACTCATGTCCATCAAGTTGGTGATGGCATCCAACCATCTCATCCTCTGTCGTCCCCTTCTCCTCCCACCTTCAATCTTTCCCAGCATCAGGGTCTTTTCCAATGAGTCAGTTCTTCACATCAGGTGGCCAAAGTATTGGAGCTTCAGCTTCAGCATCAGTCCTTCCAATGAATATTCAGGGTTGTTTTCCTTTAAAATTGACTGGTTTGATCTCCTTGCTGTTCAAGGGACTCTCTAGAGTCTTCTCTAACACCATAGTTTGAAAGCATCAATTCTTCAGTTCTCAGCCTTTTTTATAGTCCAGCTCTTACATCCATACATGACTACTGGGAAAGCCATAGCTTTGACTACATGGGTATTTGTTGGCAAAGTCTTTGCTTTCTAATATACTGTCCAGGCTTGTCATAGCTTTTCTTCCAAGGAGCAAGTGTCTTTTAATTTCAGGGCTGCAGTCACCATCCGCAGTGATTTTGGAGCCCAAGAAAATAAAGTCTGTCGCTGTTTCCATTGTTTACCCATCTATTTGCCATTAAGTGATGGGGCCGGATGCCATGATCTTAGTTTTTTGAATGTTGAGTTTTAAGCCAACATTTCAGAGAGGCTGGGACATGTCTTATTCACGGCAGCCACATGTCCAGCCAAACATCAGGGGCCCTGTGACTATGGATGAGCAGACTGTAGCTGGGAGTGGCATTCATCACCTCGACCACGTGAATGCACTCCCCTTCCTCCCACAGCTGACGTCCTCTACCCAAAAGTTGGGCCCTGGAATCGGTCTTCCTCCTCCCATCCTGAGCCGGGCACCGCAGGGGTCAGAGACAGACAGGAGCTCTCATCTTGCTCACAACTGCAAGTCCTATTGACAGAGAGTAGGTGGGCAAGAGTTGGTTTTTCTTGAGATGTTTTGTTTTTAAAGACATTTTTTAAGAGTTTTAGGCTTACAGTTGAAAGGAAGGTACTTTGAGGAGAGAAGACAACAAAAATGACTTTGGCAAACTGAACTGAAGAAGACCTGCTGGAAGGACGGGAGGCGCATAGGGCGTTTGCGGGAGGGCTAGGGAACCGTGTTTTGTACACGCCCCGACCTGGGCTGCCATCTAGCTCTCCATCCTCTCTCTGCTGCCTGCATGTCTCAGCCGCTCTGCCTGCCTGGCCAAGTGGCTGCCCGTTCTCTTCAGTCCAGCCCAGGCATCCTCTCCTCTGCGGCCCAAGCGCCCCGGCATCTCTGATGCGCCCACGTGCACTGACGGGGTTAGAGCTTCTACCACCCAGAGGGGCGCCCCATCACCTGCCCTGGAGCCGGGACTTACGGAGGGCAGGGCCTGCACAGTGTCTCTGCGTCTGTAGGGAACCTCTGTGACCTTTCTAACGTGAGACCCATTAGGTTTCGGGGGTCACGTGCGGATGGCGGGTGAGCACCTTGTTTCCGGAGGTGAATTCATCAGTTACCTTGATCAGCCATTTGTGCACACAGGACACTTCTCCGGAGCAGAGTCTGTCTGGCCGCCAGGCAGTTTCCGGAGCGGGCGACCCGGAGCTGCGAGGCGGGCTGTGCATCGCTCTAGCCTCTCCTGGAGGCCTCCCACCGCTTCCGCCCCTCCCACTCCTCCCGCCCCTCCGGTCCTCCACCTCCTGGAGCTCAGCGCGGGGAGAGGCTTCCTCTCCCGGCCCAGGAGACAGTGGAGTCAAGGCCGCGCAGATGGCCTCTGCGGAGAGAAGGGGGCTCTCCCCCAGCCTCCCTCCCCTGCCCCGGCCCCCGGGGCTCATTGAGCCCTGGGCACCGGAAGTTAGGATGCTCTGAGAACGCTCTTCCCAGCGCTGCTTCCACCTCAGGCTGCCTTTGACCTCTCACCCCAGCAGCACTGCTAACTCTTTGCGACTCCATGGACTGCAGCATGCCAGGCTCCTCTGTCCTCCACTGTCTCCCAGAGTTTGCTCCAATTCACATATATTGACTCTGTTAAGTCTTTGATGCTATCTAACCATCTCATCCTCTGCCACCCCCATTCCTTTTGCCCTCAATCTTTCCCAGTATCCTGTCTTTTCCATTGAGTCAGCTCTTGGCATCAGTTGGCCCAAGTATTGGAGCTTCAGCTTTAGCATCAGTCCTTCCAATGAATATTCAGGGTTGATTTCCTTTGGGATGGACTGGTTGGATCGCCTTGCAGTCCAAGGGACTCTCAAGCGTCTTCTCCAGCACTACAGTTTGAAAGCATCAATTCTTTGGTGCTCAGCCTTCCTATAGGAGGTAGTGAAATATTGGCCCAGCCACACCTGGGGGCTTCCGAGGGTTTGCTAAGCCTCCTCCCTGCCTCCTGAATCAGAGTCAGTGGGGTCCAGCAGTCTGCTTACCAGCTCTCCAGAGGTATTCTGACTCCTGCTGGGTTGTGAAGTGCTGTCCCAGCTGGCCTCAGGAAGCATAGAGGGGTGGGGTCACCTGCCCATGGTTCCGCTCACTCATTCATTCCCTGAGGGTTTATGGAGAGCTAGATGTCCACCCAGGTGGCTCAGTGGGTAAAGAATCAAACTGCAGTACAGGAGACGTGGGTTTGATCCCTGGGTTGGGAAGATTCCCTGGAGGAGGAAATAGCAACCCATTGGAGTATTCCCGTCATGTACAGAGGAGCCTGGCAGGCTGTAGTCCATGGGGTTGCAAAGAGTTGGACATGACTGAACAACTGAGCACACACACAGATGTCCCCCAGGCACTGGGGAGTCTTCAGTGAGCAGAGTAGAGGAAAACACCAGCCTTGTGGGGAGACACTCAACGTGGAAAGTTAGGAAGCAGAGTGTGGGGGTGTTGGATGGAGGAGATTCCACCAGGGAGGAGGGTGTTTGAGCAGGAAGGGGCCAGAAGAGCAGCTGGCGCAGCGGGTGAGAAGAAATGGAAGGACGTGAGAGCAGGGTAAGCCTGGTGGATACTGGTGGGAAGACTGTGAGGAGAGGAAGCATCCAGACCGAAGGCCCTGGGGCAGCAAGGGCTGGAGGACTAAGCGGGTGAGGGAAGGGCAGGAGCGCAGGGCCCCAGACAGGCAGGGGCGCCTCAGGCCTGCTCCTCTCTCTGCCGTGTCCCAGAGCTGGACTTGCGTGCCTGGGCGCAGCCTGGGGAACCGAGCCTTGTGGAGGAAACACCGTGTCCACACAAACAGGCAGAGCCCAGAGACAGACCATGGGTCAGTTCCAGACCAGCGGGATAAACATCGCAATAAAGCAAGTCACACGGAGCTTTGGTTTCCCAATACATAAAAGTCATGTCTTCATTATCCTGTAGTCTGTTAAGTGTGCAATAGCTTTATGTCTAAAACAGACTTGCATACTTTCATTTAAAAACACTTTGTTGCCAAAAAATTCTAACCATCATCTGCTGCTGCTGTTGCTGCTAAGTCGCTTCAGTCGTGTCCGACTCCGTGTGACCCCATAGAGGGCAGCCCACCAGGCTCCCCCGTCCCTGGGATTCTCCAGGCAAGAACACTGGAGTGGGTTGCCATTTCCTTCATGAAAGTGAAAAGTGAAAGTGAAGTCGCTCAGTCGTGTCCGACCCTCAGCGACCCCATGGACTGCAGCCCACCAGGCTCCTCCGCCCACGGGATTTTCCAGGCAAGAGTACTGGAGTGGGGGGCCATTGCCTTCAACCATCATCTGAGCCTTCTGCAAAGACTAATCTTTTTGCAATGGTAACATCAATGATCACTGTTCACAGATAACAAGTAAAATAATAATGAAAACGTTTGAAATACGGGGAGAATCACCAAAACGTGATACAGAAACACAAAGTGAACAAATGCTGGTGGGAAAGTGTCTATAGCCTTGCTCGAAGCAGGGTTTCTACAAACCTCCAGTTTATATAAAACAAAACAAAACAAAAACCCGGAATGTCTGTGAAGCACAAGAAAGTGAAGTGCAACGAAACGAGGTCTGCCTGTGTAGACACTTGTTCTGTGAAATTGTGTAGATGCTGCTGTGATGAATCAACCACACGTACGTTCCAAAACACTGCAGAATTTGTAGTAACTTGGTGGGCGCTTCGTTCTCCGTTGGTGTGAACGGACCATGCAACTGCTGTGACGCATGCTCTGAAAAATCAAGTCCAAATCCAGGAAGCTCCTTGTCCTAAAGCTGTAGAAAGCCAAGGCCTTCGTGGGCCTCTCCTGCTCGCTTCCCCCAACGAGAAGTCAAGGCCACGGTCCTTTTAGATTCTGTGTTTTCAGAACAGAATTGGGCAGACAGAGGAGTGGACAGAAATCTTGATTCCAGGCTGCCAGATCACAGCGTCTGTGGTCTTCTGTGGAGAACCCCAGAGGAAGTGGGATGAGCCAGTCTTGGTCTGGATGCGCACCCCCCACCATGCAAGCCCAGATAAGTTACCACCAGCCTCCTTCAGCCTTCCGAATCTCAGCTTCAGCTTCCTGACCATGTAGGCTGGGTCAGCGTTTCCTGTTCTTACTCCCAATCAGACTTTAGTGAGCAGATCCTTTGCTTTCGGAAATGGAGCAACTGGGCCAGGAATAGGAGCTGGCTGGTGACTGGTTAGGATGACATCTGACCCTGGCAGCCTCACCCAGCTACCTTATCCACAGTCCCCAAGAGGATCAGAAAGACCTTACTACTACAGACTGACCAGAAATGAGGACAAGAGAAGAATCTGAAAGAACTGCTCTTGACAATATTCCTGAAAATTTTACGTTGAAATTTATTTATATATGTCAACCTAAAACTGCTTTAAAAGTATAGCTTATTAAGAAGAAATGAAAATTTATAAATGCAAAATATTATACTGGGATCATAAAGTCTCCTTTATTTTCCCCTTGACTACCAAATCATAAAGCACAAATTTAGTAAAAAGCACCCAAAAAGTCATACATATCATTTGGATATGTTTTAACGCTGCTTTCAATGAATGAAACAGTTGTATTAAAGGAGGATTCTGTCCCCTGGCATCCCCAGGTGCAGAAAAGGACATCTAGTTTCTGGTTCCGCTTCACGGCGCTCAATTGACCTCCTAGGACCTCAGGCCAGGGGGGCTGTTTACAGTCACCAAAGCTGTTTCCAGCGTTTGTTATGAAGACTCCACGCCTGGAGAAGCACAGACACGGTCATGTGTTTCTGGAGCCCCTGGGGCAGTGCCCCCAGGGAGATTACGAGGAGCAGGGTCATGACCTTGAATAATATCCCATCTCCCAGTGAAAAACGACTGAGTGACTTCACTTTCACTTTTCACTTTCATGCACTGGGGAAGGAAATGGCAACCCACTCCAGTGTTCTTGCCTGGAGAATCCCAGGGACGGGGGAGCCTGGTGGGCTGCCATCTATGGGGTCGCACAGAGTCGGACATGACTAAAGCGACTTAGCAGCAGCAGCAGTGAAAAAATGTTTCTCCTCTTCATGTCTTTGGTTCCTTCCTGCTCGTCTGGCTCTGACGTCCCAGCCACACTTGCTAATCTGCCCCTTTAGCAGAGCAAGGCTGGGCATCCAGAGTCCTCAGGAGGCGGCCAGACATGACCAGATGTCAACCACAAGGTTCCATGTTCCACGAATTCAACTTGATCATACCTTTCTACTTCTTTTGTGTGTGATACTGGATTTCCATGTACTGTGTGAAGTTGACTAAGATTCTTGTTTTAAATGAAATGCGTTTCAGTAGATAAGGAAGTTGATTTATGGGAAAAAATGTTAAATATTAATATTACAAGAAGTACCTGGATGTGGCAAAAAACATGTGCACACACATACAGATACACGTGAGGCTTGGAGATATTTATTTATTTCCTTATTTGGGGGTTATTTCCTTACTTACTTAGGGGTTGCGCATACCCTGGGAATGGCAGGGGCGTGGGAAGCACTGGCTGTCTCGCCCCTGCGGACGCGGAGTGAACCGAGCCTGCAGCTGCGGGCTCCGGACACCAGATGGCGCCGCTGCCGTGCCGAGCGGGCAGCCGGGCTCCGCTTCCTGCGCTCCATCCACGCCGCTGCCGCTCACACATCCCACAGACGTCCCCGACGCACAGACTCAGCGCAAGGAGGCCGCCCCCCGCTCTCCTCTCCCGGACCCTGTTTCAGCGGCCTCCCCGGACCTGAGCCTGCCTCAGGTGTGTTTCCGGGCTCCAGCCCCGCCCTCCGGGAACGTGGTCAACAAAGCAGAAGTAGATGTTTTCCTGGAACTCTCTAGCTTTTTCGATGATCCAAGGGATGTCGGCAATTTGATCTCTGGTTCCTCTGCCTTTTCTAAATTCAGCTTGACTATCTGGAAGTGCATGGTTCACGTGTTGCTGAAGCCTGGCTTGGAGAATTTTGAGAATTACTTTATTAGCGTGTGAGATGAATGCAATTGTGCGGCGGTTTGAGCATTCTTTGGCATTGCCTTTTTTTGGGATTGGAATGAAAACTCACCTTTTCCAGTCCCGTGGCCACTGCTGCGTTTTCCAGATTTGTTGGCATATTGAGTGCAGCACTTTCACAGCATCATCTTTTAGGATTTGAAATAGCTCAACTGGAATTTCATCACCTCCACTAGCTTTGTTTGTAGTGATGCTTTCTAAGGCCCACTTGACTTCACATTCCAGGATGTCTGGCTCTAGGTGGGTGATCACACCATCATGGTTATCTGAGTCATGAAGACTTTTTTCGTATAGTTCTTCTGTGTATTCTTGCCACCTCTTCTTAATATCTTCTGCTTCTGTTAGGTCCATACCACTTCTGTCCTTTATTGTGCCCATCTTTGCATGAAATATTCCCTTGGTATCTCTAATTTTCTTGAAGAGATCTCTAGTCTTTCCCATTCTATTGTTTTCCTCTGTTTCTTTGCCTTGATCACTGAGGAAGGCTTTCTTGTCTTTGCTTGCTATTTTTTGGAACTCTGCATTCAAATGGGTATATCTTTCCTTTTCTCCTTTGCTTTTCACTTCTCTTCTTTTCTCAGCTATTTGTAAGGCCTCCTCAGACAACCATTTTGCCTTTTTGCATTTCTTTTTCTTGGGAATGGTCTTGATCACTGCCTCCTGTACACTGTTACGAACCTCTGTCCATAGTTCTTCAGACACTCTGTCCATTAGATCTAATTCCTTGAATCTATTTGTCACTTCCATTGTAAGGGATTTGATTTAGGTCATACCTGAATGATCTAGTGGTTTTCCCTACTTTCTTCAATTTAAATCTGAATTTGGCAATAAGGAGTTCATGATCTGAGCCACAGTCAGCTCCTGGTCTTGTTTTTGCTGACTGTATAGAGCTTCTCCATCTTTGGCTGTGAAGAATATAATCAATCTGATTTCGGTGTTGACCATCTGGTCATGTTCATGCGTAGAGTCTTCTCTTGTGTTGTTGGAAGAGGGTGCTTGCATGACCAGTGCGTTCTCTTGGCAAAACTCTATTAGCCTTTGCCCTGCTTCATTCTGTACTCCAAGGCCAAATTTGCCTATTACTCCAGGTATCTCTTGACTTCCTACTTTTGCATTCCAGTCCCCTATAATGAAAAGGACATCTTTTTTGGGTGTTAGTTCTATAAGGTCTTGTACGTCTTCATAGAACTGTTCAACTTCAGCTTCAACAGCATTACTGGTGGGGGCATAAACTTGGATAACCATGATATTGAATGGTTTGCCCTGGAAACAAACAGGTTATTATGTCATTTTTGAGACGGCATCCAAGTACTGCATTTCGGACTCTTCTGTTGACTATGATGGCTACTCCATTTCTTCTAAGGGATTCTTGCCCACAGTAGTAGATATGATGGTCATCTGAGTTAAATTCACCCATCCCAGTCCATTTGAGTTCGCAGATTCCTAAAATGTCGATGTTCACTCTTGCCATCTCCTGTTTGACCACCTCCAATTTGCCTTGATTCATGGACCTAACATTCCAGGTTTCTATGCAATATTGCTCTTTACTGCATTGGACGTTACTTCTGTCACCAGTCACATCCACAGCTGGAACTCAATAAGTGTCTTTCGATTCCGTCAAAACTTAATTGGGCTTCCCAGTGGTGCCAGTGATAAAGAACCCGCCTGCCGATGCACAACACACAGGAGGAGGTGAGGGCACCATCCCTGGGTTGGGAAGATCCCCTAGAGGAGGGTGTGGCAACCCACACCAGTATTCCCACCTGGAGAATCCCATGGATGGGGAAGGTTGGAGACCACATACCTCAGGCAGCCCCTCCAGCCTCTGGCAGATGGTTGACCACTTACATGTGAGTGATTCTCCACCCTCTTCTGGGGGAACAATTCAGAATAAGCCCAAAATTCACACTAAAAGTGTGACAACACTGTTCTCTGCTGAGTTCCCTTGCAGGATGCTCAGAGATAGACAGTTAGAACACCTGGCAGAGAAGGACAGACACAGGCCCTTGCGAACTTGTCTGTCTGGTTTGGGCAGATTTCACTTGACCATTTTTATGAAAAATGGTTCTGTAAAATGCTTTTAATTCCTCTCCAAAAATACCAAGCTATGTGTCCAATTTCTACCACCTGGATCCTCTCTCCGTCCCTAACCTCCATCTCAGACCCTCCACCCTCCTGCTCACTGTCCTGGGCTTCCTCCAGCTTCTCAAACCCACCTCAGAGCTTTGCACCTGCCAGTCCAGCCTGGAAGCATCTGTCCTGGCCGTTCCCCAAGGACTCTTATTCACCAGGGTTGGGCTCAGTCGCTTAGTTGTGTCTGACTCTTTGTGACCCCATGGACTGTAGCCCACCGGGCTCCTCTGTCCACGGGATTTTTCAGGCAGGAATACTGGAGTGAGTTACCAATTTCCTCCTCCCGGGGATCTTCCCGACCCACGTCTCCTGTGTCTCCTGCACTGCCGGCAGATTCTTTACCCACTGAGCCATCAGCAAAGCCTGGGGGGTTTATCAGGGCTGGGCTTAAAAATGCTTTCTTCAGGGAAGCCTTCCCTGAGAGCTGACCCCACTGTCTCAGCTGCCCCTGTAGGCTCAGCTGTGGAAGTCTGTATTTACTTCCTCAACGTCCAGCTTTCCCGCTGTCTGTTGCCCATCGCTTGCTAGTGGACAGCGTCTGAAAGTTGACCTGGTTGGTTCTCAGCACGGTCAGAGTGTCTGCAGCACCGCCATGGCTGCATCAGAACAGCAGGCTGGTCATGCTGCTAGAACCTGCCAGAACCTACATCTGTGCACCCGGCGTTTCCATGGCAACCAGCTGGGCCCTGGTGCGGAGCATTTGTTTCTCTAATTGGGCCCCCAGTTAATCGCAGATGTGCCTCTATGAAGGCAGGGGACTTGCTGTGAAGTCGTGGTTTATGAATTCATAGGGCTGAACCTCTGCTGTCGAGAAACTCCCTTTCAGACTCAGGACTGCGGGAGGGGCGGGGCGCCCCGGATCCGCCGTCATGAGCCCGGGGGAGGCCCGCAGCCCTCGCGCTCATCCCCGCCCGCCACCACACCCCCGCCCGTGGCTGCCCTCTCTGGCCCCTGCCTCCGCCCTGCCCCGCCCTGCCCGCTTCCTAATTCTCAGAGCCTGTCGCCAGGTAAGCGTTTGGAGGTAATTGCTAGATTCTCCATATTTTTATGCTTTCTAGACATGATGGGATTTCAGAGCAATCTGCAGTGTTCTCTGGCTAAAGACGTCTCTGCACATATTTGCAGCTTAATTAGCAGCCTCCTGATTGTAGAGTTCTCCCAGGGGGACACACCTGCTCTGCCTTGGGAAGCTTGGGATTTGGTGTGTGTGTTGGGTCGGGGCGGGGGAGGGGGGAGCAGGGGGCAGGCAGCTATCTTTTTTTTCCCTGCTAAAATTTTTCTGTCTCTTCAGGTAAATGCATTTGAACTCTGGTGGACTTCAGGTGCTTCCTTTAAAGAAACGATTTTGAATGATCTCTGGACTGCTGTCCCAAAGGAAAGTCTTTTTTTTTCTTGTAAGGCATGTGTGCCAAAGATTGTAGCAGGAGAGGCTGTAGGCTTGGCTTCCTTTCTGTCTCGCTTCCCCTCTGCGTCAGAGCACAGCAGCAGACTCCCTGGAAGCTGAGATCTCACTGGGACTGTTGTTTCCCCCTCCCTCAGGCTCCCAAGGGGTGGGTCCCCCCGAGCCTGAACCCAGGCGGTGAGTCCTTCCCGTCTGAGGACGCGAGGACTCAGCCAGAAGGTCTTCTGTGCGTGGAGTGGATGGAGGCTGTGACGGCCTCACCCTGCCCCTTCCTCCCCTGGAAGTGCCCACCAGCCTCTCAGACCCTGCCCCCACCCCTGTCCTGTCTGGGACTCCCTGGTCCAGCCACGGCCCCTCCTCAGCTCTACCTCTCAGCCCAGCCCCTCAAGTCAAAGCATCTGTTGACCACTGTGCCAGGTCCTGGACCCCAGCCTCCCTTCTGGAATCTTCTGCCCTCAGCTCCCCACCCCCGCGCAGCTGGGAGCCCACCCTGCTGCCTGCATATTTGGAAGTAGCTAGGAGAGTGGATCTTCAGTGTTCTTGTTTCAAGAAGAGAACATGTTTGTAACTGTGTGTGGTGATGGGTGAACACTGGACTTACTGTGGAGGGCATATGCAATGCGTGCCAACATCGAATCGTAACACTGCACGCCTGAAACTAATGTAACATTGCATCAGTCACACCTCGATGAAAATGAGTCCAGCCCAGCTCATCCCTCCCTGAAATCTCTGGTTCCCCATTGCCTCTAAAAGGACGTCTGAAACCCTTAGTCTGGAGGTCACCCTTCTTTACTCTCTGGTCCCAACCTCCGTGCAGCAGCGCTCCTGGCCACTCCACCCTTAGTGCATCGAGGTCCCTTACACTGGCCTCCACGGTGGGAGGTAGTGATTGTCACTGGGAATGATGTGTGGTGGTGAGGGTATGGGGGCCATGCAGGGATGGGTCCCCTCTGAGGGAAGGCACAACAAGAATTCAAGGGTGATGGCCATTGTCACCAACTTGCAGGCCTGGGACCACGGCTCCCCAGCTGGGCACCCTCAGAGTGCCGCAGGACATTCTAAGGGAAACACAGCAGCATCTATCTTACTGCTATGATGCCTCCCTGGAAATGGCCTTCTGCCTTTGCTCTGGGGGTCTCCGAGGCTGATAAAGAGGTGGCCATTCCTGAGCCATTTAAGCAGGGCAGGCTTCTCAGAGGAAGCTTGCGACGTGGTTGTTTACTGCCCTTGGAGCAGAGGAAAAGCACAGGGCCAGAAAGAATCACAACATTGATATTCACAGGTCTTGAGAATGAGGGTAGGTTCAAAGATAAGAAAATGAAAATGGAGGAGGGTGGGCAAAATGTTGCTAGTAGATGATTCTGTTGGAATCAGCCCAAGTGTCCACAGGTCCCTCTGTGTTTCCACAAGTGCACGAATGTTACTCAGAAGAACGTGCCCGTGAAGCAGGGTCAAAGCCATGAAGGGACTCAGCTTGCTCCTTTCTCTCCCAGGGCGATGTATTAAAGAGAAGGAAATCAGTGAATTGGCCATAAGAGGGCAGAGCTGCTGGCTCTTTTCCTTATGGAAGAAGCACTTGAAATTTGCAAAAACAAAACAACCGCTTCTTTGTGGGTACAAGTCCCAGGCTGCATGGACAAGTGAATAATTTGATACGGAAGGAGGTAAGTGCCAGTGTCAGTCACCCAGTCGTGTCAGACTCTTTGCGACCCCATGGACTGTAGACCTCCAGGCTCCTCTGCACACAGCATTCTCCAGTTAAGAATACTGGAGCGCGTAGCCATGCCCTCCTCTTTCCGATCCAGGGATCGAACCCGCATGTCCTGCACTGCAGGCGGATTCTTTACTGTCTGAGCCACAGCAAATCACTTTAGAGAAAGAAACTTGAAACCCATTATCAAGGGCAGTTCAACATCTCAAGAAAACTTGTATTATGCATAAAACTCTTCTCTTGGGGTCCAGTTTCCATAGGCCTTTTATTTTTTCTCTTTTAATCACTGTTCATTTAGAAACGGCCACCTATAAGGCAGACCTACTTTCTTGTTCTTAATAAAATGTAATTTCATTTGGTTTTTTTTAAACTAAAACCATACATCCTACTTTCCTTAAGCAAACATGAACTGTTCTTTATATTAGCATTCTGTAGATTGGTGAACATAAATACCAATGATAATCTCTAAAAACATTTGCTTTCTTACAGAGAACATCTCAGGGTTGCACCAAGCATATTTATTAATCGTCCAAAACCTCGTTAGTTTCTCTGTAAGAAGTTAGTGTTTAGTAATTAATGTTTTGGACTTTTAACCCCCAAACTGGCGCCCCAGGTATAGGCTGCTAAAGAGCGGCTAACGCCCTGGCAGTCACCTTAGGTTGCAGGTTTGTGTCATCTTCCAACAAACCAAACAAACCAGAAGGCCCATCCTGAGGGCAACGATGGCCAGAGTCTGGATCAGTTGCAGAAATCACATTTAAAAGAGACGTTGCAACCTAGAGAGTCTACGAGGGCAGTGACCAGGATGAGGAAATACCCAGAACCACGACACCTGCAGCCTGGGATGGGACTTAGTTCACCTGCTGAAGAAGAGGCGACCAGTCACTGAGGACCAGCGACTATACTCTGCTGCAATTCAGCAAAGCAGGCTCCGTGTGGCGTGTCCCCGAAGGCTGGAGGGAGCCAGCTGATTGCAGTAACCCGAGGTGGGACACAACCGTGGGCGGCCCAGAGCATCGGCTCCTGGGTGTCCACCCTGAGCCAGCTCTGCGGGGCAGGGCGTGGAGGGAGGGCTCCTCAGAAGCCAGAACACCCAGAGACCCAGGGTGAGGAGGCGGGGCCAGGGGCTGGAGAGGGGCGGGGCCAGGGGCGGGGGCTGGGGGCTGGGGGCTGGGGGCTGGAGAGGGGGCGGGGGGAGGGGCAGGGGCGCTGTGCGCTCAGGCGTGTCCGACTCTGTGTGACCCCATGGACTGTGGCCCACCAGGCTCCTCTGTCCTTGGGATTCTCCAGCCAAGAACACTGGAGTCAGTCTCCATTTCCTGCTCCAGGGGGTCTTCCCCACCCAGGGATGGAACCGAAGTCTCTTTCATCTCCTGCCTGGCAGGCAGATCCTTTTGGGGGGCTCCCTCCCTCACACATGAAGGGTTAAGTTGTGGGGGTTGGCGCTGGGGCAGGTGATCCTAAGGTTCCTCCCCCTCCTTGCTCTCCTGGGATGGGTCCTGGCTCTGGAGCTGAACTGAAGCAGTGGACAGGCCACGAGCGGAGTGCAGCCTGCCTGGGACACAGCCAAGTCCGAGAGCCATCGCCGCCGGCAGGTGCTATGCTGTGAGGCGTCTGTCGGGGCGGGAGAGGTTGGGGAGATACTGCTCAGAGGAACGTTTGTAGCATCAGGACAAAGAGCAAAGGGCATTGATACACTGTGGAACTATATGTAACCTTGTTCTGTATTTTCCAAGTCTCCTATAAATGTGTTGTCATACTTTCATAATTAAAAAAAGAGCAAAGGGCATGGGTTTGGGGGCTGATCAAAGCCAGGCTTTCATATCTACAAGCCCAGTGACCGGAAGACAAGTTCGGGGACCTCTCAGACTCAGTTTACTGATCTGTCCAATGGGAATAACAGGGCTTCCTTCATTAAACTGTTGTGATGATTCAGTGGGGTTCCATGGGAAAAGGACCTGACACACAGTAACTGCTGAACAAATCTTAGTTCCCACCCTTTTCTCATTTCCCAAGGAAACAAAGAGGTTCTGGGGGCCTGCTTGGGGTCTCTTTCTTCTGCAGCATCTTGGCGAGGAGGAAGGAGGAAAGGCCAGAGGAGCAGGCGTAGAGACAGCCCTGTGTTTAGGGGCACAAAACCGCACTGAGAGCTCCAGACTGAGCTACTGTATGGAGTAATTATGGCTGCTATTTTTGCACATTTGTTTGATAACGTTAATTTGGCGACAGCCTGGTATTATAACATCCTCTCCCACACAGAGGTGGCGTTAGCTCCCTATTCACCAGAATCCATTTGCATTTTTCCTGTGGGGTTCGGGGTTGGGGAGCTGGTGACTCACAGCTGGAGGGGCCTCCAGGAAAGGCCCTTCTCCACACGGGGGTGGGAGCGGGGGGCCTGACAACATCCTGTGACATGAGAACTTGGCGCCCACCTACCTCCTTGCTCTGGGTGTCTCCTAAAACTGACAAACAGGTGGCCATTCCTGAGCCCTTTAACCAGGGCAGGCTTCTTAGAGGGAACTGGGGATGTGGTTGTTGAAAGCCCTTGGAGCTGGCTAGGTGGTCAGAACACACCTGCTGATGCAGCAGACACGGGTTGGATCCCTGGCTCAGGAAGATCCCCTGGCGGAGGAAATGGCAACCACTCCAGGGTTCTAGTCTGAAGAATCCGATGGAGGGAGGAGCCTGGCGGGCTACCATCTATGAGGTCACAAAGGGTCGGACACGACTGAGCGACGAAACAATGACAGCAGCAGCACAGAGGGAGCGCTCAGGGCCAGGAAGCAGCACAGGGCTGACGATCACGGCTGGGAGTCCTGACACGAGCGAAGGCTGGTTGCTGGGGGCAGCTTGGCAAGTACTGCTGGTGGATCTTACTGCCGGAAGTGTCTTGTCCATCCACTGGGGACCCGGCGTGTCATACAACGGGGCACACGCGGCTGCAGGGTGGTGACTGACGTGGGGAAACCAGCACATGGGGGATGGCTGTTTCTCTGGATGGCTGTCTTCCAGCTCATCACTGGGGAAGGGGTGACGTTAGAACATCAGCATTTTGCTACCATCATAGTGATAACTATGACATGGTAACCATGACAGCCATCAACCGCTGACTTCACAAGAAGGACAGCTGGGTTTTCACACCTCCTGTGTGTGCTAAGTCACTTCAGTTGTGTCCGCCTCTCTGCCACCCTATGGACTGTAGCCTGCCAGGCTCCTCTGTCCATGGGATTCTCCAGGCAAGAATACCAGAATGGGTTGCTATGCCCTCCTCCAGGGGATCTTCCTGATCCAGGGATCAAACCCAGGTCTCCTGCACTGCAGGCAGGTTTACCACCAGTGCCACCTGGGAAGCCCCTTCACGCCTCCTGGAGGAGAGCTATTGGATCTGCATCCCGTCGGACCTCAGGCTCCACCTGCCAATTTACAGGAAGTACTGATAGAAGGGACAGAAGCAGTCTCCACGGCGTCTTCAGGACCCACTGGGGCAGAACGTGGAGTGTCTTCCCAGGGGCAGGGAGCTCAGGGACAGGGGACGGGGTAGGGGACGGTGGAAGGATCGTGAGCTCTGGGGCGCCCCCCGCCTGGGGGGGAAATGAGCCAGGGAATACCGGGAAGACAGCACCCTGGCCGCCTGGAGCGAGTGGACCTGGAACCTCCCCTGCATCGGGCCGGGACTTGCAGCCACCTGGCAGCCTCTGCACCCCCGCCCACTGGATTTCTGAGCCGCCTGGGGGCACCCCAGCTGAGTTGGGGCTCAAAGTTCGATTTAATTTGATTTAGACAAACCCAGGTGACACTTGTCGCACTGGCGGGGAGGGGGTGGTGAAGGGAGATCGCCCGCACTCTGCTTTTCTGCTCTGCACCTTGTGTGGCTGCCAGGCAGACGGTGGCTCACACACACGGTGCTCCCAGAGATGTGCTGAACAAAGAAATGCATGTTTAAATGGTTTACACGGACAAGGTAGACTCCATAGCACTTGCGTGCGCGTTCTCTTATGTCAGAAACGCAGGGGGAGGTTGGTGTGTGAATGTGGGTGGATTTAAGATAAAAACTGACCCAAGTCCAGTCTGCTGAGAAGACTGAGCTATGAAGTCTCCTTGTTGCCTCATCAGAAACCTCCAAGCCCTCGAGCCTTGTTCTTATAAGTGCTGAGCATGGGATTAATTATTCAAAGACCAGTGGTGAAGATCAGTTTAAACTCTGCACTAGGAGCCCTGAGATGGCAAGGTCATTTCTGAGCATCCATCGAACTTCTTGGGGCCAGGAGCCCACCCTGGGGTGGATAGCGGTGTGGTGAGCACAGAGCCTCGCCCCCATAATGCTGGGCTCTGCTGTCCTTTTTCTCAAGGGCAGGCTCTTGCTGCAGCTCGGTGAACACCAGCTCATCAGGAAAGGGCCAGGGAGCAGAGGCTGGGCCTGAGGCCATGGACTCAGCTTCTTGCCCAAAGCACAGCCTACCTGCTGCTCCAGAGGGACCGGCTGGGGCCACAGAGGCTTGGAGCCCAGCCCCAGCCTGCAGGAAGCCTGGGTGGGGCCCCAGAGTCCTCAGCCTGCCAGGGGAACCAGCTGTGCCTTGTCTGCTGATCCAAGGCAGAGGCTGAAATTCCATACTCTTTGGGGGCACTGTCTTGCGTTCCCCAGGCAGGAGGTGGGGGCTGGGGAAGAATACTGGAATCATGTGGGCTTGGTTGGGTTTTGCCTCTAACTCCCTCAGCCTTTAGAGTCAAGGATGGAGCTTGGGGGCAGAGCATGAGGACAATTTTATACGATGCTGTCATTGTACGAATGAAACAACTGAGGTCCCCAGGCTGACACAGAGGGTGGAGCAGTGTCTGGACGGTGGGCCTGCGGCTGCCCCGGAAGTAGCAGCACAGATGCTGCCCAGGCAGAAGGGATGGGGGATCAGGCAGAGCCAGGCAGGAGAAGCCCAGGTGGGCCCTGGGTAGAGAGGCCCGCCCAAGGTCGCAGGGCAGAAGTCAAGGACCCAGGGCAGGGCGGGGGACGGTGTGCAGGGCTCCAGGGACTGTGTCTGCCAGGAGGGAGCGGCTACAGCCAGGCCACAGCTCACCACCCGTGACCCCGGGGGAGTGGGGGGCGGCCAGAGGCAGCCCCCAGGCTGAGCGCATGCCCCAGGTCCTGGCCTGTCTGTACTGAACACAGGTGCACTCAGAAGCACCCGCTTGTTCACCCACGTCTGTGCCCGCGCTCCACCTGGTGCTTGGGTTCCAGGTGTCACGTGTCACTTCCCTGGTGGCTCAGTCAGTGGAGAGTCCGCCCACAGGGCAGGAAACCACCTGCAATGAAGGAGACAGGAGATGCAGGTTCAATCCCTGGGCCAGGAAGATCCCCTGGAGCATGAAACGGCAACCCACTCCAGTCTTCTTGCCTGGACAACCCCACGGGCTGAGGAGTCTGGCGGGCTGCAGTCCCCGGGGTCGCACAGAGTCAGACACGACTGAGCCCGCGTGTATGCGCCTGTTGGCTGTATCTGTGGAGAACCCTAGCACACCGCTTTCATTTAGGAAGGAAACAGTTACTCAAACATGAAGGAGGGGGCTCCCTGACACGTGGTCCTCAGGACACGACTGAGAAGCTGGTGTGGACTTGCCCCATTGTCGCCCCTCAACTCCTCGTGGTACTGATAACAGGCCATTTCTCTGAAGGTCACCTCTGGGGCCTGTGAGGGGCACCACTTGCGGGGCGCTGGTGAGTTCCAGGTGAGAAGGAGCAGAAGTCAGAACTGCCCCCACCCCTGACTGGTAAGCCCGAGTGATTTTACTCCATACTGACTCAGACTTTGTTGTGTTAGTCGCCCCCTCCCAGATTTTGAGTATGAAAAAGTAAAACTCATATACCTTTTTAAAATAAGTGCTTGAGGAAACAAAAAGTCAGAAAGTGTGTTGGGGAAGGGCCCGTCATTTATGGTTTCTGAGCTGAGTTTATATACACTTTAATGTTTCACGAAAATCCTTTGATTCTGGAGGGGCTGCAAGGGTCCCAGTTCTGAGATTAATTTATAAACAGAAAAGAAAGTTTCACCCAGCCTGCAGGAGGGGAGACGAGGGCCCAGAACCGTGCTGAAGAGCCGCGGAAGTTGCACGTCCGGGGAGAGCGCCTGCCGGAGCGGCGCAGCGGCCAGGCCGAGAGGCCCGTCCGAACGAGCAGCCAGCGGCGCACGCTCAGCAGCGGGCTTCTGCTTTTCCCATGTGCACAAAGGCAAGCCCGGCACGGCGACAGAGGGGTACTTTAGGGCAAGAAGGCATGTCCAAGGAGCTCAGCACGCCAGCGAAGGCTGGAGTCCACGCGTCTGTCAGCTTGGAAGTAACGACCGACCGTCTGCAAGCGCGCTGACCCAGCCCTCTGCGGCGGGCAGCACCCGGTTTCCGGGTAAACCGTGAACAGTAACGGAGGTTACAAGTCGTGGCCGGCCGACGGGGTGGAAGGGGCTTTACAGCTGTGTCGGTGCGCCCGCAAGGGTGAGCAGTCCACACGCGGGGCCGCCGGGCAAGGCTGGACCCTTAAGAGCTGGGGTGGGGGTGGGAAACAGCTTAGGCTAGGTCCCTCGGAGCAGAAAGGGGTTTCCCAGGACTCCCCAGGAGGGTGCCAGGAGTGGAACCGCGGCCCGCTTCTCTGGCTCCCCTCTCGTACCCCTGACACAATAGGCACCCCTGACACAATAGGCGGTCCAGCCTCCCTGCGACGGGCTGGGCGGTGCCCCAGCCCCAATCGGGCTCCTTGCTGCCCCGCCCCCGGCCCCGCATCTGGCTCCTCGCCCCCCATCCCTGCCCGCTCCCCTGACCGCCCCCCTGCCCGATCCTCGCCCCTCTTCCTGCTCCTGGCCCCATACTCTTGTATTCAGGCCTTTGCCTCCTGGACTCAGAAGATGGCTGCATTTGGAGACAATGCCTTTAACCAGCTGATTTAAGTGAAAATGAGCCATTAGGATGGGCTCTCATCCAGTCTGATGGGTGTCCTCCTAAGAGGGGCTTGGACACCAGGGCACACACAGGCGTGCAGGAAAAACACCGCGTGAGGCTATGTCAAGAAGATGGCCATCGACAAGCCGTGGGAAACGGCCGCGAAAGAAATCAAGTCTGCTGGCACCTAGACCTCAGGCTTCTGGCCTCCAGAACCATGAGAAAACCAGTGTCTGCCGCTGAAGCCACCCAGCCCATGGCCACCCAGCAAACAGACGCGTGGCCCTGCCCAAGGCCACCCAGGCTGCACGCGCAGCTTTCTGGATTTCTTCCTGGAGCCCACATGCTACCCATGGTGGCTTTTTGCACCAAGAACCGAATGCTGTCTTAAAGAGAGCACGAGAGAACATCGGGAGTGACTGAAACATACGGTAGAGAGCCCATTTTGTCTGGCTGCTCTAAACCTCAAATCCAGAGGTGGCCACACCGAGAAGACACGTGGCGATCTGAGGTTCCGTCCCGCAGGCACCTTTCCCGTGTCCATCTGTGGACCACATGGAAGGGGCCGGCGCCTCCCTGCTCCGGATTCCACCTGGGAAAGGGGCATGGCGCCGCCGCATCCTCTCCAGCTTCTATCTGCCGACCCACGCCCATTCCCAGCCCGTTCCCAGCAGGCAGACACTGCCGTGTATGAGCGTTAAATCGGCCCTCCGGCATTAACAGGGTCCTTGGGAGGACTATCGTGAGTCCAGCTCCTTTAGACTCCAGTGTCGGCAATCCAGCTCCAAACCCCAGGCGGCCTCTCGAAACCCGCGTTCTGCTTTGCTGGGACAGACGTCTGTCTACACGATTAGACCAGAAATGTCGCCCCTGTGAGCGAGGACAGTATCCCTGGGCCTGATATAGTGCTTGGCAATATTAACTTGGACCAGCCCCATCCCGAAATTCCCATCGTCAGAGTCGCTTCTCTGGGTTAAGGCATCGAAGGCCCCCGTTAAACACGTTGCTGAGGGGCCATACACACCAAGACATCACCAGCCGCTAGTGTCTCTTTGTGACCTCATCCGAGTGGTCCAGACCACCTTAACCCCTCTGGGAGCATTTGGGGCAGCTGAGTTCTGGTGGGAGAAGAGGAAAGAGCCCCCAGGCTGTGGGGTGCCAGGAGCTGGAGTGAGCAGACAGGTGTGTCCTAGTGGAATGCAGGTGACCACCAGGGATAAAGGACTTTGCAAGGACTCGGCTGGACAGCTCTGAACCAGCCAGACCTCCGGGTTGGTCACCTCTTGACCCACAGCCCGGATCACGAGGGAGGGCCAGGCCAGGCAGCAGGCTCATGAGACCAGCTGGACCTCTGGAAAGAACCTGGCATCCCAGCACTGGCCTTGGTCTTGGCCGAGACGTGAGGTGGGGTGGGTGAAGATCCAGCGGTGCCCACCTCTCCCCTGGGAGCAGAGGCCGGAGTGATTGGCTACTCCGCCCCCTCCGGAGCAGTCAGCCCTCTAGTAGGGGGAGTGGGGAGGGGACGGGTCGGGCGACAGCAGCTGGGTGTGGGGGTGCCGGGGCTCACGGGCCAGCGAGGGCAGGGCAGGCTGTCCGGGCCGCGGTCCAGGGGAGGCCGCGGCTCAGCACGGGGAGGTGGACATCTGGTCGTAGTCTGGGCACTTGAGCAGCGCCGGGTAGCTGCTGTTCATCTGCAGGGAGGCGTCGCTGGAGAGGTCGGAGGGACTGCGGCCCCGGGCCCAGGCGTCCGGGTGCAGGAACTGGCCCGAGTAATCTGAGCAGTTGCTCAGACGCGGGCGGTAGAAGCCGGGGTGAGGCCGGTACAGGTCCTCGGCGGTATACCTCTTCATGAACAGGTACACGGACATCACCCCGGCGCTCTGTGGGAGGAGGCGGAGGGCGCTGGTGCTGGGGGCCTGGGTAGCGGCCAGAGGGGAGGGGAGGGGAGGGGAGGGGGGAGGGGCGGGGGGGAGGGGCGCAGGGTGCGGAGGGCATGGGGGAGGGGAGGAGGAGGGGAAGGGGGGGCGGGATGAAGGGCGGAGCCCGGGGGAGGGGAGGAGGAGGGGAAGGCGGGGCGGGATGAAGGGCGGAGCCCGGGGGAGGGGAGGAGGAGGGGAAGGGGGGGGCGGGATGAAGGGCGGAGCCCGGCGGGTCTCCTCCTCCCCCTACCGGCAGCCCCACCCCCATCCAGCCCCCGGGAAGGCTTTACCTCGGTTAACAGGAAGGAGATGGCTGCGAAGGCGAAGGACCAGCCATACTTGTAGCTGAAGTAGGTCTCCGTGTCCCTGGTCCTGTTGAGCATCTCGTCGTTGATGCTGGAGATGTAGAGCACCAGGCCCACCACGAGGGAGAGGCCTGCGGGGCGGGGGCTCAGGCAGGAGGCCCGGAGCTGCCCGGGGCACCCGCCTCACCTCCGGGCTCCGGGAAAAGGCGGCGCCTGGGTGACCATGAGCTCACTCTGGGGTTCAAGGGGAGCTGGAGTCCACCCCCCAAGACTGCCTGGACCGTCACCCTCCAGACGGAGGCCGGCGTGCAGGTGGGGCTCCTGATCTGCCAGGACCTCCCAGGAGCCCACCCCGCCCCTCCTCTGAGTCATTGGCCGGGACAATGACTAGTGTCCTGAATCCCCCCAGGTCACCCTACGGTGACCTCAGGTGGTTTCTGCTTTACTCAGGGGTAACGTGTGTTCCCCGCCAGAGGTGGCAGGGCCTCCAGTCCCCGGATAGGTGGTCTCTGCAGCCCACCCGCCCCTGGGTGTGGCCCGTGGGTGTGTCCTGAAGCCCTGGAGAGGCAGGGGTGGTGAAGACTGGCCAGCGGAACGTCAGAGGCCCAACCCCTCCCCTCATGGAGCAGAGGACAGACTCAGCATCAGCCTGGTCAGTCCATGGCTGTAATTAGATGAGGACACAATTGATTACTCTGTTTTCAGCTGTTTGGGTTTAATTCCATTCACATGGTTAAGCTGGGCACCTCGAAGGTTAAAGGAATACAAGTGTGATTCAGGTCTTTCTCACCACTTCACTCACGCTGGATCAGGCCCAAGTCAACCCTAAGGCGTAAGGTGGGGTGAGTAAGCAGCGTCTACTGCTGTCCTTAAACACTTCATGTGGCCCGGGTCAGCCTGAGATCTCTGGCCTGCTGCTGCCCATGAAACCTCAGGTGCCCTGAGGCTGCTGTAGGGCCTTGAGTCTTGTGGAGTTCATAGAAAAGCAGAAGGTACGCCTGGGTCTGTGAGGCCCAGCCCTTCTCAGGCAGGGTCCCTGTTTTCCTGCCCGCTTGTCCACATCCCCCGTTACGCTGCCTGTCTGTTTGGGGGCGGGGGGGGGCGGGCGGTGGGATCCAGCCCCAGGACGTGGCCTGATGATGCCGGGAATGGATGAGCGAGCACATGAACGACTGAATGATGGCAAGCGGACAGGTCCACGCTGAGGGGGCCCGGGTAGCCCAGGGGAGGGGCGGGGTCTCTGGAGGACAGCTGAAGGCTGGGAGGTGAAGAGGCCATTATCCCAAAGGCAGACTGTGTTTCTTTCACGTAGGAGCACAGGACACAGCCCTCCAAGAATAGGAACACTCGCGACCACCGCAGCTAAGAAGCGGTGGGGTAAGTGAAAGTCGCTCAGCTGTGTCCCCACTCTTTGCAGCCCCGTGGACTGCACAGTCCGTGGAATTCTCCAGGCCAGAAGACTGGAGTGGGTAGCCTTTCGCTTCTCAAAGGGGTCTTCCCCACCCAGGGATCAAACCCAGGTCTCCCACATTGAAGGTGGACTCTTTACCGGCTGAGCCACAAGGGAAGCCCAAGAATACTGGAGTGGGGAGCCTGTCCCTTCTCCAGGAAGGGGTGTTCTTTCTCTTCTGTGCATTCCCAACTCAGGAACTGAACTGGGGTCTTCTGCACTGCAGGTGGATTCTTTACCAACTGAGCTATCAGGGAAGCCCAAGAAATATAGTGCTAAGTCGTCTCGGACTCTTGCAACTCCATGAACTGTAGCCTGCCAGGCTCCTCTGCCCATGGGATTCTCCAGGCAAGAGTACTGGAGTGGGTTGCCATTTCCTCCTCCAGAAGAAGCTGCAGTGATGGTGTGGAATGAGGACCCTGGGTTCTCATCCCAGCTGTGTCCCGGCAGCTACCAGGTCACCCTCCTCCAGCGGGGAGGGTCCGGTCTGGGGTCCTCAGACTCTCTTCCAGCTCAGACTCAATTCTGCCTGGGCCAGTGACGCGCGGGTCCCTCGCAGCTGACCCACCTGTGGGACCAGGGCTTCCCGGGGCACAGCGGTCAGGAACCAAGTGTCAGGAGTCCAGTGTGCCCGAGCGGAAACAGCACCACTCACCCGAGAGGATAAAGAAGATGCCTGAGACAAAGGCCAGGATGGTCCTGTGGGGACGGACGTGTCCGATGTTGCTCAGGATGAAGCCGATGAACATGAAGAAGAGGCTGACCAGGGGGAACGGGGTGGCCGAGCGAATCATTTCTGACCGAGGGGACGGAAGGGTGCTGTCAGCCTCCAGGGGCTCATTCTGCGATCACCCCGCCCCCCAATCTGAGCAGCCTGCCAGCGTCCCCCAGCTGGTCCCCAGCCCCTGCCCTGCGTGAGTGGCCGGCCTCCACCTCCTCCTCGGTGGGCTTTCGTCCCTCGGCCCTTCACCTGCGGGGTCTGTGCTAACCCAGGGATTAGCGTCAGAACTGCACTGCAGCTTCATCTGGGGTCCAAGCCAGCTCTGGTGAGGCCAAGGCCATGGCATCAGTCTTGCTGGGGGATGGGGGTGGGGAGAGCTTGGTTCAGTCCCCTGGGGCTAATGGCGTGAATGTCTGTGCCCCACAAAGTGAAAGTCGCTCAGTTGTGTCCGACTCTTTGCGACCCCATGGATTACACAGTCCATGGAATTCTCCAGGCCAGAATACTGGAATGGGTAGCCTTTGCTTTCTCCAGAAGATCTTTCCAACCCCAGCATCAAACCCAGGTCTCCTGCATTGCAGGCGGATTCTTTACCAACTGAGCTACGAGGGAAAGAAAGTGAAGTCACTCAGTCGTGTCCGACTGTGACTTTCTGGACTGTAGCCTGCCAGGTTCCTCCATCCATGGGATTTCCCAGCAAGAATATTGGAGTGGGTTGCCATTTCCTTCTCCAGGGGATCTTTCCTGACCCAGGGGTCAAAGCTGGGTCTCCCGCACTGCAGGCAGATTCTTCACTGTCTGAACCACTAGGGAAGCCCCACAAAACTCGCATGTTACACCTAACACCCAAGGGATGGTATCTGGGGCTGGCCTCGGGAGGACTCACGTCATTGGGGTGGGGCCCTCATGAAGGGGGTCAGTGCCCGTAAGAGAGACAGGCGAGCCCCTCAGCTGAGCCACCACGAGAAGACACAGCAGGACGGCCTGGGCTACGCGCTGGGGAGAGGGTCCTCACCAGGAGCTGACCAGGCCGGCACCTCGATCCTTTTAAAAATTATCTTTTAACTTTAACTTTTTGGCTGCACCATGCAACATGTGGGGTCTTAGTTCCACAATCACGCCTGTGCCCTCTGCATTGGAAGCGTGGAGTCTTAACCACTGGACCTCCAGGAGAGGCCCTGGCGCCTTGGTCTTGGCCTTCTAATCTCCAGAGCTGAGAGGATCGCCTTTCTGCTGTTTCTAAGCTGCCTGGTCCGCGGTTTGCTGGGGCCGCCCACGTGGAGGAGGACACTGGGTGTGGACGCCCTCTCCTTGGTCGGGTCACAGCAGCTGGCAGTGCCAGCAACCTGACCCCCCGACAAACACTCTGCAGCGCAAGCTCGGCGACTCTGGTTGGCACAGCCAGCTGAGTCCCGGGGCGCTGGCTCTCAAGAAACAAGCTGCCTCTTCCCCTTGCCCCACTCTGCCCCATGCAGCCCATGGCCCGGGGTGGAAGGTCAGAGACACCTACTTAGTACGCTGACCGTGGACTCCGAGGTCAGCTGGGCGCTCGCGGGCATCACGTACTCGATGGTGAAGCAACGCCCCTGCTCCTCACCTGCAGGACAAGAGCCGCTTTTGCTCGGGGCCTTCGGCGAGCTTGTCTGGAGGCTCTAGCAGGCAAGCATAGCTACTCGTGCACCCTTGACCAAAGACCAGTCCTCCCCATTGGTTGTCCTCCTCGGCTGAGCGCACAGCTCCCAGAGGGGTGCGCAGGGAGCGCGGGGTGCGAGGGGAAGGGGACGCCCGCTTGACCAGCCCGGTCACCTGAACCAGCCCTGGGGATCAGTGGGGCGATGGTGTCCCTGCCAGATGCTCCTCACGTCCTTTGGGTCCTCCTGAGCTTGGATTTGCAGCTGGCACGTTCAAGTGGCATGGGCAAGCACTTCTAGAATCTTTGACCCCCTGTGTATTTACACCTGAGCTGGATCTAAGCCCTTGGGGGCCTGTCCCTGGCTGGTGGCCCACGGTGGACAGAGGTGGACACTCATCCTGATGTCACATTTTCCCCAGAGAAGCACCAAAGCTGCATGAAAAGCGATCAGCACTGCAGCTTGAGGCTGCATCAGATGTCTGGTGGCTTGGGGGCAGGAGCCACCGAGGGTGGCACATGGCTGGCTCAGGCGCCCCAGTGTGGGAGCCGAGGAGCAGAACCCGTGTCGCCACCTTGGTGGCCGGATCCGGGTGACCTAACGCTGCTTCAGATTTAAGCAGAGATGGAGGCCGCACAGTGCAGGAGGTGGGAGGTGGGGCCGGCGCTGGATGTCATTCACGAGGCAGACTCGGCCAGGCCTCCAGGTGTCATCCCTGCTGAGCACGAGTGGGTGCCCCCCAGCAGAGCCCTGCCATGAGGCTGGGAGGACCGAGTGTGCCCTGTGCCCACGGGCGCCTGGGTTACAGAGCCTCTAGGAAAGGCTGCGTGGACCCGCTGTGGTGTTTCCAGGCAGCCTTGAACAAAAGATGCTCTTGTGAAGCCTGGCTCCTGGTCATGATGAAGGGATAAGAGCAGAGTGCTTGGAGGAGCAGCTCTGGGTGGGGGCAGAGAACCCAGCAAGCGGGCAGGCGGCCCACACAGGCCGGATGGAAACCTGCTCCCTCTCGCCGAGTTGGAGAGACTGCACCTGGGTTTTGTCCCCGCCATTCCGTGGACAGACAGAGAATGTGCTAGGAGTTCCCCGGGGCCATGTGCATTCTCAGGTGGGAAGACCCGGGTCTCGGAGGGGAGAGGACCTGCCTGATGGACACTGATGGGCAGGGCTGGCCGCCAAGGGGAGCACGTCCGCGGGAATGCCTCCTTCCTGCAGGGACGCTGCTTCCCGGGGGGTTTGGGGTCGGGGAGCTGCTCCTCTCTGGGGCAGTGCTGGCTGCGGTCAGGGCACACTTACCTGCCAGGAAGCAGACCCGCCACAGGCCCGAGTGCAGCGACATCCTGGTCTCGGTGCTCTGGTTCTGGGCCAGGACCACGCCCTCCTCCAGGTACAGCCAGTAGTCCGTGCTGACGGCGATGCCCAGCAGGCCCAGGCTGCACACGGCGAAGACGCTGCTCAGCAGGGTCAGGGCCTTCCTCCCACAGGCGCCCATCCTCCCGGTCAGCCCAGTGGGCGTGGGCTCTGGGGGCAGGAGAGCGAGACAGCGGCGAGAGCAGGCACGGCCTGGGAGGGAAGCAGAGCCCCCGCGGGGCAGAGGGTGAACCAGGGCCGGCAGGCCACCCGGACAGAGGGGCCGCCTTCTCTCCCAGGGGGAATGCAGGGCCTGCCTGCCTGACCTCTGTGAGGGGCCCATGTCCTCTCGAGCCCCTGGCTGATGCTGCCGCTCACCCATCCGTCCGTTCAAGCAGCCCAGTGTGCCCGAAACGAGAGGCGGGGATGAGCAGGACCCGCCCACGCCCTTGACAGGTGTCCACCTAGAAGACAGTGCTTCCAACCCCAAAGCAAGGAGCCTGCAGCTTGGCGAGTTCTGCCCCAGGGGTGGGGCGGGGTGGGGAGGAGGCCTGAACTCTGCTGGGAGGGTCGCAGTCGGAAGCAACATCAGGTGTGGGGGCTCCCTTCCTCTGCGGGGTCTGGGCTTGCTGTAGGAGGGGAAGGGAAGAGGAGGAAACGGGCGCCCTTCACCAGAAAGAGGGGCAGGAGCCCCACTCCATCAGCTGACCTGGGGTTGGGGCAAGGGGGGGCTGACCGGTACAATGGGCCCGTGCGGACACCTGGAGGCAAAGGGGCGTAGCCCCGGGCAGGTCAGCACAGGCCTTAATCCCAGCCAGAGCCGCCTGCACCGGCTGCCGAAACACACTCCAGGCCACTCTCCACGCAGCGGGTGGGAGGTGGAGGGGCCGGCCGGCCCGTGAGGCGCCCCCTGTGCGTGGGCCCCGTGCTGACTGCCCAGAAGCAAAGCAATCAGTCTCTGTCGACTGCAAGCTGGAGAAACACAAGAAGACAGCGGAACAGCCAGGACAGGAGGGTGGGCCGTGTTCCGCCCAGCGGAGCCTCGGGTCCGAGGCGGAGGTGTGGGGTGCAGATAGGGCCCCTTGGGGAACGGCTACCTGGACCAGCTGGATGTCCCCACGTGGGTTATGGTCCTGAGAACTCTGACAGCCGTTTACGAACTATTTTCACTTACATTTGAGGCTCACAAAATCCCATTATCTGCCACAGGGACCGGAATTAGAACCCCGAGGATGGTGAGTGCAGTAAGCGAAGGAGAGAGCAACAGGTGGGAATACCATGAGCTGCAGAGAACCTTGAAGGAGCCGTGGGAGCCCTGGCGCCATGCTCAGCCGGGTCCTGAGCAGCCGTGGGCTGCGGGGAGATTAGGCTTCCTGAGGCCTGGCCCCCTCCCAGGACAGGGAGGAAAGGACAGCAACACAAGCTGAAGTATGCTGAATGTTCATCACTGCTCGGTGGTCTGCCAAGCACTTAATTTTAATCTTCACAACCAGATGACCACCCCCATTCTATAGGTGAGCGACCTCTGCCGGTGGTTCAGTGGTAAAGAATCTGTCTGCAAGGCAGGGTCCCTGGTCAGGAAGATTCCCTGGAGGAGGAAATGGCAACCCACCCCAGTACTCTTGTCTGGAGAATCCCACGGACAGAGGAGCCTGGCGGGCTACAGTCCACGGGGTCGCAAAGAGTCGGCCACGACTGAGCACACACACGTGCCTCACCAGGAAAGATGCTCATGTTGTAAAACTGCAGGAAAAAGCTGGATGTGAAAGCATGTGTTTAATGTGAACTCAACTGTAAAAGTCATAGACTGGGAAGAAAAAAACCAAAATGTTGATAGTGGATGTTTCCAGGTAATAGGTTGTGTATATTTGATTTCCTCTCTACTTTTCTAAAAGAACATGTATTATTTCTACATCCAGAGAAGAAAGCTAAATAAAGGCCAGACTCATCAATTCTCCAGTCACTGCCCACGTAAAGAAAAGGCAAGGGCCCTTGAACTCCCGGGCGAGAGAAGCTGAGATGCAGTGTCATCCTTTGGAGCGTGGAGCCTAGAAAGCACAGCAGCTTTGAGTTTTTTAAGATGATTACCCAGCTGCCATTACCTGGAAGTATTAGCTTAATTATCAGGAATTAATAGTTGCTAATTATCATTCATGACTAGCGATTAGGGAGAAATGTCTTGTGGAGATGAAATCACTAATGGCACATTTTCCTGCCCAGGCCGATAATAAAACGACGTGGGATGAAGTGCTTAGGCGCTGGGAGACAGGTGAGCCTTGGTTAGAGGACAGCTGGGGAGGATGGACGGGTTTAATTGAGAGAAGGAGGAGGAACTTGGAAGACCAGGCCAGTGTAGACGCCTGATCTCCGCAGCCAACAGCCCAGAGAGAAAGCCCAGGACTTTTGCCTGATGAAGGTCTGGGGACCTCGGTTCTCAGCGGGGCTTTAAGCCACCGGCAGCAGCTGCTCCTGTTCGCTGGTCCAGGACTCGGCACCAGCCTGGCCAGCTCCCACAGGACACACCGGTGGCCAGAGGGCTCCTGTGACCTGGTTTCCACGGTGCTGACCCCCTCATTCTACGGGGGTTAAAGAAGGACCACAAATTCTCTGAGCCTCCACTGGGAGCTGGGGCTCCTCGCAGCTCCTCTCCAGAGCCTGGCAGGCCCGGGATGCTGCACCGGCAGGCATGCTGTGTGCCTCCTGGGTCCAAGGCGGTGCAGGTGCCCCGTGGCCGGGAATCTTCCCGGAACAGGGATCAAGCCAGGGCTCCACGTTCCCAGCGCTGGCAGCAGCCACAAACCAGAGGCACACCCTCCCCTCCGTCCCAAGTCACCCCCGGCCGCCTGGCACGCCAGGGGCCTCGGGAGCAGGCGGCACGCAGCAGCCCGCCCTTGGGACAGCCCCCACGACAGGCCCCAGCAACGCCTCCCACCCAAAGAGAAGCAGGCGCTTATCAGTCCCGCACGACAGGCCCCAGCAATGCCTCCCACCCAAAGAGAAGCAGGCGCTTATCTCGCAGCACTTGTGCAAACCGAAGCCCCTTAGAAAAGGCGGGGGGGGGCGCCTACGTCCTCCTTTGGGATCCTCCTTACAGAGTGGGCAGGGGGCTGCAGCCTGCGGGACTCAGCGCACTAGTTCTTAATTGTCAGCAGTTAGAAGCCCGCCCCGGGGGCCTCCACCCCCTCACTCAGCTAGCAGGTGCGGTAAAAGCCAGCGAGAAATGAAAGACAGTTTTGCTCCCTGTGTCTTAACACGTGTGGACAGGGGAAACGTGCCTCCTTGATCTGGTTTTGGTGACACTGGCCGTCCATCTGACCCAGGCTGAGGAAGGCTGCAGAGAGCGCTGACCCGGGGTCTCCGCTCTCGGCCCCCGCGCTGACGGACGCTCTGCCGCCTGGGCTCCCACAGGCCGAGGTCTACCGGACCAGGACTCTGTGCCAGGCACTGTTCACAGTGGTTCACACGCCATTCACAGCAACCCTCGCAGCAGGCACTGTTATTATTAATATGAGGATGTTTAACGCTGCTCACTTCTTCACAAGCTCATGAGGATTCTGGGAGCCACACAGGTCAGCAGGTGCAAACAGGGACTCAGCCTGGTGGGCGCTCATCCCAGCCACGGCCACCGTCCCCACGTGAGAGCTGAGGGGGTGTGGGTTGGCCCTCTGCTCGTGTTCACCCAGCCAGCAAGTGGGGAAGCCGGGGTGCGAGCCTGCAGTCTGGCCCGTCCTCCGTGCTGTCTCGGCTGGTTCTCAGAGCTGCAGAGGGAGGTGGAGGTTCCCGGAGCACCGAGCTCACTACCGGACACTCGGTCCCGACAGAAGCAGACTCCTGACTGTCAGTGGAAGTGTGGCCCGTTTTCCCTCAACGTCATCAGCCTCTTGCCTAAGATAAGAGGGCTGAGGATTTCAGGCCTTCTCTCCCTGGCCTTTGCCTCACTCAGGTGGACGGACGAACCCGGTATTTTCCTGTGCGATGGTGGTCTTGGAGGAGGAGGGGGAGAAGGAGGAGGGAGGGGAGGAGGAGGGAGAGGGGAGGAGTCAGCTGAGAGTCCCACTGGACATGCCAGTCAGTCCTGGTCACACTCAGCCCCTCCCTGCTTAGAACCGGCGTTCACAGAGATACTGCTTTTTCTGCCGAGTGCCGAGTCTCCCTTCTGGAAGGAGGATGGAAGGAGAGGGGTATGGAGCGTGGGAAGGAAAGCAGCCTGGCTTTGGAGAAACTGCCTGGACGGCACCTCGCGGCCAGCTCGGGACCCTGAGCAGGCTCGCCGCTCACAGAGCAGCCCTGCAGAGGGGACCTCGCGGGACAGCCACGTGGCCCGGCCGGGTTGGGGCGCCGGGACGCGCTCCCGTAACACCTCCCCCCAGCGCGGCCTCCCTGCCTCCCACACCTTCTGCCACGACTGACTCGGGTGCTGACGGTCCAAGCGTCCCCTCCCTCCTCCCCCTGCGCCCCTGCCCTCCTCCCACGCGCCTGTCCGGGCCCCCTTCAGTCCCAGGCGCGGGTCGCTGCGGGTCCAGGAGGAACCCCGGGGCCCAGCCCTCCAGCCCCGCCCCCCGCGTTAGTGCGGATGGAAGAGCCGGCCCCTCGAGGGCAGCGTCGTGAGAGCCGGGCAAGGAGAGAGAAGCATGTGCTTCTCTGAGGGGCCTGTCTCAGCGCGAGGCTTCCTGCCTCCCCTCCACCCGGTAACTTGAGGTGAGACTGCTGGGGAGGCCCCCGCGGCCTGGGCCCTAGCACCCGTCCCAGGAGGGGGGCCCTGAGGCGGCCCATGGTCCGCAGAGGTTCCGGCATGGACCCCCACACGTCTGGGCTCCAGCAGACGCCTCACGACTCTCAAGACAGGGGGTCAGGGTGCTGACTGCGTTTTTAAAGAGACAAGATTTCCAGACTGGACGATGGAACCGAGGGCCTGTGGAGAGGATCAGTGCCAAGAAGGAGGGGTCTCACCATCCCCTGGGCCCCCCAAGAGAGGCTGGTGACAAGGTGGGGATGATGTTCTGTGTGTTCCCCGCCAGGACCCCACCTCACAGGCCCAGGGCCACGGGGCGCAGAAGAGCCTGGGAAAGGAGCTGACCCTCAGCCCGGCAGCCTCGTCCCATCACCCTGGGTGTTGGTACTGCCCCCACCTGGTCCAGAGCCCCCTCCGTGATGCCAGAAGGAGGCTTCTCCCCAGCGGGGCTGCGAGGGCTCCAGGACGCAGGAGGTCACGGGCTCTCGGCAAACGCGCATCATCTTTTCTTGACCAGGAAGGACACAGGACTGGCCACATAGGCACTGACCCAAGCCCGGAGCCCTGGGGGCGGGAGGTCATGGGCATCGCACTGGAAAACTGGACAAGGCAGAGATGAGGGTGGGCTTTGCAGGGCCAGAAGCACAGAGCCCTCCGGAGAGGCAGGTGCCTGCCCTCCAAGAGGTCAGGGCAGGCAGGAACCTGCGTGTGTCCCCAGGGCCCCTCAGGACCCCAGAGGACACGGGGGTGCCAGAGGACACTTCATGCCAGCGGGCCTCTCCCTGCTGCTCATCAGCGCCACCTGGGAATTCAAAACAAATCCCAGTAATGCCAGTTCACTTCCAAGACCAACGAGTGCCAACCCTCTGTAGGGGTGAGGAAGTGGGAGGGGGTGAGGCATCCGTATTTTCCAAGAATCCTGGGTGATTCTAATGTGTAACCAAGGTTGACAGCCACTCGCTGACTCAGGGACCCTCTGGCCCTGGAGATGCACAGAATCCACACTCACGGTTGGACCTCCTTCACTTTGGACCCACACCGAGCCATCCAGTACGGCAGCCGCACGTGGCTCCCGAGCCCGTGAAATGTGTATGCCTGATCCAAGCGGAGATGAGCTGTTCGTACAAATACACACTGCAAAGTCCTAAGACTTTGCGTGAGAAAGAAGGTAAAGCACCCCACTAATGACTTATAAAAACATGGGTTATATGGCGAAATGGTATACTGGCCTAAAAATATATGAATTTTACCTATGTCTTTATACTTTTTAGCGTGGCTTTAGAGAATTTTAAATTACATTCTGTGGTGCACATAATATTTCTATTGGACAGTGCTAATCTACAGACTACTTAATTCAAAATGTATTCACTATAATTCTTCTAACTTTGTTACATCTGTTTTTTGATAATAATTTTCCTTAAACTTCTCTTCATGATTCCAAGTATATAACATTCTTGAAATGACAAAAATAAAGAAATGGAGAATAGATTAGTGGGTGTTGGGCCTGGAGTGGAGAGGTCAGTTTGGTCATAAGAGAGCAACAGGCAGCAACCTTGTGGTGCAGAATGTCCTGGACTGACTGCCTTCCTGTCGGTGCCCTGGCTGTTCGATCCCTGCGTGGCGTGGTGCCCCTGTCCCCGCGTGGCGTGGCGCCTCTGGAGTTGGGCTCAGCAGTCAAGAAGCCACCTGCAATGCAGTAGGTGATGCAGGAGATGAGGGTTCGATCCCTGGGCTGGAAGATCCCCTGCAGGAGGAAATGGCACCCCACCCCAGTATTCTTGCCTGGGAAACCCCATGGACAGCGAAGCCTGACAGGCTACAGTCTACGGGGTCACAAAGAGTTGGACGTGACCGAATGACTGAACTCGGTTCACACCATTGGGGGAACTGGGCACAGGGCATGTGGGCTGTCTCTGTAAGAAATCCCATGATTTCTCACAACTGCAAATGAATTTCAACTTACCCAAAGAGGAAACTTTAATTAGAAAAGCACAATCTCACATCTGAACTGGTGTTTCTCATGCTCTGCTGGTGAGGGGGTGCGCGGTTTACCCTTTTGGAAAGCAACTTAGCAAACACCACTGAGTGTTAAGCATTTCATTTCTCTCCATCCCAGCAAGGCTACTTCTGGGAATTGCCACTAGGGAAACGGATAAAAATGTAAGGACAAAAACACACAGAGGTGTCTGTGATAGCAAAGTGCTAAAACCGCCTAGACGCTTTTCCGGAAGGGAAGGGTTATATGAGCTATGGTTTATCAACTCAATCTACCGTCACATAGTCGTTACGGGAAATGTCAAATGAAAAACAGAAAAGGGGGATACAGAACGCCAGTAGTTTGCTGCTTTGTAAAAAAGAAAAAATCTGTTACGTGACTTCGTGAATACAAAAATAGTCGTCACGGGTGCTTTGACTGCAGGATGATGGACGGGTCTTTCTTTCTACTTCACTGTTCCTGTTCGCTGGTTCTGTGGAATAAAAGGCATCGTGTTTTTCGTTTTTGTATTAGTGGTCTTCCGGGTGCTGAGGGACAATCCCCACCAGGTGGGGGGGCGGTGGCTGACCTGCCCCCTGCCGGCTGACCATGGTGATGCCCGCTGCGCCCTAAGAAGTGGACACACCTGGACAGATGACCAGTTATGGGCAGATTTAGGCCCCCATTCCTGCCCAGAGCCACACTGCCCATTAAGAGGGTAGAAAGAAGAATCTGAAACTTCATGGCTTCTGTGAAAGCTTTCTCAGCTTCATCCAGTAAAGACACGAAACAGTGACCATAATATAATATAAATGGTGATCATAATATACTGCCTGTGAAAGTGTTAATTGCTCAGTCGTGTCCGACTCTTTGCGACCCCATGGACTGTAGCCTGCCAGGCTCCTCTGTCCATGGGATTCTCCAGACAAGAACACTGGAGTGGGCTGCCATGCGTCCAGGGGGTCTTCCTGACCCAGGGATTGGACTCATGTCCCCTGTGCTGCAGGGAGATTCTTTACGGTCTGAGCCACCGGGGAAGACCGTATCTGGGTCCAATGTCCGCAGTCCCCCGGGAGTAGGTTTACATGTTCAAGACTCTGAGTGTGAGTTCCTTGAAGACTTCTTTTTCTGAATCAACTGTATATTTAAAAGTCTTCCTAAGTGCTGGTCACTGGATGTGTTAGCTGAGCTCACTGTTGACAAAAAGGGGAGTCTCTAATTTTGTGCCTGCTTTTCACCCCCTTCTCTCCTGGGAGGGGCGTTGGGGGCTTCCAAAGAGCTCTAACTGCTGCTCAGCATTATGGAGTCAGGGGGAGGAAGGAAGACTCTTTCAACTTTTCTGAATTTCCCAGTGTGCTGTAACAAGCACAAATTATTTTTCCAGTTGGGATGTGTGTATGTGTATGTGTGTGTATAAACTTTCACTTAAAAATTAACAAAAGATGACCTATATATAGAGAAAAAACATTTTAAACCGGAGCTGCTTTCTGACAAAGAGTGGCTGGCAGTGACCCCCCCACAACCCTCTTGTCCCGCCCCCAGGTGGCGGTCCCTGCTCCTTCCTGGGGCATGATCAGCCTGCCCCAGGCTTCTGCAATGTTCTATTTTTGTTTTCATTATTTAACTGTGCCCCATATACACGGCTAAGTGGAGTGTTCGGTTCCATAGCTTAATGGACAGCTGACCTCTGTGTGCAGACGCTCAAGTCATATGGAGCTCTGCAGGCCATCAGCTGCGGGTGGGGGGTGGGGACAGATGCCAGGGGCACCTTCCTGAGGTCAACTTTAGTCCAAGGCTGAAGACCAGGGAGGGGGTCGTGGCTGCCGGGGTAGACCCAGGGCAGGGTGAAGCTGGCGGCACATGCCAGGGGGGGTCAGGGCTGGGGCAGCGTGCAGACCGCCAGCACCTTGCTCTCGGGGCTGAGTGGCTTGTGGGGCTGGGGGCCGGCCACCCATCACCTTGCTCTCTGCCTCTCCTAGCTGACGCGGGACTTGGAACTCAGCTCCCGGCCCAGCTGGCGGGGAGCTGTCCTGAGAACTGCCCTTTGGAGGACGAAGGGGCTGCAGTTCCTCTCCCTCATCGCCTTTCTTAATCATGTAATTGCTAGACCTTCCAGTGATCTGAATCAAGTCCCACGACGGTTACACGCGCGGGAGCCTGGGAACCGCGGGGTAGTCATCAGGCAGGCAGGGAAAGGCGCAGGGTGCAGGCCTGTGTGCTGACTGCCTGATCGGCAGCAGCGACGCCCTCCCGTCCCCCGCACTGAAGGGGTCTCACTGTCGTGTAGGTTTGGGACCTCACAGGCTCTCTCCGTTGAGCCCAGGAAGACGCTGTTCCGGAAGGTGTGATCCACTCTGTGGTGAGCAAACAGGCTGCTGCCAGACGGCCCTGCCCAGGGAGGCGGGCAGGACCTGACCGTGCGTCCTCTGGGGTGCAGTCCTCCGTGTCCACCCTTCTCCCCATGAGGCAGGACTCTTTTCCAGGCAGACGCCAGCACAGAGCCCCCCAGTGTGATTCCCAGAACTCCGTCGGGGGCACCGTGATGGATCCAGGTTGGGTGGGCCCCGCCCAGGGGCAGGCATGGCCGAGGCAGGGGGCCTACGGCTGCTTCCCGCTGTCCCCTCCCCAGGCTGACTTCATCCCCCTGAGCCCTGCCCGCCCAGTGCATCGGCCCCGGGGGCCCTCAGACGCCGAGCGGTCCTCAGCCTTCCCACAGCGGCACGTTTGTCAGCGGGGAGGTGCGCGGCTCAGTCCGGGGAGCGGGGCCGAGATCAATACCGGGAGTGACGTCTCTGTGCTGTATGCACCTCCCGAGCTTTGTCTGCGTCCACAGAGTCGGCAGGAGACGCGGCTGCGGTTCGATACTAACTGATCATGATGCTGGGTGAACCCAGGGGGCTCCCTTAATGGCCAGCCGTCGCCTGCTGCCCTTGGGTTGAAACGGGTCCTCAGCAAAGGCCCACGTGCCCCTGCATCTGACACGCATGTCCTGGCTCCTCTCCACCGAGCACGGGGCCTGCTCAATGGGGTCTGAACGCAGGTCACCAGCTGGCTGCGCAGATGAGGGAAGAGGATCGGAAAAACACAAACAGGGACCCCCCAGACCCATTGCTCCTGCAGACACAAAGGTGCCAACCTTGGGCTCAAATGAGCTGAAATCCAAGTGGTGCAAACGGCATCATCAGCCAGTAACACTTTAGTCTGAATTTGCGGAGCTGGTCCGAGGGGACAGTCACAGTGCCTGTGGAGCACAGGGGGTCCATGCAGAGGGCCCAGCCACACCTGGCCCGGCCTTGAGCTGCCTGTGAAGACAAGCTCTGGGCTTGGCTCTCCAGTGCCCACCGGGCTTGGCAGCAGCTGTTTTGCCAATGCTGTGCCACCTAGACTCTCCGCTGACCCCCCAGGCCTTCCACCTTCTCAGCTGGGTCTGAGTTGACCCTCTCGGTACAGATGCTACAATAATGAAATATAGCAGGGTGGGTGGGGCCACAACAGCTCCTGGCACATGGCAGCCGCTCTCCACCCAAGCTTCTGGAAGTTTCCGAGGGGGGTTGGGGGGGCACGGGGGTGCCTCGAGGTCTGGAGCAACGTCCATGGGAAGCCTTCAGGGCGGTGACTGAGGGTGTAGGAGGCAGAGCAGGGTTCCCTGTGCCTGAGATGGTGCCCCCGCTGGGGCTCAGAGGTGGGTGCCGGGCCAGCCCCCAGCCTCAGTGGACCGAGTCCAGGGCCACTAGCTGGGGGCCCTCTTCTTTATGTCCTTGGGGGCAGTGAATGCCCCAGAGCAAAGGAAGCAGGTGTGGAAGGATCTTTCCCCTGCAGGTTCACAGCCTGGCTTGGTCCCAAAAGCCGAGCGTTCTTCACTCACATCTGTTCGGGGTTCAGACCCCAGCTCCATCGCAGCTGCGTGACCCCGGGCTCGCCGCTTCACCTCTCTGGACCTTAGCTTCCCTGTGCATTTCGGCTGAAGCTGCACGTTCCAGGCGCTTCTCGACACGATGGTCTGACTCGGTCCCACAAGGACTCCTGGCGGCCCTGATGTTCGGCTCGGAGGGGACGCGTGACAGAGCTGAGGTGGCGCAGACCGAGGTGGGGGTGGCCTCTGCGCCCGGCTCTGAGACCACGCGACCACCCAGACCGCAGTCGTGTCCTGGGGGCCAGGCTGCCGGGGTGGGTCTAGGAGAAGGCCAAGATCACAGCCACAGGCACTGGCCTCCCCGCGGCACTGCGGCAAAGAGCCCGCCTGCGAGGAGGGGGACTAGAATGCGACCCCTGGGTCAGGAAGACCCCCTGGAGAGGAAATGGCAGCCCGCTCCAGCGCTCGTGCTGGGAAATCCCCTGACAGAGGAGGCTGGCAGGTTACAGTCCGCGGGGTCCCAGAGTCGGGCACGACTGAGCACGCACACACACACAGGCACTGCAAGGCCTGGTCCAGGGTGGAGGGGGAGTTCAGTGTGGGTGGGGAGCAGGGTTAGGTTGTCCTGATGCAGAAGCGTAAAAAAAAAAAGACGTTTCCACACACAAAGCAATTCTGCCTGCCTTCTCCAGGAGACATCTCCTCCAGTAAAGAGGTGGGGGCTGCGTGACCACTTCCCACCCAGCCATCTCGAGGTCCGTCACAGACATGCCCTGGGCCCCGGAAGGAGGCAGCTGGTGCTGGCACTGGTGCTGGACGTGGCATCCACCAGCCCCGCAGACCGGCCAGGCTCCTTCTGCAGAGTGAGTGAGGCTGGCCCGGGCGCCTAGGGCCTCTGGGACAAAGAGGTGAGCGAGGTTCGCGCCTCAGGGAGCAGCCACCTATTTTGAGACCAAGCGAGACTCACACCAGATGTCACCTGCTTCCCAGCGGTGAGCAGGGGTGTCTGCCTGCCTCCATCACCCCTGGGGAGGTGCACCTTCGGCAGCCAGCACTCTGCCCACGCCTGCCGGCACCACTCAGCGGGCTCTCGTTTGGAGGACAAGCCGTGCTGAGCAGTGGGTGTGGGTGCTAAGTCAGGACCCAGGAATGCAGGCAGGCTCCAGGGAGCCTGGCTTCCCGTGAGCAGGGGGGGAGGTGGGCAGTCAGGAGTGCAGGGTCTGGCTCTGTGACCATGTAGCTGGAGGCCCTGGACAAATCGCCTCACGGTCTGAGCCCCTGTGTGGCCATGAAATACAGGTACCATCATTCAAAGGGTTTTGGGGAAAATAAACTTTGACGGAAACGCAGGGAAATTGGACCCCTCGCACGTTGTTGGTGGGAGTGGGGCACGGTGCAGCTGCTGTGGAAAGCTGTGTGGTGATGCCTCAGTAAGTTAAACATCGTGTCCTGTGCTGTGCGACCCCAGGATAGTAGCCCGCCAGGCTCCTCCATCCACAGGATTCTCTGGGTAGAAATACTAGAGCCGATTGCCAGGGCCTTCTCAGGGGATCTTCCCGACCCAGGGGTCAATCCTGAGTCTCTTACGTCTCCTGCATGGGCAGGCGGGTTCTTTACCACGGAGCCACTTGGGAAGCTTGGAATCCCCAGAAGACCCAGCAATTCCACCTCGAGGGACACGCCTCAGAGAACGTTCACAGCAGCACTCACACCGTGTCTGGAGCTCTGTGTGCTGCGAGTCGGCGTCTACACCACCGTCATCTGCCTCTTAATTTTATCAGTGCACCACCCGATGGGGAAACAACTTGCCCCTTCGTGTTAGAATTAAGGAACCTGAGGCTCAAAGAAGGAAGATGACGAGGTCGCACCGCGGTCAGGCTCCCACCCCCACGGCCCACTCTGGGGACGAGGTGGTGAGGAGCCTGGGGATTCAGCCCTGAGCAGCCCTGAGCAGCCGAGCCCGCCGTCTGCTCTGCAAAATGGGCTCACCACGAGGTGCAGCCCCGTCAGCGTCAGTTCTGATTATGTGTGTTACCATCACGGGGGCTGCCTGCTCTTAACAGGAGAAGTACCCAGGGACCTGCGCTCCCGAGGGGCCTGGCCCATCCTCTCAGGACCCAAGTGGGGGTGCCCCTCCAGAGCCCAGCTCTCTCCCCAGGCCCAGATCTGCCCCCCTGCCCAGCTGGCCCCGGTGAGCTGCAGACACGAGCACGCAGGGACGGCTGCTGCGGCTTTGCTGGAAGCCCTGCCAGGAGCGGCTCCACCTCTGGCCTTGCTCAGGCTAGGCCAGCTGCCAGGTCCTGTCTGGGTGAGAGCTGCCCCACGCCCTCTGCCCTGAGCTGGTGGCCTCGGGCCTGCAGGGCGTCCCTTCCAAGAAGGGCTCACGGAAGCCAGGCTCCAGGGCGGGAGGGCCTGCCGCCCCTCCCTGAGGGCTGGGAACCCAGGCGTGGGCTCTGGGGACGCGGGGACCCCTCCCCATCTGGGTGACGATGCCCAGCGGTGGCGGCTTCCCTGAGCCACACGAGGGCTGCTCCCGCAGCTCAGAGGCTGCTTCTGGATAACGAACCCTGGCTCTCACTTCCCAGATGTCCCTCCGGAAACAGGAGCTACTTCGACAGCGAGAAATTAAAACAACAAACAACGGGGGGTGTGAAGACCGCAGTGGCCCGCCTTCCAAAACGTAGCTCTTGAACCACGTGTCCCCCCCAAGCCTCCTCCCCCGCTGCTCACTGCCGGTCCTGCCCAGGTGCTGACACCAGGGGCCTGGCACCCCCTTGAGCGCCGCGGGGACCAGGGTTCCGCCCTTGCTGGGCCACCTGTCAGCCTTGTGGTTTCAGGGGAGCTACTTCACACCTCTGGGCCTCCGTGTCCTCATCTGTGAAATGGGGATGATAAAGCCCACTGCCCACAGCTGCTGGAAGCGTGCCAGTCTCTCAGTCGTGTTCAACTCTTTGTGACCCTGTGGACTGTAGCCCGCCAGGCTCCTCTGTCCTCTGTCTCTCCAGGCAAGAATACTGAGTGGGTTGCCACTCCCTTCTCCAGGGCATCTTCCCGACGCAGGGATCAAACCCAAGTCTCCTGCATTGCAGGCGGATTCTTTACCGTCTGAGCCACCAGGGAAGCCTCCAAGACTGCCGGGGGTACTTAACTAATAGTTTAACCAGCAGCAGGTCTGAACCAGACCCACAGAGGTGGTGCCACTGTCCTTTAGAAATATCCAGCCTCAGCCGCCCCCAGGCGACTGACACGTGGGCCCCTGCCCACGGCCCTGGGGTGGGCCCCACAGTCTCGTGCAGCTGACACGCTCTTTTTAAGGTCAAGCCAGCTGCTTGGGGCGCCCGGGGCCCATGGTCTGCAGTGACACGCTCGCAGGCCCTGAGGGTGGAGGCTGTGACAGCCACAGCCTACCTCCTCCGCAGTCCCCCATCTGGGTCCTGGTGAAACCAGACATCCTGAACCCCAGGACAGGCCGTGGTTCCCCTACTCCACTGCTGCTTCTGCCTGAGCTGCTCCGAGCAGGAGGAGTTCCCAGGCTTTGCCCCGAGAAATCTGGGTTCAGATCTCCATCTGCTGCTCATTAACTGGGTGACCATGAGCGAAGGCACAGCCTCTCCAACCCCCAGGCCTCTCAGCTGTCAAATGTGTTTGCAAACAAAAAATTAAAAAAAAAAAAAAAACCCACTCACCCCGCCAAACCCTGCCAGCAACGCTGTTATTATCACATCATTTTACCAACGAGGAAATCTGAGAGAACAGGTCATTTGGTCAAGGTTTCTGAGCAGTGAGCGCTGGAGGCCAAGTGTAAACTCCTAAAGGCCACACGCACACCTGCCTCCCCTGTGCATGCTCAGTCACTTCAGTCATGTCTGACTCTTTGTGACCTCATGGACTGCAGCCCGCCAGGCTCCTCTGTCCATGGGACGCTCCAGGCAGGAATACTGGAGTGGATTGCCATTTCCTTCTCCAGGGGATCTTCCCGACCCAGGGAACTCATGTCTCCTGGATTGCAGGTGGATTCTTTACCACTGAGCTTCCTGGGAGGCCCACTACCTACCCCCCCCATCATTTTCACATTTTAAGGATGCCCGCTGCAGACTGCTGGCTAAGCCCGTCTGGAGTGGGGTGGGGGGTGGAGAGAACCTGGGTGCCCCCAGGCTCAGGGGGAGGCGCACCCTCTCCTGGCCTCCGCTCTCTCCTCCCTCCACAACTCCTTCTGCTCAGACCTGAGCTCCAGACCCAGGGGCCCTCAGGGCTCCACGAGGCGGGGGCTGGGATCTCCCCTGAAGCACCGCAGGGGTCCTGGAACATGTGGGGAAACGGAACCCTCCCTCCTGCCCCAGCTTTAGGGAGGAGGGGGGCCTGGAGAGGAATGGGAACCTGCCTGGGCCCACAGTGAGAGGCCAGGGCTCAGCTCTGGGCTCCAGTGCCACCCCCAGGCCAGGGCGCTCCTGCTGTGGCCCCCGCCCCACCCCGAGGACTCGAGGGCTGCTCCCTACGGCCCTCCTGCCTCAGGCAGCCGGGCAGGCACAGAAAGTGCCATCCACCCACTGGGCATCTTCTTCCAGTGAATAAAGATTGCAGTAGTGATAGGGCTTCCCTGGTGGTCCAGCGGCCAAGAGTCTGCCTGGCAATGCCGGGGATGGGGGTATGGTTCCTGGTCAGGGAGCCAAGAGCCCACGTCACAGAGCCACCAAGCCTTCACGCCCCGACTAGAGAGTCTGTCCGCCAGCCTGACACGGTGATGGTCCCTCGTGCCAGAGCTTAGACCAGGTGCAGGTAGAGAGATGGATGATAGATGTAGATAGATGAGACATAAATGATAGATTAATAGATGGTAGGTGACAGATGACAGATGACTGAGCGGTGATAGGTGATACATAGACAGCAGATAGACGACGGATAGATGACAGATAGATGAGACATAGATGACAGATAGATGTATAGATAGATGATAGATCGATTGATAGATATAGATCGATAGATGCCAGATGATAGGTTTAGACAGACAGACGATAGATGACAGGCAGATTAAAGAATCCAGCAAGGAGATCTGGGGCCTGCCTTCCCGGCAAGGTCATCCCTGGAAACCACAGGCAGTGGGGACCCTGGAGCCCCAGGACGCAGCCCTCCGCATGGGGCACACTCCTCCTGAGAGGGCCTCACACCCTCGACAGCCCTGAGCACGATGGTCCAGAGACGTCCCCCGCAGGGTCTCCCATCCGGCATTCCAGCCCCGGGGGAGACACCCCCGCACGCGGTGGGGGCGGGGGTGAGGGGTGAGCGCGGTGCTCCCAGGGAGGTCCTCTGCGTCCTGTGCGGACCGGTGAGTCTTAACTCTCGGGTAAGTTTTAAACCCACTTTTCCAGGCATTAATAGGAACGTATTTCTGCCGTGAGTCACTTGCAAAGTGGTTAACTGAGATTCTCTAACACAGAGTCTTGGGGACCGTGGAGCTTCCAGCCCGTTTGCTGCAAGGAGGAGCCCAGAGCCTGGCCTGGGGGTCTGTGATGCAGAAAGGGGGCCCCCTCTCCAGCTCTCGGGAAGGGGGAGAGAGGGAGGCTTGATTTCCCTCGACCTCTGGAGACCTTGCTCTGACTTCTCCAGATGGCAGGGCTGCCGCCCAGCAAACAGATGCTCGAATCTGGACCAGGAGCCTGTGGCGGGGCAAGACCGGAGGGTGCAGCCTGCCCCTCCTGCCCCCCCAACCCCGTCTTCCTAGGGGCGCAGGGGACGAAGGACGACACCCCCACCCGCAGAGCCCAGGCCCCGGGGGCTCCGGGCCGGCCCGAGGCTGAGCTGGGGCTTGGACCCATTTCTGTGCGGCTGCCAAGGCCACGTTTCAGTCTGAGACAGCAGAGTGTGGACGCTTGAGTGCACGTCCTAGGGGTTCTCCGCACCCGCTTCACCTTCTGGGCTTTGGAAGGAGGCGAGGAGACATCGCTCACCTGAGGGCAGAGGCCGGGCTGGCGTCCACTCAGGCGGGGGGCGGGGGGGGCCGAACTCTCAGAGACCGAGCCTGGGGCCCTCGGGGGAGCCTGCCTCACTGCTCCCGTCCCACGCCCCCTCCTCCTGCTCCTGGACTCCTCCTTCCCGCCTCGCCCAGGGCCTGTCACCAGGGGCCTCCTCTGAGCCCCTCTGAGAAATGGCACCCCCCTACCCCAACCAGCACCCCCACCCCGCCCACCCTCCTCTCCAGCCCCCAACCTCGACAGCACCCCCCACCCCGCCTGCCCTCCTCTCCAGCCCCCCTCCCGCCCCACCAGCACCCCCCACCCTGCCCGCCCGCCTCTCCAGCACGCGGCCTGCTGGCTTGTTCTTTCTTTAGCACATATGGCGTGTCTCCCTCTAAAGAAAGCTTGCTTCTAAGGGAACGGGATAAAAGTCTTTTCTTCATAGTCAGGGCCCAGTGGGGTTGCCAGTGGGCAACGCTGGCCTCCAGGGGACCTCGGGCCTGCCTCCGGGGGGACACGTTTGGGTGTCACAAAGCAGGAGGGGTGTATCCCCACTGGGAGAGGCCAGGGCTGCTTCTGAACACCCGCTGAGCACGGGACCCCTCCCCCAAAGGATAATCTGCCCCAGAGGCCAGCAGTGCCTCCCCTGTGTGCCCACTACTCACAGGAGCAGCCTGTACACAGTAGGTGCTCAATGACAGACAGAGAACGAAGAGCTCCTGTGGTCACTATCACCGCCACCATTATTCCTTAAGAACAGCCATGCTTGAGAACCGGCTTCCAGGGGGCGCCAGTGGAAAAGAACCGGCCTGTCAAGGTAGGAGACGAGAGAGGAGGGTTCCATCCCTGGGTCAGGAAGATCCCCTGGAGGAGGAGGAAGCGGCAACCCACTCCAGTATCTTGCCTGGGAAACCCCATGGACGGAGGAGCCTGGTGGGCTACTGTCCATGGGACCGCAGAGTCTGACACGACTGGATAAATTCAGCACGCACACATGGTTGAGAACAATCTTTAAGGATGGCTGTGCTTTGGGGCTTCATGGCAACAGGTCATCCCGAGGACACACGACCTCTGAGCCCCGGACTGAGCCCTGCCCTCAGCAGCACCCGGACGAGCGGCAGATGGTCACCGTTGCGCCATCGGCAGGCAAGCCCGGTCCACGGCTCAGGCCCCAGGAGCCCAAGTGATATTGGCCTGCCCCTCCTGCAGCGGGCCTGCTGGGGGCCCCCCTCAACAGGGACGGTCAGTTCTCACCCCCACGTCCCCCCAACACTGGCCCTCGTGTTGGAAGACCCAGGACCGCGTGCCTGGCTGGGCCAGGGGCCACCTCCACGAGCTGTAAGGTGACCCCAGCCAACCCTGCAGCCCCCAGACTCAGGGGTCTGCATGAATCACGATGCTCCTGCTGTTTCCCAGGGAAGGCCGCCGGGGGCTGTGGGGACACATGGAGCGTCCCGCTCACCCTCGCCAGCACAGCCCAGCATCTGCTGACCTGACAAATAACGCGGCAGTTTAAACGGCCAGCGCGACGAGCCGGCTCCGTCAGAGCTAAGATCACCTCCTACACCCGGAGCCCGTCACACCCCACGCGGCTGCGCAGTCGTGGGGTGGGGAGGGGCAGGGTACTGGCCCCGCCTCCGCCCCCCCCCCCCCACCACGGGACTGGAAGCTTCTATCTGCTCGTTCCTCGTTCAGCAGACCGCCTGCCCCACATTCCCGCTGAGAATTCTCACTGAGGGTCACAAATTTCCCTGCCTGACATCCCCCGCACCGACTCCCCAAACCCTTCCTTCTCCTGGGAGCTCACAGCCGGGCCTTTCTCCGCGGAACTCAGAGGCTGGCCAGCACAGCACGTCTCTTTCCTCCCCTCTCCATCTCCCCTCAGGTCCTGAAAGCCTTTAAACAAGTCACCTATGCCTAAGTTTAGTAGCTGACTTAACTGGGTACAAAGCCACACATAGGCAAAGGAATGAGTCTCTAATGGTGCAATATTAGGCAGCAGACAGCTAGGCTGAGGGGAGCAGGATGCTGTCTGGTGGGTTTTCCTGGTGTCCCTGAGGTCACAAGTAGCTGGTCCTGATTCTGCCAGGGAGGAAGGCTGACCCCAAAGCCAGGATAGACCGAGGAGCCGGTGTGTGCTCACTGACCACCCAGAAATGAGCCAGGAGGCTGTGCGGGGCAGGCCAGGGCAGCTGGCTGGAAGCCTGAGCAGAAGGGTCAGCTCCCCCGAGGTGGGGCTGGGTAAAAACTGGGTTCCTATGTCCCACCTGCTTCCTGGGAACCTGAGCCCAATCTGTGAGCGTCTCTGATACAGTAACTCACACCCTTGCCCCCAGCTCTGAGGACGGCACGAGGGGTCCCCACCTCTCGAGTCCAGGATCCAAGAGTCAGGTGGGGCCTGGAGGAAGCAGAGTCGACCGGCCTTGGTCATCCCCAATGAGCCAACACGACACCTGTGTCCTTGCTTCACGTCACACCCCGGCCCCATTCCAGATGAGGGAGCTGAGGCTGGAGCCCGTGTTTCCCACCATGACCTATGGCCTGCCTCCTCAGGTCAAGTGTGAACTGTTGAGGCAACCTCCCCCTGCACTCCCCTCCCCAACTGCAAGCCACGGAACCCCACCTCGCTGGCCGAGAATGGCCAAGGTCTCAAAGCCGGCTCCCAGCTGGGGCGGTGAGGAGTGCAGCCCACCAGATGCCCAAGGCCACAAAGCGACACAGTGCACAGGGCGCCCGGCTCCACCCCACCCCCACGTGAGAGGGAGCCTGAAGTCTGGGGTGGGGCTGTCTTGGTGGCTGCTATAATTTTTGCCCTGTTTCTAAGCACCCTGGGGACCTGGCCCTGGGACACGTCCCCAGCTGCCTCCAGCTGCCAGATCCGTGGAGAAGTGAGGCTGAGCTCGCGTGTCTCAGGCAGGCGGGGGGCTCCGGGAGGGAGTGCTGGCTGTGGGTCAGCAAAGCGCGCAGCCAACCGTGACGCCTGTGGTCCTGGGATGTCCTGGGGCCAGGACACCAGGTCTGAGCCAAAGACCCCTGTGCCCACCCCGGTGCAATCTGGGCTGTTAATGCATCAAACCCTGGGCACATGGGGCTGCGGGAGTGGGCCTGAGTGGGCACCGGCGGCAGTGGGAGCCCTGCTCTCCCCGGGACAGCATGGGGCAAGGGCTGGCATGGGGACAGCTGCGGTGTGGCTTCTGTCAAACTAAGCCAGGCCCCCATGTGGGGCCCCTCTGCTGGGTCCTGCCCTTGTCCAGTAAGTGGTGGATCCCTGCCCCTTCCCGATCGAGTCTCAACCATAAAAAGGGACACTGATGTGACCAGCCCCGGGGAGGGGAGCAGGTGAGAGCCAGTGGCCCCAGCACTGCAAGCAGGCACCCGGGTCAGCACTGCGGGGCTCAGAATGTGAACCCCCGGCCCCCTTCCCACTCCCTGCTCTCTCCCCTGGCCCAGCCAGGTCCCAGGGGATTCTCTCTTCAATCCTAGGAAGAAGCTATCTGACTTCATTAAAAATTTTTTAGCACACTGAATCTTCACCAGCTGCCAAATTAGGGTGAGGGCAGAAAGACAGGCTAAGTCTTTGGAACGGGGAGGGGCTTGGACGGTCGGGGAGACTTGTCGCTGTGTTTCTGGGGGCTGCCATCTCTCACTGCACTGCCCGCACGGCCCCCGGCCCCGCACCCGCGTCTCGCCGCGCGTCCATCTCTGCTCCGCGGCCTCTGGCCCGACACGTCCTCCTGTCCCGCTGGACGGAGCATCCTCGCCACCCCCACCGTCCCCGAGGCCCCGCCGGGGCGTCCGGAGCAGGCGGACTCGCGGTGGGACCACCCGGCCGGCGCGGACCTACAGCCCAGCTCGACAGGTGGTGGGGGGCTTCCCCCCGCACCACCCGATAATCGCTGCTCGCGGCGCTATTCAAGTTTGTCGTGGGCGTGCGCGCTCGGCTTCGGAGCGGGCAGTCCCGCCGCGCCCGCACAGGGGGGGCGTCGTCACCTCCCCCGCCACCCGCGAGACACACACACGCACGCACACACGCTCCCCGCACCGCGCCCCTTCCTTCAGCGCGCGGGGCTGAGGCGCGCACTCGGCGACAGTCCGGCCCCCGCCCGGCCCCGCGGTAATGGGGGGTGCCCCGCGGCGGCCCAGGCTCGGGGGGCTCGGCCTCTGGGGGCCCGCGAGGGGACAGCCGGTCCCCGGTCCCCGGCTCCTACCTCGCTGGAGCGGCAGCGGCCCGGCCCTGGTCGCGGGGCCCTGGCCGGCTGCGCGCGGGGCTCTGGGAGCCCGCCCCGTCCGTCAGTCCGTCCTCAGGAACGGCGCCCGCGCCAGCGGCCGCAGCTCCGGCTCGGGAGGGCGGGGCCGGCGGGGCCGGCGGGGCGGGGCCTCTGTCCTCGGCCGCGGCGATGTGGGGGGGCCCTGCGCTCGCGGGTTCCACCCGGGAGGTGCGCGCGTGGAGGGGCACAGCTCCGTGGGGCTTGCAGGTGGGATCCGGGGGCCGCCAGAGCTTGGCCAGGACCCGCCCCGCCCCGGCGCCCTCCCCTACTTGAGTCAGGCTTACCCTCAGCTTCCAGCTGCCGCTACAGCTGTGTGAGCAGCCCCATAGCCGTCACCATCCAAAGACAGCTCTGCCACCAGCTGGTGTGGCGACTACTTCCCGAGCACTGGGCGCTGCTGAGAGCGCTCTGCTCTGTGAAATCCTCCCACCCAACAACCCCATTGTGAGGATGAGAAAACTGAGGCCAGAGCCCCGAAGTGACGTGCCTGGGGCCGCACAGCGCAGCTCGGACCGCCTGGCTCCCCAATGTGTGCCCTTAAGCACATTGCTTGCCCCTCGGAAGCACAGGATGGAATATATGTACATTAAATGATGAGCTGTGCTCAGTCACTTCAGTCGTGTCCAACTCTTTGCCACCGCATGGACTGTAGCCCGCCAGGCTCTACTGTCCATGGGCTTCTCCAAGCAGGAATACTGGAGTGGGTTGCCATGCCCTCTTCCAGGGGATCTTCCTGACCCAGGGATGGAACTCGCCTGTCTTATGTCTCCTGCATTAGCAGGCGGGTTCTTTACCGCTAGTGCCACGGTAACAACCGATATTTTTCATTTTTTCTTCCTTCAGTTTATATATCTCCTTTATTTTCTGGGTCCCTGAGCTTCACTGGACGCTGTCATGTATAAATGGGACCATGAGGCGCTGGAGCAACCGAAGGCGTGTGGAGAGGCCTGGAAACTACCCAGCTTTTTGTCTTCTCCCACCTTCCCCAGGAGAGCGTTCCTCTCCACGCCCAGGGTCTCCTGCAGAGGCCAGCCCACTGAAGGTGCCCACATCTCCCATCTGGATGGAGTCCAGCTTCTCTCGACCTCCCAGCCCCCACCAGCCCCAAACTCTTAGCTGGAAGGGTTAGATGGAAGTTGGGCTTCAGCCTGATTCTGCCTCTACCTAGCTGTGTGACTTGGACAAGTTACTTGACGTCTCTGAATCTCCCTTTCCTCCCCTGTAACCAGGGCTGATCTCCTGGGTATGTGCGCTCATCCAGAACCTGCTCTTGGCTCAGCTGATTTCAAGATCTGTTTTTGTCTGTTTTGGCCATCTTAAATTGTTTAATCGTTTTGAACAAGGGACCCCATTTTAATTTTGCCCCTGAGCCCACAAACTATGTAGCTGGTGCTGGTGACAACCACACCCCTTATTGGATTACTGCAACACTTCACTGGGGTGATGTTTGCACAAACATCTAACACCCAGCCCGTGACAGAAGTTAGCTCCCTTTCTCTGATCTGGTCTTGAAGAGAAGGTCCCTGGGTGGACAGAGGGCTGGGCAGGCAGTTTCGTGGGGAGGGGCCAGGCTGGCAAGGGTACGAGAACACCAGTTATGTTCGGGGAAAGGCAGCGGTCTGGGCGGTGGGGAGGTGCAGGCAGGGGTGGCGAGCAGAGGGGCACAAAACGGAGGACCCCGCCCAGGCCAGGGCGACAAGCCTTCTGGCTCCTCGAGGAGCTGGGACCTGGGGCCTGGAGGCTGTGAGCAGACGCCCCAGGCAAGGAAGGTGGGTGGCTCTCTGCTCCAGCGGCCTCGCTGGCAGTCGGCCGGGAACTGGCTGAGCTAATGAGGCGGGCGCTGGATGCCGTGGGCGGGAGCCCCGCTCCAAGCCGCCGCAGCAGCCTGCTGACAAGCTTGCTGTCGACATGATGGGGAAATTCTGCAGGTGTGAAGCCCAGAAGTGTGCCTGGGGACCTGGGGACTCCAGGCCTGATGAATAATGGAGCAGTCCCTCTTCCCGGGGTTTCTTTCTTGCCTTTCAATAATTCATGCATTCCCAGGATTCAGGCGTTTCATAAAGCCTCAGGCTTTTCTGAATCCTTGGCCCATCTGATGGCTTCACGCGTCAGGTCTTAATTAGAGGCAGACGTGGGGGGCAGTGCCCTCAGCCACACGTGCCTTGTTCCTGACAAGGAAAACCTCCCATCACGTCCTGGAGAAGGAAGGGGCGCCTGGGGCCCCAGAGTGGAGGTGGGGCCGGCTGCCCTGGGCGGTGGGGGTGGGAAGGCCCACACGAAGGCGCCGCCAGTAGCGAAGAGACTGCACACCGTGTGCTCGGCACCCCTCGAGCCAGGCCTGTTCAGGGGACCAATTCGGGGGCGACATCTGAGCAGCGGTGACATGTGTCTCTCCCAGGTGGGGACTGTAGCGGCCGTGAGTGCTCCGCCGTCCAAGGTCGTGGCCTTTGGGACTGGGGAGCGCTGCTGTTGCCCTGACGCTCCAAGTGATGTCTCAGAGCAGAACTCCCTGCTGACCTCTGATGGACGCACGGCCTGGAAAGGAGAGAAAAGCTTTCCTGTGAAGCCGCTGGGCTGGGAGGGTCATTGCATCGGCTGCACACTGTGGTCGAACCCAGTTAGTCTCCCTGCCCACCTGCTCGCCCACCCGCCCTTTCTCATACTTTCTAGTACCTGCTGATCACGCCCTTAGGAGCACGTGGGCTACACAGCCTGTGCGGGAAGGAGATGGGCCGCGGACCCCGAGCTCCTGGTCCACATAGTCACCAGTGGGGATGAGGCGTGAGGGGAACAGACAGAGGAAGGTGTCAGGATGTCAGGGTGGACGGGGTCGGAGTCTCCCAGCAGATGCTGGTCAAGTTTGAGATGAGCGTGACCTCAGGGCCCGGGGGTTTCTCGGTGTGTGTGTGCATGTACATACGTGTGTGTGCGTGTGTCAGAGGGAGGGAAGAGGGCCTGGGAGGGCTGGGGCGGGGGTGGGTGGCAGCAGGTGGGGCCGGGGGCCTGAGCTCGGGCGGAGTGGCTCTGCGGGGCTGGCGGGCAGCAGCAGCATGGCGCCCGTCCCCGCCGCGCTCGTGCTTACGTGTCGCCACCCTTGGCTCCCAAGCAGCCCTCCAGGCAAGGAGCTGAGTCCCTTCTGTTCCACACGAGGAAGCGGAGGCCTCAAGAAGCATTTGCCCCAGAAGTAAGGACATGAGGGCGCTCGAGGAGGCTGGCACGTTCCGGCTCGCAGGCATCGCTTCCCCGGGTGGACGCGGCTGCTCGAGGGGCCCTGGGCGCCCCCCACCTCAGGCACCCAGACTGCACGCCCCTCCTTGTCGATCACCCCCGCAGTCCCGTCCAAGCTGTTTCACAGCCCTGCCCTCCTGAAGCCCACTGAGAGACGGGCAGGTCTCCCACAGGGACCTAAAAAGCCCTGAGGCCCATGCTCCCTCAGGACTGGTCTCACGCCCCGGGAGTGGGGCCTGGGCCGGGAGCGGTCACACAGCCGCGCATGTCCTTGCCGGGTGACCGAGCAGCCGCTTGTATCCCCCACTGGCCGCTCTCCAAGCTGCCCTCCCTGTCCCCCAAGCCCAGCTGTCCAGCCTCTGCTCCCGCATCTGTCCCCTTGGCAACTAGATTCTGGCTTATAAAACGGTTCCATGGGCGGGGGACACCGTGCACCAAACGAAGGCTTCTCCCTCACAAAAGCAGAGACAGCGGCCAAGTGCTCGAGAAAACAGCGTCGAAAGGAGGGCCTGGTTGGGCTGAGAGCTGCAGAGCAGGGGGGGCAGTGGCAGGGACCTCGGCAGGAACGGTCTGCAGGTGCCCGGGAGGAGGGCCCACGCGGGCACAGCTCCCTGTGGGCTCGGGAAGCGTGCTGGAGGCGGAGCGGCGTGGCAGAGGTGATGATTGCAGCCCGACCCGAGACTCTCTCCTGCTCTCTGCTGGTCCAGGAAACCTCCCGCCTGGTGACTCCTGGGGCTCAGGATGCAGAGAGGATGAAGGGAACAGGTCCGAAGAGAGAAACCTGGGAGCGGACCCCCGAGGAAGGGACACGTGTTTCTCACCAAATCCACAGACGCTGGCTGCGTGGGCCACCCTCTCACTGGGCGCTGGCTCGGGGCCCTACTCGGGCCGCTGTAGCTGGGACACTAATGTGCAAGGAAGCCCTGGACCACCCAGCGGTCAGTCCTCACACCTCCTCCCTGCCCCTAACCCCGGCTACCACCACCGGCCCTCTGTGTCTGTGGAGCCACCATCTGGATACTTCATACAAGTGGAGTCTCACAATACACAGCCCTCGTGTCTGGCTTTTTATACTTGGCGTGACGTCTGGAGCCCCATTCACGTGGTAGCTGTGTCAATACTCGTTGCTTTCGCTTCTAACCTTCGATTGTGTCACGATTTGTTTATCTTCTCACTGGCTGATGGGTATTACCGCTTGGCTGTTGAGAAGAGTGTGATTGTGAACACATGTGTACATGTATTTGGCCACCTGTTTTCAATTCGGTTGGTACATACATCAGAGCAGAATCGCTAGATCACAGGATAATTCTATGTTTAACTGTTGAGGAACCGACAGAAGTTTCTACAGAGGCAAACTGTATTCCCATCATAATGGATGAAGTTTCCAATTTCTCCACATTCTTCCTAATAGTTGTTATTTTCCTTTTTAAAATGATGATGGTGAGTGTGCCATAGCCCTCCTCGCGGGTGAGAACCGTGACGCTGATCTCCAGGACAAGGCGTCTGAGGACACAGGTAGCGAAGGTGGGGGCAGCTGGGAGCAGGCGGTGCTGGGCCCAGCGGCCTGTGAGCCATGGAGCTTGTCCAGCGGCTCTGGCCGGCCTTCCAGAGCGAGCAAACGTCTGTAGGAGTCACTGGGGCTTGGTTCTAGGGCTCCCTCTGGGCAGGACAAACTGGCCTCTCAAAGCATGGGCCTGCTTCAGGTTACCTGGAAGCCTCCAGCTCCTGAGACCTTGATTCAGAGTGACACTTGCCTCAGCCATCACTTGTAAAGATCACAGTCACTGCTCGTACTGGGGAGAGGGAAAAATCTCCTTCCCTCGGTTCTTACCATCTACTAGAACACATCTGACATTTCCTGGCAGGTCTGATGTCCATTCGTGGGAGAAAGCTTAGCTCATGCTGTTTCCTGCCCCTCTTCAAGACAAAGATGATGATGGATGGCCCACTGGGGTGGAAGGTCAAGGCTGCTCGAAGCCGGGGCGTGACCAGCTCTGGGACCCCGCCACAAGCGGTACCTCCGCCCACCTGGAACTCACTGATCCCAGCACGTGCGTGCCGGGGTGAGAGGGGTCTGAGAGTCCATGTCATCTGTCAACCACGAGGTGACCCGGGTAAATTTCTTGATCCCTTAAGTTCTGGTTTCATCTTCCCTGGTGGCTCAGCTGGTAAAGAATCTGCCTGCAATGCAGGAGACCCTGGTTCAATTCCTGGGTTGGGAAGATCCCCTGGAGAAGGGATAGGTTACCCACTCTAGTATTCTGGCCTGGAGAATTCCATGAACTGTGTAATCCACGGGGTCGCAAACAGTCGGACATGACTGAGCAACTTTCACTTTCACCATTTGAAACAGGCACGTAAAGCCCGCAACACCCAAGTTGAGGGTTTGTGGAGAGAATGAAGGAAACGGTATCTTCAAAGTATTTAGCAGCACAGGGCCTGGTGAAAAGTAGCAGCTTTTTATGGTTATTTGTCACATGTCCACTTATAAGTCTCTTTGGGGAGGGTAGTGCTCCTTGACTGCTCATCTACCAGCCTGCCGGGCACGTTCCGGCAAGCAGGAGGGGCGGGGAGGGGCAGCGGGCCGGGCCAGGACCGGAACACACCCAGATGGCTCTGTAGAGGGGGGTCCTGCTTGGGGGATCCCTCATGGGAGACGACACCCCCGGAGGCCCTACAGAGGCGGGGACAGGGTGGCTCCGGGGGTCATAGCAGAGTGTCCTGAGCCACACCGGGGAGGAAGCACCCCACTCTCCCTCCTCTCTGGGGTGACCACTTGCCCCCTGCATCCAGCGCTACTCGAGGCTACTCTTTTCACCACCCCCAGGCCACTGGCCGATGTCTGGAGACACCTTTGGCTGCCAGCTGGGGTGAAGGGCTCCAGTGTCCAGTGGACAGAGGTGAGAGACGCCGCCGGACACTGGGATGCCCAGGACAGTCCCCACAGCAAAAAATAGCGAATCCCCAAATGTCACAGTGAGATGCCTGTCGGGTTGAGAAATGTCAGGAGGAGAAATCTTGAAATAAATAAAGCAGATCCACGTGCACGTCCTGAGGGATGCGGGGCAGGAGGCAGCGCTTGGGAAGCGGCCGGTCCGCTGAGGGCGGTCCTGGTTTCTGTCCACGGCCCGGGAGAAGGAACAGGTCTGTCTTACTGCCATACCAGTCAGTCATCCAGTCTCTGCCATCTGAGCCGTGTCGCTCTCTGTGGAGCAAGAGCCCTGCACAGGCGACTGGGTTCTGCTCCTTCTGAGTCCTGGCCAAGCCTGGCGAGGGGTTGGGGTCAAGGTCCTGGGGAGAGGTCATGGTCATGGTCAGGGGTCATGGTCAGGGGTCAGGGTCCTGGGGAGGGGTGGAAGCTTCACAGAGACACAGAGTCACTCAGGGCTCTGGGGACCAAAGGATCGTCCCACCTTCCAAACGATTTCTCTGTGTTCAGCCGACTGAAATCTCCCAGCATCTCCTCTCTGGCCCTTCATCTTTCCTCCAAAGTCAGCTTATTGTTATTTGCGCTGTTTTGCTATAAATCGTTCTTGCTGCAGCAGTGTGTTTTGCCAGTGAGCCCTGGATACGGACTTCTGGAAAAACCAAGATGTTCTTTCAGACTGAAAAGCCCCCCGGACCTCTTTGATGTCGAGCTGGTCTCTCCCAACAGCCCTTCGGGGCCTCCACAGGCCTCGGAAGGTCATCGGAGGTGGCTCTCAGCAGGTGTCCTCGCCCAGAACCCACAGTGTCTGGGGCTCGAGGCCGCTGGGGTTCCTGAGCTTGGTTCAGACCATGAGGACCCATCCCCCAGCACTCTAGAGGACCCATGGTCTCCCCAGGCCAGCCCCAGATTGCGTTCTGCTAGCACAGAGGGGCACAGGACGGTGACCAGGTGGGCCATGGACGTTGGGGGTTTTCCCGACAAACTGCGAAGTAGCCACAGCAGTCAAAGCCGCTGCCCCGCCGCCCGGGACGCCCTGCGCTGCCCCGCCGCCCCGGACGCCCTGCGCTGCCCCGCCGCCCCGGACGCCCTGCGCTGCCCCGCCGGCAGGCGGCTCCTCTCCTCGGCCACAGGGGCCTGGACTGCCTGGAGCCTGACCCCCAGCAGCCCGCCCATGGGCTCGACCAACGACGGGGCTGACCCAGGGGGTCCCAGGTCAGGGGCCTCCCGGCCTGACCCGCTGGGAGGAGCCAGGAGGAGGCGGGGTCGGCTGAGATGTCGAGAAAAGAGGCAAAGCAGGCGAGCCAGAAACATTCAGAGGGCCGCAGGCTGTGTGCTTCTGGTTCCGTAACTCTCTGGGAACCACGGCGTCCCGGTGGGGAGGCGGCAGCCGTTGCCGGGGGCTGGAGCCGGGGCGCCGCGTTCCCGGACGGAGCGGCCCTGGTCTTGAATACGGTGGTGGTCCCGGGGATCTGTACCCACGACCGAATTCATAGAAACACACGCAGCACGGAAGACATGCTGGGAGCGGGATCCTTCTGTGCTTGGTTAGTGGTTCCTTTCCTCGGTTGATGTCCTGATTTGGATCATGTGCTGTGGTTATGTAAGCCATCGCCGTGGGGAAATCGGGGTGGTGGGTAGGTGGGAACTCTGTATCATTTTTGCAAATTCTTTTGAGTCTTAAATGATTTCAAAATAAAAGATTTTAGGAAGAAAGAGCTGAGATGCTGACAGGAGTGACAGGAAAGGTCCGCCTCCCCAGAGCGCCGCAGATCCAGAGATTTCTAGGCCTGGGTGGGCCCATCCATGTTGACTGCAGGCCATGAAGCGGAGCTGGGCAAACTCCCGGTGCATAAGGCTTGGTGAACATTTTTTATTATTTCCTTAGGAAAAAAGTCCCCCACTGCAGAACTGCTGTGTGTAAGCGCATTTTTAAGACTCTTGTTACTTGTGCCAAATTTCCCCCCAGAAGGATTGTACCAATTTATACTCCCACCCGCAGCGCAGGGGAGGGCTGGCTTTCCCAGTGCTTGCCAAAATTGGGTTTTAATCTTTAAAGAAGGCTTAATTTTTGCCAAGGTAATACACAGAACTTGAAGTCTTGTTGTTATTTTTTTTCCTCCAGGAATTCTAAATTCGTGAACTGACTTGGACCACACAATTGGCTACTCACCTGCAGACTTGAGTTTATTTATCTTTTTATTTAGTTATCAGTCCCCTTCATGAAGTTGCATTTCAATGTCAAGCCCCTGCAGGGTCACCAAAGAAAGGTTACGTGAAGTCTGCTCCTGCATTTACTGTTTCATAAAACCTCAAGCACACGAAGGACATTGCTTCTTCCACTGCTCACTCTCTCTTCTGTGTAATAAAACCACACCCAAGGATTTCTTTCAGGATTCAGTGCTAGGAAAGGCTCTCATTCCTGGAGGAACACATATGCTTCCTCTTTTCCAGGTTGGGAAAGCCCTGTAACGGAGCATCGATCCCAATTGTTTTGGCTGCTGCAAATGCAAAGCCATTATGAGGATCAGTTACAGCAATTGTGTTAACTCTGGTGGGAAATATAGTTCGGTTTCTCCTGTCTTTGGTCCTGACCTTCTGTTTTTCTTATTTACTTGGTGTGTTTTACACGTAAGCTGCTTCAAATCCTATGGACCAGGGCAGAGGCCGAGACTTCTCTTGATTGTGAGCTCTGCCATTCACAGAGAGCCCTGACCTGGCGCCTGACACAGTCCTCACGGAGACATTTGTTGAATAGAGGACAGAACTTGACAGCAAACTAACAACAGAATTGACATTGGTTGAAAAGAAATGCAAGTTACTAGTTGATCCAAGAGCAAGAAAGTGTTACCAAGAAAAGCAGAGCTTCAAGAAGCCAAACGAGAAGGAAAAAATACCCAGAGTCTCAAAAATGTTCGGTGTTTCTATTTCTGGGAACCCAACTGAGGAAATGATCCGAAGTGCCTTCAGAATTTTAGGAACAAAGACGTTCACCACTGAGTTGTTAAAAATAATTAAAAAACTAGAAATAACCTAAAGCCCAGTAATAGGGGAGTCAGTAAGAGAACGAAGGTGGTAGCCATTTAATGCATTCAATACAAAGAGTTCTTGGGAACTGCTCGGCAGTCCAGCACTTAGGACTCCACACTCCCATTGCTGTGAACCCAGGTAGGGTCCCTGGTCGGGGAACTAAGATCCCACAAGCCCCGTGGCACAGTCAAAATGAGAGAAAGAATTCTTAATGACTCGAAGGAAAATGTACGCAGTAATATTACACGGAGAAGCGGGATACAGAAGCGCACACGCATCACGTTTCCCACAGCATAAGACGACACACGCGGAGAAGGAAGGGGATAACCTGCAGCGTGGTCAGCGATCGCCTCCAGGTTGTGTGATGATGGCCGAATTTTATTATCTTACCTTGACTTTTCTGTATTTCCCAGGTTTTCAACAACAAGCTTGTATTTTATGATAAAAACAGAAAAGAAAGAGTCACGAGGCGAGGCTGACTCCCTGGAATGCCCTGGGACTCGAGCATGCTGCCGTTGAAGATGCTACTCAAGTGGTCTCTTGCTTCTTTTGCTAACAGTGGTCAGGGCCCTGGAAGGCTCACCCACCTACGCCATGCTGTCTATAAAATGTGTCCACAGACTCCAGGTGGCCCTTAGTTCCTCTCCCCTTGAGTATGGGCTAGACTTAGTTACTCGCTGCTAAGAAATAGCAAATGGTGGAAGTGATACTGTGTGTCGCCCAGGATAAATGGTCAAGGCGCCGCTCCTTCCTTGTTCTGTCTTGAGTCACGTGCTTTTGGGTCAACACTGCCACCCTGTCGGACATTGGAGCACCTCAGTGGAGACCCGAGCTGGGCTCCCCAGATGGCTCGGTGGTAAAGAGTCCACCTGCCCGTGCAGGAGACACAGGTTTGATCCTTGGGTTGGGAAGATCCCCTGGAGAAGGAAGTGACAACCCATTCTGGTATTCTTGCTGGAAAACTCCATGGACAGAGGAGCCTGGTGGGCTCCAGTCCATGGGGTCGAAAAGAGTCCGACACGACTGAGCGACTGAGCACATGGAGACCTGATGGTGAGCAGCTGAGCCTTGTGTCAGGAGGCAGGAGGGCGAGTCTTCTCCGAAGCAGACGCTCCCCTGAACGACCTACTGGACCGGCCGGTGCCCCCGTGAGAGCCAGCGGCGTGCGGGGCTGCTACGGAGGGTTCTGAGAGACAGGGTGCTGTTTTTCTCTCTCCACCCACACCCAGACAGCTCAAAAAAGAAAAAAAGAAAGGTGAAGGTGGGAGAGACCTTCCAGAAATAGTTACAGAAGGGCCTCTGGTCTCAGAGCCATCGGTCAGCTGAGAAAAGGAAGCTTCCCCTTGGTGATGGGCTGGGCTTTGGCTGGAAGCCGAGACGGGAGAGGCCCCCAGGAAGGTCCCACAACCCCAGCCAGGCTGTCTCTTTGGCCTCCTGAGCTTGCAAGGTCAGGAAGGTCAGAGACACCTCACTGTGCTGCTCAGGAAGTGTGTGACTGGAAGCAGTTAATTAAGCTGGGCCTCAGCTTCTGGTCTGTGAGACGGGAACCCCAGCTATATTCTGGGAAGTGTCCTGAGGACTGAAGGGGGTGGTCACATGGCAATTCCTCCAGAGCAAGAGCTGGATCAGAGTCAGCCCTTCCCCTCCTCCCTGTTTAATGATTTCCATGTGGTTTTGACCCCTCCCATCCATCCTTTTCTCCATCAGACCACAGCCTCCCGCCCCTTCCTCCAAGAAGTCCCCCTAGCCTGGCTCACATCTGTGCTCTTCCAGTTGGCTCAGCTTGTCTGGTGTTGCTCCCCTGGGGATTGTTAGTTACCCTCTTGGACTTTACTTTCCTCTTCTGTAAAATGGGCCCAGCAAATAGGACCCACCTCAGGGAGTCACCGTGGGCTTTAAAAATGCACTTGAAGAAACCAGGATGGTGCCTGGCATGCTCTCGGTGCTGTGTGTGCGTGCGTGTGCCTCTGTGCGGGTGTATCATCTGCGCCGTACCCTTCCTTATCTTTTGCCTTCTCCCCCGTGTCTACTGAGCCCACACTAACTCTTCTGTTCTTTAGAACCATATCATACACTGCCCTCTCCTGCCTAGAATGGGTCTTCCTGCAATGTTACTTATTGAATTAGCTTTTTATAAAAAGCGTCTGGAGGAGACAGGGGTCCTTCCTGCCTTCTCAGAGCCGCAGCGCGGCTTGCACACGCCTCTCAAGCCCAGCCCCACCCTCCCGTGCCAGGGGCTCCTCGGCGTCAGCGGTTCAGCTGCAGCACGATTTTACCCCAGAGCACACGACAGGCCAGAGGAGCGAACCCCAGGGCGTCAGCCGTTACTCAGGTGTCACCGCGGCAGCCATCGCCCCCGGTGCTGGGCTGACGGCGAGATGGACAGCTGGGGTTCCCGCAGCAGAGGCTCGTGAAAGGCTCGGAGCCGACGCTGAACTCATTCCTGTGTGCATTCCTGGTGTCGCCACCATCCGCCTGCAGACACCTCGGGAGCGTGGCCGTGACGCTGTGACGCTTCGGGTCACGACCAGCCGGGCTCCGGGCAGTCTTGGGACCCATTCCCTCATTCATTCATCCCACAGACAGGAGCTGCTGCCGTGTGCCCAGCACTCTTCTAGGTGCTGGGGCCCAGCAGGGAATGGTGGACATGCTTGGTTTTCTGGTAGAGCTTGCATTCTGATGGGAAAGGGCACACACGTGCACACAGACAGACACACACACGAGTGAATAATCGAGTCGGCACCATCGAAGCCCGCCGCCTACCTGTGGAACCTGGTGTCACAAGCCAGGCGGGGTGAGGCTGGTGGGCAGTGGGGATGTTTGGTTTGTTTAAGGGTCATGGGGAGCCGCTGGAGGGCTTTACACAGGGAAGGGACCTGCTCAGACAAGGTCACGCTGGGTTCCGGCAGAGGGCCGTGGGGGTGTCGAGGGCGGCCTCCGCGGCCCAGGCAGGGAGACCCGTGGACGTGGGTCCCAGCGGCCAGCCTGAGGGCTTTCCCAGAGCAAGGATCTCAGCATTGGCAGCCTCGCTGTGGGCGCCCTGCGGTTGCAGGATGTTGACAGTCTCTCGTCTTTGGCCCCTGCCTACTGGACGCCCGTGCACTTGTCTCCAGACACGACGACCAGAACTGTCTCAAGACATTGCCCACTGGGGACAAAGTCACCCCCGTGGGAAGTCGCGGCAAGCGCAGCGGGACTCGCTGACCAGCTGGACGCAGGCTGCAGGTGGCACGGAAAGCTGCCCACGACCAGGAGGGGCAGGAGTGGGGGGCGGGGACCACAGGCGCCCCTCAAGCTGGATGACCTGCCGAGCTGACCAGGTGGTGAGTGCTGGCCCGCCAGAGGCCGACCTGCGTCAGGGAGGTCGTAGGTCTTGGGCACCGGGTGGGGGGGGGGGGCGGGGGGACGGCTTCCAGGGCAGCGGAGCCTCCGTCTTGAGGTTAATGATGGTGAACCGAGTGCGGCCCTCCCGGGGCTCAGGCTTCCCCACGGCCTCTGCGGGGCCAGACGACCTGCCCACGTGCTCTGGCCTTGGGGTCGCCCCGAGGTCTGGCCTTTGGGCACCTGTGGTCTGGCCTCAGGGGTGCCTGCGATCTGGCCTTGGGGGCGCCCTGTGACCACGAGGAGAAGTGTCTGCTCCACCGCCGAGGATGCACACGAGACCGAGGACACGAAGGGATGGTCATTGTCTTTATTCGAACACATGGGCTTCCAAACTACAGTTAATGTATCTAACAGAGCATATCATGCAAACGGAGATCAGAGGGGACAGTGTTAGAGCAACGCAGCAGTTTGCACACCCGTCTCGGCCACGATAAACCAAACGTGACCGGACAGCTGAACAGCCTTCACCCGTCATCAGTAGGTAGGTGCTCACACAGAAGGGAAACCGCACCCGCCAACCCTGCCTCCTCCACACAGATGTGGGGTCTGATTGACACAGGATGGTTTTCAATTAACGATTTAAACCTGGTGTGTCCTTCAACCCTCCCCCCACAAGAGAGCAAAAGCAATGATTTGAAACGTTTCTGATCATCTATAAAAGATATTCTGAAAGACTCTAATAGAGGAGATACGAGGTGAATTTTTAGACTCAGAAGAATCACAGCCTTCATGGATGATTTTGAATAGTCCCCTCAAGAAAAGAATCACATTTTTCCAGGGAGAGCATCAACAAAAGTCTACCAACAGTCACAGGAGTAAAACCTCCTGGAGTGAAGCTGAGGAGACAAGGACACGGTTGTTTAATCAGAAAATGCGATGCTACCTTTTGTCTTATTTTAGAAAAATGCTCTTAGAAAGTAGACTTGATACTGTTTTCTGACAAATGGGTTTTTCTGACAAACAGGGATTTTTCTGACAAACAGGGGTCCTGTCTGCTCAAACAAGAGGTGACACTGATGGGCATGTTTGCCGCTTTTCTCTGGACGCTGGAGAAGTTCTGAGCTGCCTTCTCGGGGAGACCCCAAGAACTGCACACGTTCTTACCCTGCATCACTGAACTTTTCCCAAATAACTGAGACCTGGGGACCCTAGGGACGGGAGACAGAGCGGAGGAAACACCGCCTCCCAGGCCAAAAGGTGGCTGCAGAGCCTTGAGGAGCAAGAAAAGGGGCCCCAGGGACCCTCCCCGCCCAATCCTGGAGCTACATCTGTACAGAGAACAGAAAGCTTCTTTCTCGTGGTCCAGAGTTTCCAGACTTTAGACAGTGGTCCCCACTGTCTATTAAAACATCAAGGACGTCATTCTTCCAACACGTCCCATCTGGACTTCCAGTCACTGTGAGGGGGCCACCACACCCCACTGGCGGGAGACAACCCTGCAGCGGAGTGCAGGTCGGGGCGCTCCAGATGGCCCACCCCAGCTGAGTCCTACAGGCTCCTAGTGATTGGGATCTCATGAAATCATTGGAATCATTGGGATCTTGTGAAATCTCATGAACTCTTTTTAAAATAAAATGAGTTTTATTTTAAAAACTCATTTTAAAGGAAGAATTGATTTATTAAAGTTCTCTATAAAAAAGTACAAATAGCTCAGTATCTTCAGATGTTCTGCTGGAATGAACAAATTAGTCTTTTCCATAAGGTTTCAAAGTCTGTGGAGCCTGTGGGCCATAGTGTGGGTTATCATAAGGCTGTTTGATGACTGAGTTGGACACACACAATTATTAACTATCAGCTGATCACACAGATCAGAGGCACTGGGGTCCTAATCTCAGTTGAACCCTCCTGAGGGCCCCGACATTACAGGATTAACAGAATCGTGGCTGCGCCGTTTCTCTATGGCTGCCTTCCCCCACGTGTGACGCAGGTGACTTTTCTAACAGCAGACACAGCGCTGTTGGATGGCTGCCTCTGCCCAAACGGGAAACGGTAGGAATGCCGACAGTCACTATATTTCATAAAGTAAACCCAAGTAACTCAAGGAAAAGGTTTTAAAAGACAGCTCCCAACACTCCCTGTTAGATTCCAGCGTGGTGACTACCAGCCAGGGGACCCGTTCTCCCCTGCTCCCCGGATCCCAAGTGTCATCTCCGGTTCCCTGCCCGGTGCCAGGGCCATGAGGATGTTTCGGGCGCCTGGTGGGGGAACAGACGTGGCTGCCCCTGTGGGGCTTCGAGAAGCAGGAGGCGGTAGACGAGAAGAGGTGACTGCACCAGACTGCAGTGAGAAGGTGCCCGACACGGGATGCTTCCTTGCTGGGGCTTTAAAACTGGACGGCCCCCACTCTGCCTTCCTGCAGCTCTGAGAAAACACCCCCAGCAACACACTCAGACTTCTGCTCGGTGCCCTGGGTGTGGAGGGCGCCTGCGGAGTCCAGCGATTTTGCCCTGTCTGCCCACCCCCGCCCCCGGCTGCGGGAAGCCACCGGCGAAAGCGGGTGTCGGCCCACCTGCAGGACACTCGGGCCCCACCCAGAGCTGGGGGCCCCTTCACAGGGTGAGGGGCTTGGACGCTCTCGGGGCAGGAGCGGCAAACGCGCTCTCAAGCCTCCGGGAACAGCTACGCCCTCCCAGGGGCTCTCCCCGCTTCCCGGCTTCCTCCTGCTGCGGGCGTCCATCAGTCCTTCTGCGCCCAAGCCCACCCTTGCCTGGACCCCTCGGCCCTCTCCCACGACCTCTCCAGGCCCAGAGCGCAGCAGGGGCCCTCGGGGCCCGTCCCCTGCGTCCCCGTGCCCCGCCGCAGACCGTGCTCATCCGCAATGCACATCAACCTGGGTCCTCGCGGTCTTCCATCCGATCTTCTCAGCCCGGGTTTCTTTTTTTTTTTTTTCAGCCCGGGTTTCCAAAGACCTCTTCACCCTCTGATTTTCTCCCAAATTCCTGATAAGAAAGCCTAACACACCTCCCTCCGAGGACACAGCGGGCAATGACCCTGCGGGACGGTGAGCTCAGTCACGGGGGCGGACAAGCAGACGCCACAAGAGCCATCACCCGGACCCGGGGCTCCCTGCGACCTCCTGGCCCGTGCAGACCTCCTGGGAACCTCTGTGGGCAGCGCACTCCAGGTGCTTCCTCAAACCAGGCCCCTGTGGGTTTAAACAAGACGCCAAGAGGAGGGGCCACCCTCTCCCCGTGGGCCCGCAGCCTCGCAGGACCATCCCACCCCAGCGGCCGCCTCCGGCAGGAAAGGGACGCAACATTCTGAACGACCTCTGGAGCCACGGGGTCTGGACTCCCCCAGGTCCTGCTGCTGCTGGGCCCACAGGCCCCAGGGATACTGCCCGGTCCTTCCAGGGTTGCTCAGGGGCCTGACCCCTTGAGGCCTCCTCCTTATTCCAACCCTTGGCAGCTCCTCCCTGGGCTTTATTTTACCAGACCCCCATGAAGGGGGTGAATCCACAGAATGTTGGTTCAATCCACTCTGCTAACCGTCACCTACATGGCGTGTACTTTCAACAGAACTATCGTGGGATACTCAGTTTCTTAAAAAGCATCAACTTTGATCTAAATTTAGGGCACAGCCACGCACCGACACGCCCCACCACGGTGACCCTCCGCTGACCCTGATCTTCCCCGGTTTCCCCCAAGTCTGTCCTCAAGCCCATAGCCGCTCCCGCAGGGCTGGCCTCACACGGGGGTTTCCGCACATTCAGAAAGGATGGAAGCCAGCTGGGATGCGGAGCAAGGTTCCGGAGAAAGAGGGACAACTTGGAAGCGTGTCGGCCGTGGGAGGACAGAGCGGCTTCCCTGGCTCAGCACTTGCTGGGGAGCTCTCAGTCGGTCAGAGCCGCCGTCCTGGACTGCCCTCCCCACACCGGGCGCCTGCCTAGGGACCCATCCTGGGGTCGCTCCACTCCAGGGCAGGGTGACTGGCTCTGTTTCTTGGGTTCTCTCTATACCTGGGTCCCTTTCCATCAGACCAAATGAGGTGTGGGGGAGGATGGGCCAGACCTGCACAGATGCCCCACGGGGGCCCACAGCCCAGCAACGGTGGCCGAAGAAGCTCCTCTTTGCTGGTCTAATCTGGTCTAACCTCTTTCCTACCCACCGCCTCCTCCAATCACAAGTTCCCAGGATGGGCGAGGCCACTCGTCTCTTAAGGCCCCTCAGGGGTGGTGTGCCAGCTGAGAATCAGGAAAGAGCCAGAACGTAAAAATGAGAAGACACGTCACTGGGAGACACTTTGGGGAACAACGGAGAACAGAGCACCCCCGTGAGGACTGACGACCACGTCCTTCGAAACGCTCTTCCTGCTGTTGGCGGCCGGCTCCCACCAGGCCCTTGCTGTGACGCTGTCTCACAGATATGCTCCCCCCGAGGCCCGGAGAGAGTGCCCGGCCTCTCGAGAGCATCCGCGGACCGCTCAGGCCTGGCCTCACTGTCTGCAGGTGCGGAGTGGATGGCAGGTTGTGCCAGGGCTGGCACGCTCCCAGGGCGTCCACGCACCCACGTTGGGAAGGGCTTCCTGCGTCACTAGCAGCAGCAAGGCTGCAGGAGAGAATGGATCAGACGAAACAAGCCTGGCCTGGGACCGTGACGACGCCACAGCGGCACCCGTGGCCTGGGCCCCCTGGAGCCGGCAGGTCCCCGCAGCCCCAGGAGGGAGAGTGACGCAGGACCAGGGCACAGATGCTGCTCGGAGGCCAAGGGCAGGGGGGGTCTCACCTCAACGTTATCTCCCAGACAAAACTAAAACTTCTGTTTGCAGGTAGAATTAAGTATTTATACATATATATGCCTTATTGATCATGTAAAGTAGCCATTCACTTTCAAAATTAGATCTACTGCAATAAAAAATTAATAAAGCCGCTCTAGTGCCAAGGCAGGGCACACACAGAGCGGGGTTGCGGAAGAGGAAGCTCTGCAAGGGAAAGGAAGCTAGAACTTAATCATAGAAGCAAGTTAGAAACAAGAGCCTTCACAAATATAGCACAGTTGTGTCTTATAAAATTATCATAATACTCTCTTTATACTTGATACGATTATATCAATAATATAGATTCACTTGTTATTAAGGTTTATTATAAACATGCAAAGTTCATTGCATGATGCATTTGCAAAACATATTAAAATCCTTCCAGCAATAAAGCCTCTCTGAGCTGATATGCATCCAGGTTTCCTGACTCTACAGCGCCAGGCGTGTCACTCGACATGACACACCAGGGGACCGAAACTGTACTGCTGTTCATCTCAGCGGACGGGGACGGGGGGACTGGGTCCTGGGGCTGCGGCTGGAGCCACACTGGGTGAGCTGACTGTACATCGTACTCTCGTGGACACCACAGCCGGTTCAATAAATAAGTACAAAAGGGCTGGGGTGCACGCTTCCACGCCCCAGGCAGCAGGCAGTGAAACGGCAGTGTGTGGGCGGGGTTGGCTAACAACACTGTGAGTAGTGGCATGATGGCTGATGGCACCCTGGACCAGAGTCATCTCCCGGAGATTATGAACGTCTCACACACACACACACACACACACACACACACACTGGTCTGTCCTTGATCTGATTTCTTGTGCTCATTTAGCGGATTCCTTAGAAGATTTGGCCTCTTAAAAAGAAATGCAAGTAGCAAAAGAGTTATCAACCAAGTCAGGTACAAGACGACAAACACCCCCAACGCCCATCTAGGGTTCTCTTCCTCTTTTTCTAAACCAGTGACCGCAGTAGGAGAACCATGAGCGGGTTACAACCGTCAGCGCCTGGGAGCAGTGAGCTTGCAAACTGGACTAGACTTCTCCCAGCCTCTCGGGTTCTGGGGACAGTGTCCATGGAGGCAGAGGACACAAGCGGCAGGTTTTCTGAAGACCCCCCAACCCCCGAGTCCTGCCTCGCTCGCACTCTGGGACCCCCATTCTTTTATTCCGAAGACGTGGTGGATGGACGTGTTTCCGGCCCCCTAGACTGTGTGGGTTCATTTGAACATCTCTGATCGGGAAATCTGGATGGTGAAAATCAACAGAGGTTTTGGGAAACACATCAAACAGTACCCAAAAAAAAAAAAAAAAAATGGGGCCAGAGTCTGTTTGCTTTCCAGAAAGGGTCAATCCCCCGCCAGATGTCACCTCTACGTCAAGCAGATGCCGACGTGACGTCATCTTCCGCTGAGATGACGCAGCCGAGCACGCGGGGACAACCACCCTACAGTTTTCAGGCCTCCACCTGGAACAGGGAGGGCCGAGGCCGGCAAACTCTAGGGTGGGGGTCGCTTCCCACGGCGGGGGCGGGGGCGGGGGCGGGGGCGCGACGAGGCTTCCGCGAGGCGTCTCATACCGCGCTCTGCAGGATGGGGTGCACGAACTGGGGGTTGACGTAGGAGAAGCCTTCAAAATCAGACTGGTCGATGTTAGCGATGACCAGCTGGTCGGGCGGCGTCAAGACAGGCTGCCCTCGCGTGAAGAACTTGTCAAAGTTCTCTGCTCCTTTGCCGCACTGTGGAGAGAAGAGGAAGGAGAGGTCGGTAGGGGTTCGGCCACCGACCCCGGGGGCAGCTCTCCGCGGGGCGGGCCGGGGTCTCAGGCCGCTCAGGCGTGACGAGCCCTGGAGGGTTTGCGGCCGAGCGGCTGGAGAGCCGGAGCCAGCACAGCGATCGCTCACGAGGTCACTCGCGGGTGAATCGGCCAACAGCCCGCAACCGGAAGCCAGGCGGGGGAACGCGTGCCGGGGAGCCGGCCCGGCCGCGCTAACGGCCCCGGTCTCCTGTGTTCCGCCCACACTCCGCCCCGCCCTTCAGAGCCACGAGGACAGACACCGCAGCTCAGGGCCACGGGTCCCTCTGCCAGCTGGCAGGCCGGGACGTGGGGGAATGCGCACAGCCGCCCCTGACCTGAGAGGCTGGGGGCCTGTCCCACGTTTGGGTCTTTGCAGGTGTATTTGTAAGTTGTGTTATTCTTGTCTTCCAGCGAGGAGCTTCTGAAAACCTCAGCCCCTAAATTCATCTTCAGCCAGGACGGGATCAGCATGGAGGCAAGACTGGCCTCTTCCTTCCCGGGCTCAGGGGATGGGGGTACTTCTGCCAACCAGCAGACAGGCAGCCATGGAGCTCACTGTCTGTGGTTCTGGCCCGAGGGCGTGCATGCCAGTGTCCCTGGAGGCAGAGTATCTATCTGCCCTGGACACCGCCCCCCCCGCCCTGGGGCCCAGCAGGCACTTCGTGCGCCGGGGCTGCGGGTAGAGCTGCCCTCCTGGGGTTGGGGTCTGGGAAACACAGCAGCGTAGGCAGCGCTGCTTGGGAGCCTGACCCCCAAGTCAGAGGCCGGGGTGTCCTGCTCACACTTGGGTCCCGGATCTCAGGGCAACTCTGAGGCAGAGTGCTGGGGATGCCCTGGTGACGTGAGTGACTATCTCCTCCTACCCCAGCGGGGACCCCAGGGTGGCACGAAGTGGTCCTGAGTCCGCGGAGCTCCCGCACCCCTCACAGGGCACAGCTGAGACGTGGGGCCACCCCACGCTCCACGTTCCCAGGGAGCACAGAGCGCCTTCAGAGTGAAGGCCAGCAGACACCCACTCCCACATGCAGGGCCCACACCAGACCATTCAGAGTCCAGGCTCTTCAAGGAAGAAAGGACAGGAATTTTCTTCCTGAGACTCAATCAGGGGCCACACTTGATTCATCAGGAAAACCAACGAACAGCAACCAACCTCCGGACACGCTGGGGCCCCCACGACTGGTCGGGACAGAGATGTGGTGCGGGTGCAGTGATCAGGAGGTGGCCCCAGACTAGCGTGTGTGCTGGACAGCCCCCTGGGCAGGCCCGAGCCCAGACTGCCTCTGCGTCCACAGCAGTGCGTCTGACACCCCAGGAAGGTGGGGGTTCGGGGCTGAAGCGCCCGGCAGTGGCTTCGGGCAGCACACACACACCCCGGAGAAGATGGGGAGCAAACACCCGCCTCCCGTGGCTGCCATGAGGTCAGAGGAGCAGCTGGGGGACCCTGAGCCAACGATCAGGTCTGACGCAGAGCCAAGACGGGCCCCACGGACGCGGGCATCCGGCGGGGACCAGGCACGCGGCTAACTCGTGAGGGGTGAATGAACTATTAATAATCTACCTCCTGCCCCACTCTGGATGGAGCACTGCCCGCCTAGTTCACTGGACATTCCTGTGTCTCCCACCCCAATCCCCGCTCTGGATCGAACTGCCCGCCTGGTTCTCTGGACGCTCCTGTCCATTTGGTAAAATCATTGAAGAGTGAAATGAATTGGGGAGGTCAGGCTGGCAGGAGTGCGACAACGTCGGGAGGGGGTCGCGGGGGCCTGGGACGCGCACTCCCCTCCTGGAGCCCCACAGAGCTCAGAGCCTCTGCATCTGTGTACAGGGCTGCGGGGAAGAGCCGGCGCCTGCTCCTCGGACACTCAGCTGGGACCCCGGCCTGCGAGGGGCCAGCGACAGCACACAGCACACACGCTGGCCTCAAGCCTGCCCTTCACACCTGAGTGTCCTGGTGACAGAGAGATCAGACCCACGGGCGCCAGCATGGGGTTAGGGTGAGTGTGAGTAGCTCCAAAACGCTGAGTTACAGAGCAGAGCACCAAACCAAACTCAGCACAGCGGGAAGGGTGTGGAACGAAGCTGGAAGAAAGGTGGACAGCGCAGCGAGGGGAGGACACTCCCCGCGGGCGGGGACCGTCTGCCGAGGACCAGACATGGCAGTGTCGTCTCAGGGGCGGCTGTGCCTGCATCCCATGCCCTGGTCTGGGGAGCCAACCTGCACGGTGGTCCCAGCAGAGGCGGCGGGGGGCACATCGCCCGCAGTGGGGCTCAGCTCCCTGACTCTCCGTTTAGTTAAGGAACCGGTGGAAGAAACGAGCGGGCGCCTCCCGGGAGGTCCCGTCCACACCAGAGAACCGTCTGGCGAGGGGCTGGGATGCCGGGGCATCTGCGCTTCCTCAGACCAGCACGTGGAGGGCGGGGGCTCGTGCACGGCCCAGGCAAGCGGGAGCACACGCCAGGATTAGGCAGTGCGGTTAGTTTGTTCATCGCCATCACCCAAGGTTCCAAGAGGTGCTCACCGAAGGCCTGGACGCCCACTGAAGCCAGTGCGTTTTGGTGCAGAAAGTCTGGAGGGGAGAACGGACAGAGGAGGGTTTGGAAGAGTCAGTGCCCGTGCAGAGGAGCCACAGGGTCACTCGAGCCACGTGGGGCACCCCTGAGGGGGACCTCCGTGCGAAGGTTCACGCACGCACGCAGCCTTCTGGAAGCTTACAGAAGCGAGTGAGCAGCAGGCGTGGTCCGTGCGGAGGGTGGTCTTACATCCTTCCCTGTGGCTTGACTGCCTCTTTCCACACACAGAGGTTGTATTTTAATGATAATTCAAAAAAGTGGACTGGGGCCTCTTTCACCTCCTGCCAACGTTCCCTGGAGATGGGCCCTGAGTCTCTGACAAAATTAAAGATAACTCCTCTCCCTGCCTGCAGAGCCTCTTAGGGAAGGCCACTCCTGGTCAGGAGGTGGCTGATTTATGGGTGACTTTGCCCATAAATGGGGCTTCCCTGGTGGCTCAGACGGTGAAGAATCTGCCTGCAATGCAGGAGACGTGGGTTCAGTCCCTGGGTCAGGAAGATCCCCTGGAGAAGGAAATGGCAACCCACTCCAGTATTCTTGCCTGGAGCATCCCATGGACAGAGGAGCCTGGCAGGCTACGGTCCATGAGGTTGCAAAGAACTGGACACGACTGAGCGACTAACACTTGAACACTCTGCCCATAAACAGGCACACTGAAGGGGCGGGTTCCTGCAGTGCGAGGGCCTGCGTATCTGAGGGCAGAGGTTGCAAATTATCGCGGCCTGTATTCTCTGGCATAAAAACGCACATGCCTCCTGGTCTTTCTTCACACTAACAGCCAACTTCACGGCATTCGAGGCTGCTTCTCCAAGGAGGGCTGTTGTCCTAAGTAGCGTGGTGGAGGACCTTCCTCCAGACCACGGCCGGTGACCACAGGTCTGCACTTTCCCCATTGCCTCTACCTCCCCACCCTGCCCCACAGCTCCCTGGGCCTTGCAAAAGAGCTGCTTATTCATATCGATAATTATTTTAAAAGTCTCACTTCTTCACATTTCTCTTTTGAGCAGAACAGCATTTGGGAGCACAATTACCAAAGAATAGGAAGACTTCTTGCCTCCAATTAACCAAGAAGATGCCGTCGTGGCCACGTTCCAGGCTTAAATCAACATCAGCACATCACCTATGGCAGATTCCAGTCCCCCAAGGCTGGCTGCGTCCCCGCGCTGTCGGCGCGGCTCTCAGAGCCTTGAGCATCTTGATTTTAATTAGCATCATTGCAGCTGGTTCCACGGCAAGGCTGTGAGAAGGAACCGCCTGCCACCGGGGAGGGCAGATGAGACGCGGTGCAGGCCCGCTTGGCACTGAGACTGATTCAGCCTCTCCAGTCCTCCTCCTCCCTGGAGGGCAGCTGCTGCTCCGTGTAAACACCTTCTTAGAGCAGAAGACTACAGCACTGTGAGATGCCCTTGAAAGTGAAAGTGTAGTCACTCAGCCATGTCCGACTCTTTGCAACCCCCATGGACACCAAGCTCCTCTGTCCATGGGATTCTCCAGGCAAGAACAGTGGAGTGGGTTTCCATGCCCTCCTCCAGGGGATCTTCCCCACCCAGGAATTGAACTTGGGTCTTCTCCATTGCAGGCAGATTCTTATCGTCTGTGCCACCAGTGAAGTCTGAGAAGCCCTTAGTTCTAGGAAATACACATGGAATAATGTTGGTGTGAGCCTGTGGCTTTCTCTCAGGTGACTCAGAAAATACATGTGTGTGTATCCTCAGCTCCCTGCCATCACGGAGATGCAGAGGAAGGAAGACACGGGGCAGTGGTGGGAGGTTAACACTTAGGGGGTCCAGGGAAAGGGGATTCAGCAATCTCTGCAGCTCTTCTGTAAGTCTCAAGTTATGATTATTTCAAAATAAATAAAAAACACTAGAACACTGCACTAACTTGGATAGTAAAACCATCATCAGACTACCTAAACAAACTGAGGACCCTGTGAGATAAAGGACTTTGAGGCGAATCTGACTGTATGTCTTATCACCGTCCAGATGAAAGTTCTTTTCTGTTTTCCGTCTCCTTTAGATAAAATAATAACAGTAATTTCTCAAGAAAGGCCACCTGACACAGGCAGCCCTGTTCCTAAAGTTCTGTGCTCCCCCGTCAATCCTGGGTGCATCTCTCAGCGTTCACTTCGTGGACTCATTTCTAGTCACCGTTCCAGTGCAGTGGGTGCTCCTGGCTGACCCGTGAATTAACTGTTCTGCTCCTTGGTGCTGGCGGGTAGGATTCAAGAAGAGAAGCACCAGTTAACTCTCTGATTGGGATATTCACATCAACTGTTATTTCTTGTAGGTAGGCTGAACAGAAACATGAACGCTGTTCTCGGGCCTTTTAGTCGCATGAATAATTGTTGTTCAATCATTCAGTCTAGTCTTGGTTCTTTGTGACCCCATGGACCGCGGCAAACCAGGCTTCCCTGTCCGTCACCATCTCCTGGAGCTTGCTCAAACTCAGGTCCGTTGAGTTGGTAAAGCCATCCAACCATGAACAATAAATCAAGATAAAAGCCTACAAGATGCAAATGACACTGGAGAGTCTCAGGCTCACATGTGCTCCTGAGGGCGGCTGCAGGGATGAGGACTCGGGCCTTTCATCTTTTCAGGAAAAACAAACAGAAAGTGCTTTCCTCCTCCAGGGAGTTCTCCGGGTGCTGGCCAGGCAGGCGGCTGCACCGTCCTCTCCTGATACCTCGTTGTTTATGGATGTCACTGGGATGCAGCCCAGACCCTCTCATTTCTCATTACTAATCGGGCACGAGTCCTTTCAGGGGCAGCGTCTTCTTTAAACTCAAAAAAGGGACCTTCTTACATGAGATCTTTGGGACGCAGCCTCTTTTGATGACTCCGCTTTGTCTTTCAGATCATCAGGCAAAGCTGAGGTTCTTGCTTTGTTGTATTTCCTTTAAGAGAAAACTGAAACCAGCTTGTTTTGTACTTTTTTTCCATAAAGGAAGCTACGTGGCTGCCTTGTCTCCAGGAGACAGCATGGCAGCACAGTGTCTGGTTTTGCTTCTGCTTTGGTTTTTCCAGATAAACCAGTACACGAGGGACAGCCTGTCTCCAGGAACAGCCTCTCCGCCATCACATGGGGTCTCCCACCTTGGGGGCTGCGGGAGCAGGTGCACCCCTGAGCCTCCAGACTTGCCCCACCCTGGGGGAAATGGCCGTGGCCACTCTCCTCCCTGCCCTCGTTCACGTGAGACCCGGGACAGAGCCCAGGCCATGCTGTACTGCAGAGGCTGCCCTTTATGCTGCTGAGAGGGCGAGTTCTGTTGCAGCCTCCTGGGGGCCCAGGGCCATCGCGAGGTGCGCCGGGCCGTGGGATTCCACATCTTCCAGGCACGTGGGTGCAGCTTCAGGGATGTAGCTTTGGGAGGAAGGAAGACGCGCACCTGGAGGTGGAGGTGGAAGACACGCACCGGGAGGACACCTGGAGACCCCGCTCCCTCCAGATGGGCTCCGTGGCAGCCCAGGGATAGAGCACCTCAACTCCGAAGGACGCCAGTGGTCCTGGAATAAGCTTTTCACTGGAGGGTCCAGAAAAAGGTTAAAAATAAAACAAAGATGAGCCTCCCAAGCTTACGTGCACAAACTTGATCTCCAGCTGCGCCCTGCAGATAACTGCAGGCACCTGAAGTCTTTCTGCTGGTATTTACAGTAACCAAGACCATGATTTCACAGAGGGGCAAGTGCTATTAGCCCTTAATCCAATAAATCTCAGGGAAGTCAGCTCTGCAGCGCTTGCTATGAAAGCGATGAGCAGACTTCACCAAGACTGACAGGCGAGGCAGCCAGGGCTTTAAACGCTGCTTGGAGCACAGCTGTTCTCAGAGTTGGGCTCACTGCACAGGGAAAGGAAGAGCTGCTGGCAAAAATAAATTTGCCTGGTATTTTGTCAGCAGCAAAAGCCAGGGTGGTGCTCCTGCAGCTCTCTCTGAAATCACAACACCGCCCACAGAAGTCTCAGCTCTGCGTTTTAACTATAAATGCCTCTGACCCTGTCGTTGGCTCTGGACGAGGGAACCACGTTTTCCACCGAGAAGGCTGGGGAACCACACTGCAGGGTAACGTCAGGGCCGCCGTGTCCCCTCTGAGGCCACACATCCGGCAGCCTCGACAGCACCGGGGCCTACCGGGCTTTCTGCGGGTGGGATCGGCGCTCCTGGGGCTGTTCCCGGTGCGGGAGGGCCCATCTCCTGAGGCAAGGCCTTGCCCTGCTGCCCACAGGCGCCTGCTGTAGGGATGACTGTCCGGACCGGACTTCCCGACCGGGCCCCTCGCCGCTGACGCTCTTCGGCTTTGGGACAGAAAGTCCACTGTCCTGCTCCTCCTGATCCAGCCCGCACGTGATTCTGCCTTCCGCCCTTCTGCATCTTCTCCAGCCTGGTCCTCTTCTGCGTCCACACATGCCGGCTCCCCGCACCTGGCGCTCCCACCAGCAGGCCCCTCCCTCGGCCGGCTCCTCCCCCACCCAGGCTCCGCCCCTCCCCCGGCCCCTGCAGGTTTGGGGCTCTGCTCCATGATTCCTGCTTCTGTCGTGAGCTCGGGGCTGTTTCTTCACAATCGTGGGCAGCTGATCCACCCCCCTTATTAGTACTGTAACCCAGGCTTGGTTAAACGCCAGCCGGGCAGCAGCAAGGCTCCAGGAATAAAGAAATAAACACACCCTGATCATGCCCACTGGAGAAGGGAATGGCAAACCACTTCAGTATTCTTGCCTTGAGAACCCCATGAACAGTATGAAAAGGCAAAATGATAGGATACTGAAAGAGGAACTCCCCAGGTCAGTAGGTGCCCAACATGCTACTGGAGATCAGTGGAGAAATAACTCCAGAAAGAATGAAGGCATGGAGTCAAAGCAAAAAGAATACCCAGCTGTGGATGTGACTGGTGATAGAAGCAAGGTCCGATGCTGTAAAGAGCAATATTGCCTAGGAACCTGGAATGTCAGGTCCATGAATCAAGGCAAATTGGAAGTGGTCAAACAAGAGATGGCAAGAGTGAATGTCGACATTCTAGGAATCAGCGAACTCAAATGGACTGGAATGGGTGAATTTAACTCAGATGACATTTATATCTAAGACTGCGGGTAGGAATCCCTCAGAAGAAATGGAGTACCCATCATGGTCAACAAAAGAGTCCGAAATGCAGTACTTGGATGCAATCTCAAAAATGACAGAATGATCTCTGTTTGTTTCCAAGGCAAACCATTCAATATCACAGTAATCCAAGTCTATGCCCCAACCAGGAACGCTGAAGAAGCTGAAGTTGAACGGTTCTATGAAGACCTACAAGACCTTTTAGAACTAACACCCCAAAAAGATGTCCTTTTCATTATAGGGGACTGGAATGCAAAAGTAGGAAGTCAAGAAACACCTGGAGTAACAGGCAAATTTGGCCTTGGAATACGGAATGAAGCAGGGCAAAGACTAATAGAGTTTTGCCAAGAAAATGCACTGGTCATAGCAAACACCCTCTTCCAACAACACAAGAGAAGACTCTATACATGGACATCACCAGATGGTCAACACCGAAATCAGATTGATTATATTCTTTGCAGCCAAAGATGGAGAAGCTCTATACAGTTAGCAAAAACAAGACCAGGAGCTGACTGTGGCTCAGATCATGAACTCCTTATTGCCAAATGCAGACTTAAACTGAAGAAAGTAGGGAAAACCACTAGACCATTCAGGTATGACCTAAATCAAATCCCTTATGATTATACAGTGGAACTGAGAAATAGATTTAAGGGCCTAGATCTGATAGATAGAGTGCCTGATGAACTATGGACTGAGGTTCGTGACACTGTACAGGAGACAGGGATCAAGACCATCCCCATGGAAAAGAAATGCAAAAAAGCAAAATGGCTGTCTGGGGAGGTCTTACAAATAGCTGTGAAAAGAAGAGAAGCGAAAAGCAAAGGAGAAAAGGAAAGATATAAGCATCTGAATGCAGAGTTCCAAAGAATAGCAAGAAGAGACAAGAAAGCCTTCTTTAGCAATCAATGCAAAGAAATAGAGGAAAACAACAGAATGGGAAAGACTAGAGATCTCTTGAAGAAAATTAGAGATACCAAGGGAACATATCATGCAAAGATGGGCTCGATAAAGGACAGAAATGTTATGGACCTAACAGAAGCAGAAGATATTAAGAAGAGATGGCAAGAATACACAGAAGAACTGTACAAAAAAGATCTTCATGACCCAGATAATCACGATGGTGTGATCACTCACCTAGAGCCAGACATCCTGGAATGTGAAGTCAAGTGGGCCGTAGAAAGCATCACTACGAACAAAGCTAGTGGAGGTGATGGAATTCCAGTTGAGCTCTTCCAAATCCTGAAAGATGATGCTGTGAAAGTGCTGCACTCAATATGCCAGCAAATTTGGAAAACTTAGCAGTGGCCACAGGACAGGAAAAGGTGAGTTTTCATTCCAATCCCAAAGAAAGGCAATGCCAAAGAATGCTCAAACTACCGCACAATTACACTCATCTCACACGCTAGTAAAGTAATGCTCAAAATTCTCCAAGCCAGGCTTCAGCAATATGTGAACCGTGAACTTCCTGATGTTCAAGCTGGTTTTAGAAAAGGCAGAGGAACCAGAGATCAAATTGCCAACATCCGCTGGATCATGGAAAAAGCAAGAGAGTTCCAGAAAAACATCTATTTCTGCTGTATTGACTATACCAAAGCCTTTGACTGTGTGGATCACGATAAACTGTGGAAAATTCTGAAAGAGATGGGAATACCAGACCACCTGATCTGCCTCTTGAGAAATCTGTATGCAGGTCAGGAAGCAACAGATAGAACTGGACATGGAACAACAGACTGGTTCCAAATAGGAAAAGGAGTACGTCAAGGCTGTATATTGTCACCCTGCTTATTTAACTTCTTTGCAGAATATATCATGAGGAACGCTGGACTGGAAGAAACACAAGCTGGAATCAAGATTGCCGGGAGAAATATCAATAACCTCAGATATGCAGATGACACCACCCTTATGGCAGAAAGTGAAGAGGAACTCAAAAGCCTCTTGATGAAAGTGAAAGTGGAGAGTGAAAAAGTTGGCTTAAAGCTCAACATTCGGAAAACGAAGATCATGGCATCCGGTCCCATCACTTCATGGGAAATAGATGGGGAAACAGTGGAAAAAGTGTCAGACTTTATTTTTCTGGGCTCCAAAATCACTGCAGATGGTGACTGCAGCCATGAAATTAAAAGACGCTTACTCCTTGGAAGGAAAGTTATGACCAACCTAGATAGCATATTCAAAAGCAGAGACATTACTTTGCCAACAAAGTCCATCTAGTCAAGGCCATGGTTTTTCCTGTGGTCATGTATGGATGTGAGAGTTGGACTGTGAAGAAGGCTGAGTGCTGAAGAATTGATGCTTTTGAACTGTGGTGTTGGAGAAGACTCTTGAGAGTCCCGTGGACTGCAAGGAGATCCAACCAGTCCATTCTGAAGGAGATCAGCCCTGGGATTTCTTTGGAAGGAATGATGCTAAAGCTGAAATTCCAGTACTTTGGCCACCTCATGGAAGAGTTGACTCATTGGAAAAGACCCTGATGCTGGGAGGGATTGGGGGCAGGAGGAGAAGGGGACGACAAAGGATGAGATGGCTGGATGGCATCGCTGACTCGATGGACCTGAGTCTGGGTGAACTCCGGGAGTTGGTGATGGACAGGGAGGCCTGGTGTGCTGCGATTCATGGGGTTGCAAAGAGTCGGACACGACTGAGCGACTGAACTGAACTGATCATGGCTCAACTGCCTAACTCCCTTCTGGGGAGTTCTGTGGGCCTGGGGAGCGACCTGCCTTCTAGGCTGCCAGAGCAAGGACTTCATGTTTCCCCCCACGTCTGAGTTCAGGGCCACCAGAGCCACGCGTGGGAGGCTGTGCCAAGAAATGATTTCTTCTGAAGATGAAGTGAGAACAGAGAGAAGAAGAAGATGGATATTCTGGTTGACTTGGCTGCATGTCCTCTCTTTCTGGAGTGTGACTGACAAGTAATTGCACTTTGCTCAACACACGAGCAGGGTCAGCCCGTGTCTCTACGCTGCTGCTGCTCAGAAACCATGCTGTGAGTGGGACGCTACCCTTGGTTTCCCAGGCGGCACCCGTGGTGAAGAACCTGCCCGCCAGTGCGGGGGACGCAAGTGAGGCGGCTCAGTCCCTGGGTCGGGAGGATCCCCTGGAGGAGGGCATGGCAACCCACTCCAGTGTTCTTGCCTGGAGAATCCCATGGACAGAGGAGCCTGGCGGGCTGCAGTCCATGGGGTTGCAAAGAGTCGGACACGACTGAAGCAACTTAGGACGCATGCACAGGATACTGTTGTATCAGTCAGTTCAGTCGCTCAGTTGTGTCCGACTCTTTTCGACCCCATGGACTGCAGCACGCCAGGCCTCCCTGTCAATCAGCAACTCCCGGAGTTCACTCAAACTCATGTCCATTGAGTCAGTGATGCCATCCAACCATCTTATCCTCTGTCACCTCCTTCTCCTCCCGCCTTCAATCTTTCCCAGCATCAGCGTCTTTTCCAGTGAGTCAGTTCTTCGCATCAGGTGGCCAAATTATTGGAGTTTCAGCTTCAGCCTCAGTCCTTCCAATGAATATTCAGGACTGATTTCCTTTAGGATGGACTTGTTGGATATCCTTGCAGTCCAATGGACTCTCAAGAGTCTTCTACAACACCACAGTCCAAAAGCATCAATTCTTCGGTGCTCAGCTTTCTCTGTGTTCCCACTCTCACATCCATACATGATAACTGGAAAAACCATAGCTTTGACTAGACGGACCTTTGTTGGCAAGGTAACGTCTCTGCTTTTGAATATGCCGTCTAGGTTGTGTACTGTTGAATTCCTCTCGTATTTAACTTAAGAAGCCTACATAGATGTGAAAGGGGAGAGAGAAAATCCCTGACAGAATACTCCACTGAGCCCGCCTGCAGCACCCCTCATCACTGTCTTTATCCAACGTCCTCCTACACCAGGTTCTGCAACCTGGAGGCGGATCTGCTCCCACGGGAGCTTCCTGACTCAGAGCCGGGACCGGCTACAGAGAAGCTGGGTGGCAGAGACACGAGGGCCCTACTTGAAATGATGACTCAGGAGGAAGTCAACTGACCCGATTAATTTCAGCTTTTCTTTAGTTTGTGCTAAAAATATCTTGGAAAAATAAAATCCGTGGGCTCACCAGCAGCAGTTTTATTCTTGGAGGAGAGGACACATAAGCAGATTGGATGAGAAAGCTGCTGCTCTGAGAAAGCCACAAGCCCCCCAGGGGCTACCTTAGCGCCCCAGGAGGGTCCCTGTGCAGGCTCAGGCGGCCCCTGTCGGAGGAGACAGATTCGGGCTGAACCAGCCCCGTGGACGCTCCTGATGCCGCCTGTGAGCAGCGCTGCTCCCCGGCGCTCTGGGAGCCCCTCTCCCGGCTGAGATGGGGTGTGAAGATGCAGCCATGTGCAATGGGGAAAGATCCTGGGGCCAGAACACCGGAGCTGCGTCCTGGTTCCACCACCTAGCAGCTGTGTGTCCTCGAGCAAGTGAGTCAGCCTCTCTGTGCCTCAGTGTTCTGGACTGTAAACTGGGGACCATGATCGCCACCTCGCTGGGTTGTTGTGAGGGTTAAACGGACGAATTTGTAAACGAACAAGGAACAGGGCCGAGGGGAGGTCATACAGTAAGAATGGAAGCCAAGGCACCATGCTGGAGAGGGGCGGACACAGTCCTTGGGGCAGGGGCCTGGCCAGGGTGCGGACCGTCCCCAGGCCCGCCGGTGGGCCGGCTGAGGCCTCCTTATGCTTTCGGGCCCCTGTTGGCCGAGGCCAGGCCAGGAGAGCTGCATGCACCCAAGGGGTCCTGTGAGGCCAAGACAGGAGGTCCTGCCCTGGTTCTCACATCTCATGGGGGCAGCTCTGCTGCCTACGGAGGGCATGGGGGCCACACGACTGAGGCCCACTGGGAACTGCAGAGGCCGGGGGGTCACCAGCCCCCTCCCTCCAGAAGAAAGCCCCGGGACCCCAGGAAGAAGGGCCGGGCACCAACTCACCACTTTGGGCTTGAAGGGTGGCTGGATCTCACGGTTCTCCAGCTTCTCCCAGTCGATCCTCCGGAAGAAGGCATGCTCCCGCACGTCGCGCTCGCCCTCGGGCCCGCAGCCCAGCCGCTTCCCGGGGTGCTTGGTCATCAGCTAGAGGCGGGGGAGAAAGAGGCTCCCGCGTGGGACAGGGCAACACGGGGGCTGCCGTGCAGTCCCGGACTGTGTACCGATCCCCGCTGACAGCCGAGCCGGAGCGCTCTCACCAAAGTAAAAAAGGTGATGCGAGGTGACGGCTGAGCGACGTCGGCTGCGGGAGCCCTTTCACACTGTGCAATGGTCAGACCAGCACACTGAGGCCTGAAACACGCGCTACGATCAGTACAACGGAAAAAAGACAGGAGCAAACAGGTCCACTGGAACAACGCTGGGGTGGGTGGGCGCCCTCTGGCTGCTCTGCGCCCAGATCCCCAGATCGAGAGCCCCTGGGCCGCAACTAAGACCCGGCACAGCCAAATAACAAGCTTGTTAAAGGCACAGTCGCTGCACCTGGTGTGTGCTCGAGGCGTTGCAGGCCAGCATCACATGCCTGCTTGCTGCCTGGACCAAAATGCTCTGAACCCAAGACTCATGGTTCACAAAAGCACACGCTGTCACAAGAAAGGCGCCACCTGAAACCTGGGGGCGTGGGCACGTGGCCCCCCAGGATGCCTCTGAGACGTGCTAGGAGGCATCTCCGGCCTGTGACTCACCCCTTTGCAGATGGACACGGCCTCCTTGGACAAGGACTTGGGGTACGAGACGTTGTGCTCCATGATGGACTGGAACAGCTCGTCCTCGTCCTCGCCGTCGAACGGAGGCTGGTGCGGAAAAGAGGGGGAGGGGACGACTTAGGCTGAGAGGCTCACCCCTCGGGCCCACAGATGCCGCTCAGTGCCAGGGAACAGCCGGCTCCTTGCACACACGGGCTGCACACTCGTGGGCTGATTACTTTTAATTAGGTTGGTGGTTGAGTGTGTTTTCCATTTTTTCCTCTGTCCCTTTAATTATCTTGCCCTGGGCAACCCCAAAAATCTTTAGGGAAAATGCTTTTGAGTAATGCTTGTAACAATTTGCAAATAAATTATAATTAATCCATTAACCTGTTCTTAATCTCTTCTGAGTTTATTGCTATTACAGTCAACCAACCGCAGATCGAAAGTGAAACAAAAGTCCAAAACATTTTAAAAAGCAAAACTCAGGATTCTCTGGCCATCCAGTGGTTAGGACGTGGTGCTTTCACCACCAGCACCCGGGTTTGATCCCTGCTGGGACACTAATATCCCACAAGCCAGGCAGGATGGCCAAAAATAAACGAATACAGGAAAAGGAAAACCTGCAACTGCCACACTGGCAAACACAGAGCATCGATCCTGTATTTACAGCTACATACATAGCACTTACAGCGCTTTAGGCTTTCAGCAAACACAGACCGTTGATACGGTATTCACAACCACGCATGTAGCACTTGCACCGTGTCGGGTGTACTGAGTAACACGGAAGGACACGCGCGGCCTGCGCAGACACCGCACGGTCTACACCGGGACTTGCGCCTCCCAGGGACCCAGCGGGAGCCAGTCCCCCCCAGGAACCTGGCTGTCTGTGGGGTCCGTGAACTAGTCCCCCCCAGGAACCCAGTGGTCTGTGGGGTCCGGGAGCCAGTCCCCACCAGGGACCCGGCGGTCGGGGTCCGGGAACCAGTCCCTGCCGATGCCAAGCGGCAAACGCTCCTCATCTATGGTCTCTCTAGATTGCAGGCTTCCTGAAGGTCAGGTCTGTGTGCTTCTCAGAACCTTCACCAGGCACATTTAATACATCCGCATTGAATGGATACTAAGTGAATTGATGGAAGTGACTTGTCAGAAAGGGTGACTCTTTCCCAAGAACAAAGATTCAGAGACTTCTTTGGGGGTATTTATTTACATTTTCTCCTACGAAGGCTCTTAGCTACGGAGGGCAAGCTCCTCAGCACACTCGGAGGCTGACAGGAAAGAGAAAGTCGCTCAGTCGTGTCTGACTCTTTGTGACCCCGTGGACTATAGAGTCCATGGAATTCTCCAGGCCAGACTACTGGGTGGGAAGCCTTTCCCTTCTCCAGGGGATCTTCCCAACCCAGGGATCAAACCCAGGTCTCCCACATTGCAGGTGGATTCTTTACCAGCTGAGCCACCAGGGAAGCCCCTGGAGGGCTGAGAAGTCATCGGAAGCTGCCCGGGACAGAATCATGGGTAGAAACGGCTGAGACGTGCCTGGGGCTCCCCAGCCCCGCAGCCCCACGCCGAGCTCGTGGCCAGCCCTCTGCCAGCCCTCTGGCTCTTGGGGGCCTGTGGCTGGCACAGTGCAGGCAGGAGAGATGCATGTGGGCTCCAGGCTGGCCCCTCAACACTCTGTCCCCCTCTCTCCACCAGCCAGTTGAGTAAGGAGGATGCAGCGGTGGAACCCGAGGCCCTAGACGGTGGAGCCACAGCCGGGAGTAGCGTGGTCCGTGGACGACCGCGGGCTGAGCTCCCTGCCCACAGGCCTGCCCCAAGACCCTGAGACGGACGTGCCCCTGTTGCTGCTAACCCACTTGCGGCTTGCGGGGGTCGTCTGCCAATGGCGGCTTGTGTCCTGAGCCTAGTGACACGGACAGGAAGCCACACCTTAGAAAGAGGGACTTGGGCAGCGGTGCCCTTGGTGATCTGACCTGGGTCACGCGGCCAAGAGGAGCCTAGTCTTCCTTTTCTCAACTGGAGGTTCAGCCTCGCTGACTTCTATGAAAATTACAATGAATTGCCCAGGGAGAGATAAGGGCAGACGGAGAAGCTATTGAAACACCTCTTCAGGCCTAACTAACATCTTCCTTTGACAGCGACTCTGTCTCCGCACATGCAGCAGCTCGTGGTTTCTGGAGAACCAAGCTGTGCACCTCACCCGGCCCTGGCTGAGACGCGGAAGCGCAGCAGGCGGCTGCTGTTCTCACCGTGCAGGGGCTTCAGTGGGTGACGAGAAAGCTGCCCTGTCTGCACCCCGCGAATTGGGTTTTTATGATCAGAAGATGAGCTTGGCACCATTTCTCCCGCTCTGGCCAGGATCAGGGAAGTCCGACTGGAATCGGCCGCGTCCCATGACCTTGGCCCAACAGACCTGCAGCCGTCACGCCACGCGGCCTCACATGAGCGTGAGACACGCGAAACTCACCTGCCCGGCCAACATCTCGTACAACAGGACGCCGTAGGCCCACCAGTCCACGGACTTCCCGTACGGCTGATAGGCGATTATCTGTGAGAAGGCAAACACATCGACCGCATTTGGTGAGCGACAGGGAAGGCAAGCGTGCAGGCGTTCACACTCTGTTCTCCACACGAGGTGGCGACGATGCTTGCCGCTGGGTTTGAAGGGACCCTTTTGCCCCACGAGAGCTCTGGACCCGTTGGACTCTTCTTCCGAACCCACCTGGAGACTAACTGTGTCACAGAACTTTGCTGAAAATAATAAAGATGGTGACGAGGAGGAGGAGAAGGATAAAGAGGAATTCCAGTTTCCTTGTGCTGCACAACAGGCCTGAGGGCACCTGCAGAAGGACTGACATTTCGAAGTGTCTTGAAGAGAGACGCAAAATATAATCAAATGTATGAGCTGGACCTTGTCTGAATCTTGATTCAAACCAACTGTAAAAAAAAGTTAGTAAAACTAAAATACAGTCTTGAGGTTGGATGATGTTAGAGGACTGTTGCTAACATTGTTCCCTGGCCTACAAGGTCTGAGGGTTAGTTACAAAGTGTCCTTCAGTTAGAAGTGAGTGTGTGCACGGCCATGTGCCTCAGAGATGTGTCTGTGGGTGCAACATGACACGTGACCTCTTAGATTTGGGTTAGATACTTGAGTAAAATGAAACGACTGGTCGCAGCTGGTGATGGGCCCGGAGACCTTGTCCCCTGCCCACCCCTCTACCCGCTGGAGACTCTTGGACGTGCAGGCGGCTCTAGGCCCCCTGCCCCACCCTGGGAAAGGGGGTAGTACTGACTCGGATTTCTAAGACGCTGCCTCGCAGGTAGGCTGCAGGCCTAAGCACACATGTTGCTGACCGTGGTCACGCCCCAGGACTCGGGTGGAGGGTTCCAACAGGTGCTCAGCACGAACACCTGCAGCTCTGCAGACAAACTGGACTCTGGGGTGCCCTAGAGGACCCTGGGGTGCCCTAGAGGATTCCGGGGTGCCCTACAGGATTCTGGGATGCCCTAGAGGATTCTGGGGTGCCCTAGGGGACCCTGGGATCCCCTAGAGGATTCTGGGGGTGCCCTACAGGATTCTGGGATGCCCTAGAGGATTCTGGGGTGCCCTAGGGGACCCTGGGATGCCCTAGAGGATTCTGGGGTGCCCTAGAGGACCCTGGGGTGCCCTAGAGGATTCTGGGATGCCCTAGAGGACCCTGGGATGCCCTAGAGGACTCCAGGGTGCTCTAGAGGACTCTGGGGTGCCCTAGAGGACCCTGGGATGCCCTAGAGGACTCCAGGGTGCTCTAGAGGATTCTGGGATGCCCTAGAGGACCCTGTGATGCCCTAGAGGACTCCAGGGTGCTCTAGAGGACTCCGGGGTGCCCTAGAGGACCACGGGGTGTCCTAGAGGACCCTGGAATGCCCTAGAGGACCCTGGGATGCCCTAGAGCACTCTGGGGTTGCCCTAGAGGACTCCGGGGTGCCCTAGAGGACTCCAGGGTGCCCTAGAGGACTCTGGGGTGTCCCAGTGGACTCTGCGGTGTTCCAGTGGACTCTGGGGTGCCCTAGGCTATGTTTCCCCTATGTCTAAGCAAAAGTCCTGGGACATCAGCTAACTTCCTGCGTATCGGCCCACCCTATTCCTTTAAATAGTTACTATTTCTCGCTGGGGCGTGAGGAGGACATGTTCCTGGCTCCGTGTGGGTGGGAATAGGGGGCGCATGTTCGGATGCGGTAGCTTCAGAGCTCGTTTCCTCAGTAAGACAAGGAGAGCCAGAGGGACCTGCAGAGAAGCCTTAGTTTCTCTTGAAGACTGTTCTTCTCTGAAAACTCAGAAAGTACAAACATGAAAAGCACAAAAAACCCTACCAAAATGTGTCCCTAGTTTATTCCCTAATGACATGAAATGCTGGAGTCCTACCAGTCCCCGATGGCCTGACCTGGGCGAGTAGAGGAACCACAGATCCTGGCTGGGAGAGGAGGGCTCACTTGCCCGGCTCCCAGTGTGTGAGACACACTGCCCACTGTGTGCCCAGGGAGCCAGCAACGATTGCTGGCTCAGATTTTAGGGGATAGAAGCGAGATGCCTGAAACCAAACAGATAATGAGTGGTGCTCTGAATATTGACATATTTGTTTTAAAACTACTATTTATGGCTTTCAAATACATGGAACCACTCGCACTGGGATTAATAAAATATGAATCAAAGGGCTCTGAGGATTAGTTTAACGAGATTCAAAATCATCATTCCAGTTGTCGTAACTATATTTCAAAAGCCCTTGAGTAAAATTTGCTCTTGTAACTATATTAAAGTGAGGCCCTGCAATCTGTTCTCATTAATCAGTGTTTTAGTGTTTGTTTTTTTTTTTTTAAAGAATTTGTAATAGAAGGGTAGTTGATTTACAATATTGTGTTAGCTCCAGGTATACAGCAAAGTGATTCTGTTACATATATATGTGTGCATTTGTGCTAAGTCACTTCAGTCACGTCTGACTCTTTTGTGACCCCACGGACTGTAGCGCACCAGGTTCCTCGGTCCATGGGATTCTCCAGGCAAGAATACTGGAGTGGGTTGCCATGCCCTGCTCCGGGGATCTTCCTGGCCCAGATATCAAATGGCGGGTTTTTAACCATCTGAGCCACCAGGGGAGACCACACGTGCGTGCGCGCGCGCGCGCGCACACACACACACACACACACGTGTATATCTACGTTTTTTTAAATTCCTTTCCATTTAGGTTATTATAGAATGTTGAATATAGCTCTCCGAGCTGTATCGGAAAACTGCTGTTTATCTCTTTCGGTTTTTGTTTATTTTGAACACAGGCTGTGCTGCTGTGTGACCCACAAGGCCGAAGTGTGGCCTGGGCAGGGAACCAGCTTTACCTCGGACTCCACTTCCACACACATCCGAGCCTCTCACCACCAGGCCTGCCTGCTCCGGGGCCTGGAAGGTGCCCCCAAGTTCGGGGAATTGTCAGAAGTCCAGGGTGTGGAACTCTGACTCTGGCCAGAATGATCCACACACCCTAAGGCCACCTGAAGCTTTCAGTGCTGTTTGTTCTGACTCTTGTACTGACTTGCTCCTTGCAGTCCACGTCCACAGAGTTAAGGTCTCCTGACTGGTGCTGAGAACCCTGCTGCGTCCTCCGAGGCGACGGCCTTGGTCAGCCCCTGGTGCCGGCCAGCCAGCCCTGCTCGGAGCGCCCGAGGCTGCTCTGAACCCCACAGCACCTGCGGGTGTTAGTAACAGGATGGCCTTAGGGGTTAGCGGGAGCATTTCCTCCTGGGGACCCTGAGAGTTGATCACCCCGGCTTCGCCCTGGATGGGATGAGACGGCTCTAAGATCTGAGCTGCCAGGGAGGTGGTGACCTCAGCGCCACACACCCTCGTTTAGCAAGAAGCAGACTTTGCCCCCAGTGAGCTGCTATTAAAAACATCTCTACCTCTCTGCAAAGGGGAACCGGCTAGAGAAGGAGCCCACGAAACAGCCGAGCACCCAGAAGCACAGGCCTAGGGCACAGGTTCCCAGCCCTGTGAGCCAGGAGACCCGCACTGCCCCCCTGAGCAGCCGCTCAGCCATGTGCGGCTCTGAGCCTCTGAGAAGCAGCTGTGCAAACGGAGATGCGCTCTGGGTGCAAAACCCCCAAATGCAGACTAGCCCGTGGAGAATCGTTCACTTTGGACATGCTGGGTTCAATAAGATATATTAGAACTAACTTCCCCTCTTTTTTCAGACACATGGCTACTTGAAGGCAGTTCTGGCTTGCATTTTATTCCTCCTGGCGGGGCTGGCCCAGACTCTGAGTCCTACCAGCTCCCACCGTCCAGTCCGGTGCCCCTGCTCCCACCCACCCAGGAAGCCAGCTCTGGGCTGAGGCCGTTGCTCAGGGACCACAGCGTGGACGGGAGGCTGTCTTGGGTCTGTCCCCAAGGGGACGGGTGCAGGGTCTCTGGCACTGGGAGCACAGCCCAGCCCGGGAGATGCCTGGTGCCCTGCAGACCCCAGTGAGGGACTGCCCTGGCGATATGGTTCCCGTCGCAGGAAACTCACGACAGGAAAGGCAGGCTCGCAGGAAGGCTGGAGCCGGCAGCCTCCCAGCGGCACACAGGAGGCAGAGGCGGCCCTGGGGCCCGGACACCAGCCCCACGGCTGTCTGTCATTGTGACGGTTACTACAGCCCCTCAAGCCACGTGTTCGGGGGTGTCGGGATGTTGCCTGTCTTGTAAGCAGAGTATGAACGGCTTTCTGCCAGCCTGGGCTCAGGACGTGGGAGGAAGGGGCAGGGGCAGGGGGCAGCCCTGGCCTCTTAGGAGGCCACAGGCTGGTGGCAGCTGGAAGGATGTCGCTCCGGGACCACCCCCGCCCCCAGCGTCCTGGGCTGGGGCCACACAACCTGCCCGAAGCAGACGGGCCTTCATGGAATCGGGGGCAGCGTGTGCAGCTTCAGATGCAGTTGAGAGCAGCAACCATCAGGAATTTGACCAAGGGCTGGGGTCTCCTCTCTGTCGGCACATGGAGCCCTCATGAGACGCCGGCAGTAGGAGCAGCCCATTTCAAAGATGAAGAAGGAGGTACAGATAGGTTAAGTAGCTTAGTTCAGCCTCAGGCTGAACAGCCAGTCAGGCGCAAAGCTGGGACTTGAACCCGGGACGTCTGGACCACGGTGCTCCTTTGTTAGAGCCGACGGACCTGCAGCCGCACCTCGTTGTCCCCTGAACCCAGGTTTACATCAGGGCTCGCTCTTGGCCTGTGTGTCCTACGGGTTTTTGAAAATGTACCATGACGTGTGCCATTACCGTACTCGAGAGTCTCCGCGTCCTCAGACCCCTCTGTGCCCTGTCCCCCCTCCCCGGACCACGGCAATGACTCATCTTTTTCACGGTCTTCCTAGTTTTGCCTCTTCCAGACGCCGAGAGCTGAGCGCACACAGCGAGCAGCGTTTTCGGGCTGGCTTCTTTCACTTGGTCGTATGAGGCTCTCCCAGGTTTTTCAGGCCTCGAGAGCTCCTCTCTTTAGTGTTGAATAATGTTCCACCGTCCAGACGTGTCGCAGTTTATTTACTCGCTCACCTGCGGGAGGGCGTCTCGCCAGCACCCAGGCTTTGGTCACCACGACTAAAGCTGCTGTAAACACGCGTGTGCAGGCTTCTGGCAGACGCACGTTCTCAGTTCGTCTGGGTAAACACTTAGGCGCAAGAAGGCAGGACCGTACGGTGAAGACTGTTTAGCTTTGTAAGAAACTGCAAACTGTCTTCCACAGGGGCTGTGCTGATTCTGAAGGAGGCACACGTAAAACTCTGAATAAACCGCCAGACTTCTGATCTGGTGGGAAGACCCCGCGCCCACACACCTGGTGCGTCTGGCTCTGGAGTGTGCTCTAGCGGGCCGTCAGCGGTCCTCGGATGAGGCGCCAAGCACACAGTTACCCAGGGAGAAAGCACCCCCATTTCAAGGCTCTCTGGTAAAGCTCTAAGCTCGTACTTTGGCCAATCTCTCTCCAGCTTCTCTGTAACATTTACTCGTCAAGGGATAAGGCGGGAAGCTGACTGTGGAACAACCAGGGCTGGAGAAACACCATCCCAGTTGCCCTGGGCCCCACAGCCTCTTTAGCCCCATGCCAAACTAACTTTCACGTTTCCTGTTGCATCAAAAGAACGGGACAGCTTCAGATTCTTTCTCTTCTCCCAACACGAAATTTTCAAGAAACTTCTCACAGCGAGATGCACTAAGAATATGATACAGTAACAGAGGCTGAGTTTTAATCAAGCCACCTTGCACCGGACGCATCTCCTGTATCCACGGGGGCGGCCAGGGCCTGGCGAGCTCCTAAGTAGGGACATGCAGGGGGTGGGGGAGACCCAGGGCTCCACCCTGGAAGGGATTCTCAGAGCGGGTGGCGGGTCCCTCTGGCCCTGTGGACCCCAGAGCTGTAGGGAGGGACTCCAACTGAGGAGGCCGAAGAGGGCGCTGTAAGGGAGGGGACGTCTACCTTGGCCTGCACGCAGCCCACATCCAGCGAGCCCTCCGTGTGCAGCCTGGGAGCCGAGCATGGTTTTAAATTGTTTAAATGCAAATGGAAAAATGTTAAAAAGATGATCAGTCTTTGAGCCTTTTGGCAGGAACAGTTGCTCAAATTGGCGAAATCTAAAATTTAGATGAAGGCAAAACCCAAAACATTTTCTCTCTAGCGCTTAGCAGAAAACACTTGCTGATCCCAGGTGGGTAACCAGAGTGGGGCCCTCCTGCCTGGGTCCTGGGCGCCTTTGAGACCTGCCCCTTCAGGGAGTGTGCTGAGGGTTCTCCAACACGGAGCTCAAGGCCAGAAGTACAGGGGACTCCCTCCATGACCCTGGACGGCCTCTGTGCGGGGACAGGCCTCACCTCTACCAGGATCTAGCACTTACGTGCCTCCCCTGGATACAGAGCTGCCTGTGAACATGCTCTGACCTCGAGAATGTGGTGGGCATGGCACAGCAACTAAGTTCTAGGTGCAGCTTAAGGAGCCTCAGTGAGGTCCTCTGAAGCTCTGAATAAGCCACTGAAGGAGGAGAAATCTCACGCAGGGCAGACCACACAGAGGTGGACCCGGGGGGCCGTAGCCAAGAGCCAGAGCCCAGGGCCCCCTGGACCCTCCAGAGCCCAGCGGGCTGCGCCGGCTGGCACGTCCCTGCTGAGTCCTGACTCGAAGAATCCCAGTGCTAACTCAGTTGTAGTTTTAAGCCCTTAAGTCTTGGGGTGGTTACACAGCAGCAGATCATTGAAACAACTGTCAAATAAGAGATACAACTATATGAAGCCCAAGCTTATTATGGGCAAAACCTAGTCCTCCAAGTGGAGCTTTGAAATGGCACTGTGACGATTCCCACTTTACAGACGTCACCCTGAGTTTTTAAAAGAGCAGAGCTATAGCCAGAGTTGACTCAACGACGATAAAGAAAAAGTCACAAAATCAAACAGAACTCTTCCCTTCTCGGAGACATCCTGTCTGCGTGGGGCTACGAGACAGCCAAGCTGAATCAATCCAGAATCAACGCGTGGCCGTCAGCCTCTGGCCTCACGAGGGGCTCTAGAGCTCGGCCACCGTGGCCTGGTCACTGGTCTCCCCGGGGCAGCAGGTGGGGGGCCCAACTCCCTGCTCGGTGCTCCCGTTGGCCCCCAACCCCCATTATCTCAGGCCTCCTCTGCCGAGCACGGAGCGGTTCACAATGCTCCTGGCACGTCTGAACAAGACGATCACTCGTGCAGCGACAGAACACAGTAGGCATGAGGAACACATTATGTGCCTGTAAGACCTTTATCAGCCAGATAGAGGCTTTTTCAGAGTCTCACAGTCCAGTGAGTCTTCACAGACGTGTGTGGTGCCCTCAGAGCAAGGGTACACTGAGGTGTGAGTGCCACAGGCCAGCCCTTCGGGGCGGGCACCCTGGAGCCTGCCCGGCCGCCTGTGGTCTGCGAGCCCCCACAGTGCAGCTCTCCTTTTCCTTGTCTGCAGAACAGGCACTGTGCCTCTCACCCCCAGGACTGTCGTCAGAACGAACGAGGGGACGGGTTCAGGAGCGCAGTCCAGGCCCCACAGCGGGAACACTGCGCGCCGTCTCTGCCCAGATGCCTGCCTGCTCCTCCCCACAGCCCAGGGCAGTTTTGCCACGTAAAAGGTGAAAAGGAATTCAGTGATCTTGGCCCCATTTTTAAAAGATTTAAACACATCTTCAATGGAAGGGCCAACGAGCGCAGCCACAGAATTCCAGAGTCACGATGCGTCGGTGCATCCGGCTCGGAGGACACAGCCAGGTCTGGACGGGGGAAGGTGTCCATCCCCGGGTGGCCTCCGGCTGGGACCGCAGCCGCTGTGGGGGGACTGAGGAGCCCTAGTGCAGAGCCCAGTTCGGCCAGCGGAGGACTTGAGGCCACGGGGAAATAAACAGACCTCTGCCCCTCTGGTTCATCATCTGGAAAACAGGGCCAACAGCACCGAGTCTGCAGATTAGACCGACATCAAGGTCAACGGAGAAACGGCACCCACTCCAGTGCTCTTGCGTGGAGAATCCCAGGGACGGGGGAGCCTGGTGGGCTGCCGTCTCTGGGGTCGCACAGAGTCGGACACGACTGAAGTGACTTAGCAGCAGCAGCAGTAGCAGCAAGGAGGTCAATGCGTCTCCACTCAGCAGGTCATCCATCCAGGGATGGCTGATGCACAAGGAGCTGGTCTTCTCTGGGGGAGACGAGGGGAAAGAGAGGGGGAGGGAGCATGGGCGGGGTAGGGGAGGCCGAGGGAGAGGGGAGTGAGGGAGAGAGGAGAGGGAGGGGGAGAGGAGGGCCGGAAGAGAGGAGGGGGAGTGTGGGAGGGGAGGGGGGAGCGTGGGGGAGGGGAGGGAGACGGGAGGGACGAACGGGCTGAACTCTCTCAGGGACAACATCACAGGAGGGGCCCAAGGCTCCAGAGAACTGGTAAACCCATTCAGCTCTGATGCCAGGAAAACTATGAGACAAAGTATGAGGTAATACAAGCAACATCACTCCTCTAAAGATCTGAGACAAGCCGTGCAGTTTAAGGAAGACCCCGTCCCTTCCAAAGCGCCTGGCCGGGGCTCTTCAGCCTCTCCTCAGGAGGCAGGCAGGTGGTTCATCGTCTCCGGTGAGGCTGGAGTCGCTGGACCGTGATCTGACACGGAGGGAAATCGGCCTTTGATGGGAAGAAGCGCCTTCCGGTTTATCCTTCTCTTTCTTAATCAAGGGCTTTCTCCGAGGCCGTGCTCCCTGGTTGGTGTGGGGTCTGCGCTCACAAGCCCGACCTCAGAGGAGCCTTGCACCCCTCACTGGCTTCTATCTCGTCTCCCGTTTCTTCCGTCTGGCAGGCGCTAATTTACTGCCTGGCTGCCCGCCTGGGCGCACCAAACGAGGTCCTTGTTCATTTGCCTTTCAGATGCTCTTGTTTTCACTCCCTCACTCTACGACTTTTTCCCAGAGACCAGGAGGCATCTCCAGGGAGGAGGGTATTCTGGCCTCTTGGGCCATCTGGGTTCCTGGGCTGACTTCCCGTCCACCTTCAGACCCTCGGGGGTCCCCAGTCATGGATGAGGGGAGCCGCGAGGCCACCGTCCCTACTCTGTTCCCGTGATCACCCCACACCCTCCTGCTGGCCACGGCAGCTCCAGACTCCCAGGTACGGGTAGGGACTCCTCATTGAACAGCAGCCAAGGGTCCTGCCGCATGGAGCTCAGTCGGAGACAAAGAAATAAGCAAATATGGGAGCACGTGATATGGTCCATCAGAGGGTGACCTGTGCCACCAAAGGGACCAGGGATGCGGGGGTGGTGGCAAGGCAGGAGGTTTGCCACCTGGACCAGGGTGGCCAGGAAAGGCGACCTCCCACAGGTGACATCTCAGCTAAGGCTTCAGGAGGGGAAGGCCGGCCCAGGTGGAGGAAGGGAAAGGAGAATCAGACGTACTTTACATAAAAACGGAGACTTCCGGCAGCTCTCGGGCAGTGCAGGGCTGAAAGGAGAGTCCAGGCCCCAGGAGGGAATCCATCCGGCCCCTGTCGCCAGCGGATGGGCGTGCACATGCGCTTCTGGGCAGCTGGCGGGCCGGGGGAGGGGGGTGGGGTGGGCTTGCAAGCTTCTCCTCCCAGGAGTGACCCGGGCTGCAGGCCCCTCTGTCGTGCCCAGGGGAACACCCCTCTGTCGTGCCCAGGGGAACACGGGCTCCTCCGCGGCTCTGAGCTCTCCAGGCGGCAGCGGCCCACTTGGAACGGCTTCCGCGTCAGACCCTCGGGCAGCCCCGCCCCCACGGGGCCGTAGCGGGGAGAATGCCCGAGGGGAGGGGCTCCGAGCTGCAGGCTCAGCCTGGCTTCTGGCGGGGGACGGGGGTCTGCCCGGGTCTGCAGCTGGGCACCATCCTGACTCACTGCCTTAGAAACGAAAGGGTCTGGTCGTGACTGAGCCCCTCAGACATTCCAGAAGACGTGGTCCGTATCACCTCGCGGCTCTTTCCCTCGGGGCGTTTCCTCCTCTCTCTGGAGATGCAGTTCGTGCAGAGGACACACAGGCTTTGTGCTCAGTATCTCGGCTCCAAACCCCACCACTGCCTCCCCCAAGTCGTGTTTCAAGTGTGACAGGCAGAAGCTGTGTTCCCAGGGCTTGGTCCGGAGAAGAGGGTCCCTGCGTCGTGGGTGATGCCCTCTGAGGTGGGGCTACATGTCCCTGCCCCACCAGGCTGTGAGGAAGGGTTCTGCGCTGTGCACCTTCCAGAGGCTTCGCCCCCACTGCAGCCGGGGCCCGCAGACACTGCCTGGCTCTTGCCTAGGCCAGAGCCGACGGGGCTCGGGTCCAGTCGGCGCCGGCAGGCCCCTGACTCTGACTGGATCTCGCCGGCCAGGATAGCTGAATTTCAGGTGGGGGATGAGGTCCAGATGAAGCCTCGGGGGACTCTCTAGCTGACCTCGAAGGGTTCTTTCTATGGCAGAGCAGAGAGTCGCAGTAACATCAGCTTCAGGAGCTAGTTGCTGATGTGGGCCCCTTTCGTGGGTGTCCATCTCGGCTGCAAACGTGTGTTAGTGACATTTTCTGCCTCTCCTCATCTTCACTGGTTCAGGAGATGTTACAAAAACCATTTCAAGGCTTCTGAACAAACAGTCACAAACATTTAAGCCTCCGCTTTGCCTGTTAAGGAAAATGCCACCTAAGATAATCACGTGGTCTTTGCCTGACAGGAAGGTTTACACAGAGGACAGGATTATTTTCACCTCTGAGCAATTCACAGACTGTGAACCTAGATGGTCTTTTCTATACCCTGCACTGATTCCTTGAGCGAAATATTCCAATTCCTGGACACACAGAAAGAAAATGCTGGTAAAAGGCATAACAACAGGCAGTCATTCCTGACAGAGCTGCCCAAGGAGTGCGGCTTACTCCTCAAAGAGAGTCAGGTGGAAACTGGGTGTAGATCCAGTTCCATCTGTGTCACCTCTTCCACCGCAAGTGGGGAGCACTTCCTGGGGAAGGCCCACAGCAGGCCTGCAGGATGCTCTCTGGATGTGCAAACGGCCCGGGTTCGAGCGGTTTCCCATGGTGGAGATGGCTGGAGCCAGGGGCAGCAGCTGGACTCTGGAGTTTGTAGTAATGTCACCTCAGACCATCATTTACCACCTCAGTCACCTTGTCTGAAATACGGGCCTGTGGTTCTGTTTCTCTTTGGGGTTTGTCACGAGGAGAAGAAAGAAGGGCCCAGCACACAGGGGACACTGGAGAAATGGTGGGCGCCCCTTTATCGTCGCTTCCACAGTGGGAACAAGGAGAGGCATGAAGGGTGACAGGACCTGAGGGAATCTGGGGCCAGACATGTGATCCTGGGTGTAGTAAGGGCCCCGAGTTAGTTTTCCACAAATCCCTCTCTGACAGCTTGTTGCCAGCATCCTTTTCTTCAATGGGTGTTCCCAGCCTGTATCTCTTAAATCATGTTCCCAGAGTCCCTCTCTGACACCTTGTTACAAGCATCCCTCCCACTGAAAGTATTCCCAGAATTCCCTTCTCTCAAGGATGTTCCCAGCATCCCTCTCTCTGATGTCACATTCCCAGAATTCCTCTCTCAGATGGATGTTCCCAGCTTCTCTCTCTTTGATGGATACTCCCAGAATTCCTGGGAGTATATCAGAAGGATATTCCCAGCATCCCTCTCTCTGAGGGATGTTCCTAGCATCCCTCCTTCTGACAGCACATCCTCAAGTTCTGAGCATGACATGGCCAGCACCATACAGGTACGATCTCTTAAATGGCAATCAAGCTCAGTTCAAAAGTGTCTTTTCCAAGTCAACCTAGTCTATACTGTCCCAAGTAAGTGAGCAGGAAGACAGCAGGAGGCTTACAATCCAATGTGAGTTAAGTGAAGAAAATCAATGCCAGGAGCAACAACTTTCCAGTTACAGACAACCTCATGAGGTGGACATTATCACACCCCTTCACAGGTGAAGACTAAAGCCTCGGGTGTTTAAGTAACTTGACCAAGTGGTACAAGCAGTGTTCCAAAATAATGACTGTGGTTCTAGAAGGTGCTTAGAGGAAAAAGCCAATCTGAAAAGGTGATACTATATGACTGCATCCTATAACATTCTTGAAATGACAATATTATGCAACAGAAGAGAGAAGAGTGGTTGCCAGGGGTCAGGGATGGGTGGGGTGCAGGAAGCGGGTGGGTGTGGTTATGAAAGGACGACAGGGGAGCTGCTGTGGCGGCCAGCCGATCTGTACCTGGACAGGGTGCTGGAGACGTCAGCTGACACGTGGTCACGCTGCACAGCACTAAAAAAACATACACACCGAAGAGCACAGGCTTACAGAAGCTCAGCGTCACCGCGATACATTAGCGGTACACTCGGGTGGGGGAAGGAGGTATCACTTAGTGAGAGGCGGTGGGCTGAACCACACTCCCTTCCCTCAGAGATCCTTACCCCCAGAATCTGTAAACATGCTACTTCCACTTAGTAAACGAAATTTTGCAGCTGTGGATAAGTTATAGATTCTGAGATGGGAAGATGACTCTGGAGTATCTGGGTGAAGCCCATGCAACCCCAACGGTCCCGATGAGAGGGAGGCTGGAGGGCTGGGGCTGGAAGAGACAGAGATTCCGAGATGTGATGCTGTCAGCATAGACGGTGGAGGAGGGAACCACAAGCTGAGGACCAGCTCCAGAGGCTAGAAAAGGAGACAGTCACCCTGGAGCTGCTGCAGGGACGGTCACCCTGTCAGCAATTCCACAGTAACCCAATGAGACTGAATTTTGACTCCTGACCTCCAGAGCTATAAGAGAATAGATTTGTACTGCTGTAATCCTCTAAGCTGGTAGTGATATAGCAGCTATATGAAATTAATACAACGAGGAACCTTGGGGAAAAAGGCAACAAACTTCAATTATTTGGGAAATTTCATTTAAGTGGAATGCTCTCATCCCTGGTGATATCAGATGGCCGAGGCATTACTGAACATGAGAAGCTGGCTGTTTCATCAGCAGAGACCTGGTCTTGATGGAGAGGAAGCTCAAAGCCACCTTGATTCTTCAAACTGCTGCCGTTCCCTGCCATCAAGCTTTGGCAGCATCTGGTGGGTGGTACTTGGAGCTGGCACAGCTCACAATAACAGCCTGTTTAATCCATGTCAGCTAGGAGAAGCCTCCAGAATAAATACTGCATCCAGCGGGCGTATTTTTTCTGTACCATTTCTTTATCCTTCATATTTGAAAAATATTTAAACTCACGATATACCTGGAGAAACTAAAGTGTGGTTCTTTGCAGGTAAAGAGGTTAGGCAGATTAAGGATCAAGAGAATAATTGGACATGTAATTCAGAATTTAAGTTTTTAGGTAAATATTCTAAGCCTATGTTTCTAACTAGGAATATAACAAGCCAAAAAAAAAAAAAGCCTTGACAAAGGAATAAAAGTTGGCTTCCGTTTGGGAATAATGGCTGTGACAGAGGGTTCCGGGTACAAACACTGTACCAGGCGCCTGTAGTTCTCAGAGCAGCTCTGCAGGGAACACAGTATTGTCCCTGACTTGCCACTGCAGAAACAGAGGCTCGGAGCGGTTAGGTCACTTGCTTGAGCTCCCATAGCCTATAAATAATAAAGTCTGGACTGGCGCTCACATTGGTCAGATCTCCAAGCTCATGTCTTGCCCTCGCTACTGCCTGAAAGATAAATACGTAAGGCAGCATGTTGAATAAATACCACAACGTCACCAACAGCTAACATGAGAGCTCTACAAAGAGCTGAAGGTTGGCCTAACTTGGAATTTATCACCTGCCCCGTGCCGGAGCTCAGTGGGGAAGGGACTGTGCCGTCCACAGGGCAGAAAGTGGGCTACACAGCGACCCAGGGTGGTAACCCACCCAGTCACTGGCATGCAGGAAGCTTCATAATATAGGAAGAAAACCGTTCCACGTGTGTAATAACAAAGCCAGAGCAGCACGGCCCCTGCCAGCAACACACAGTCCTGCAGCCGCTCCGCCGGGCCTCGTGGGTGTGCTCGTCCCGGCCGAGACTCCAGCACCCACACCCGGGTGCTGCTGAGGGCACTTGCTGCTGTTTAGTCGCTCAGTCGTGTCTGACTCTGTGCGACCCCATGGGCTGCAGCTCGCCAGGCTCCTCTGTCCATGGGATTCTGCAGGCAAGAATACTGGAGTGGGTTGCCATTCCCTTCTCCAGGAGATCTTCTGACCCAGGGATGGAACCTGCATCTCCTGCATAGGCAGGCGGGTTCTTTAACACGGGGTCACCTTTGGAGAACCAAGTACTACCTATAAAACAGCATGGTGTCTGGTGGGCTAATCACTCTGGTTTTCTGACACAGACAACAAACTGGTGGTCACCAAAAGGGAAAGAGGGGCAGGGACGAATTAGAAGCTCAGGATTAACGGATACACACCATTCTATACACAACAGATAATCAGCAAGGGAGCCACATTCAGTGTCTTACAATAACCCACAATGGGAAAGAACATGAATATATTCTTAAAATAACCGAATCACTTTGTTGTACCCCTGAAACTAACATGAAATTATAAATCAACTATACTTCAATAAAAAACAAAGCAAAACATTAAATCACCCTGATTTTGCTAAAATCCCATCATTGGAACCACCCCTGAGCCTGTGTTTCCACACGGAGCCCCTCCAAGCAAGGTCCCTCCTTCTCCACCCCATGGTGGTTCTTACACTCCTTTGCCTGTGACTGTAAGAAATGCATTTACCACACACCCACCTCACACATACGCGTAACAGAAACAAAAGTTCCGTGAAGCAGGACGTGTCCTTGCCGTGTGCACGGGGCTCTCGTGCTTTGTGCTTCTGTATTTGCTCCGCACACACTGACGGGTGATGCTGGATCCCATCCACACCCCACAAGCGGTCGTGCTTCACGGCAGCGAGGGGCCTACCTCTGGGGCGATGTAGTCAGGGGTCCCGCAGAAGGTCCTGGTCGTGACGCCGTCCATCATGTGCTCCTTGCACATCCCGAAGTCCGCGATCTTAATGTGTCCTTCCGAGTCCAGCATGACGTTGTCTAACTTCAGGTCCCTGCAAGGAAGCAGGCGCCATCAGCGTCCCTCTGCACGAAACCGCTTCGCTCTGCCTCGTGCCTACAGGCCTGGGGGAGCTGGGGCGGGGCCTGCCACTTAGCGATTTTCCATCTCTGGAGGCAGCGCTGTGCCTAGGGTACCGGTGTGCATGCCAAGGCGCCTCTGTCCTGTCCAACTCTGTGTGACCCCACTGACTGCAGCCCACCAGGCTCCTCTGTCCATGGGCTTCTCCAGGCAGGAATACTGGAGTGGGTTCCATGCTGTCCTCCAGGGGATCTTCCCAACCCAGGGATCAAACCGGTGTCTCTTAAGTCTCCTGCGTTGGCAGGCGGGTTCTTTACCACTAGTGCCACCTGTGAAGCCCACCTAGGGTACAGCAGATACTTAATAAATCAGACCGAGTGATGGAGACAGTGATTCCCACCTTGACTGCAGGTGAATCTCCGGAGACGCAGCTGAGCAGCTCCGAGGGCCCCGCACTCCCTGGTTTGTTAGTGTCCCACCCAGAGGGCTCAGGCTCCCCCACCGGGGTGCAAACTGCAGGCTGAGACCCACCGCAGAGTGCACTCGGCCCCCCATTTTGCACCGTGTCCTGGTCACTCTCCGGTTAGTGCCGGCCGACGTCCTGCCTTCACTGTAACCAGCAACGGCAGGAACCGGATCCGGCGGCCCCCCTCTCCCCGCCCGCCCCAGCACCTGCGCTCCTCTGCTGAGCATCACTAGCAGAAACTCAGCCCTCACAGGTCCCCGACCCTCACGCTACATGAAAGGCAGAGGAGGGAGCTGGCAGGGGAAAGAAAAGCTCATTTTCTTGCAGAAGCAGAAATGAGATATGCTGTCTCTGAGATCCAGAAACCAGAAGCTGGTCCACATTTGCCCAGAGGCTGCAGAGAACTGTGGGTCCCAGCAGGTCTCCACGACGGGGTAGGGGGGATTGTCCTCTCCATGTTGACAGCCCCTCTCCCCACAACAGAAGCACACACCCATGGAGTCCAGAGGGCCAGCAAAGCCTCTGTGCTGCGGGCAGCAGGGCCTCGATACACACCGATAAATGATTCCTCTTTTATGAAGAAAGAACAGCCCGATGGAAATCTCTGCTGCATAGAACCTGCAACAGAAAATGTCTGTCAGGAGTCCGGCTTGTTCCCTCTGGCCTCCTGGATACTTTCTGCCTCAAGATCAGGCATCAAAATGGCACAGGAAGGGAGACCCTGACCGCCAGAGACCAGCACTGCCCTACAGGCAGCTCCAACCTTCTGCGGTTTTATGACCCCAGTTCCCCAAGGGATGACACAGCTGATAAAATCAGTGAAGCAGGTTTATTACCTGCCTGAAAACAAGCCCTTCTTGTATGGGGCAGGTGGACAGGTAATTTACTGCTTAAAAGAAATTTCGAGCACAATCTTTTAAAGAGTGGCTGTCTGCCAGGCTGTCCTGTGTCAGGGCTACAGTAGACTGAGCAAATCTCCATTTTCCCCCTTAAGGACAGAATACGGTAGTGTGTGAAAACACACGTCTGCCCTGGAAGAGAAAGGTCAGTGTGAGCGGAACTCTGGGGCTGGTTTACTCAGCCCCACACCCTCACCCCGGGCGCTGGGGGAGTGGGACCCAGGCCACAGTTCATACCTGGCGCACCCTTTAAATAATTCATGATAGGAAGGAGTTACAGCCATGGCTTCAGAGTTGTTAATGGATCAATCTCTGAAACTCCAAATAAACACTGAAGGAGGTTTTAAAATCTGCTTTGTGTTTAGTTCCTGAAGCCCGAGAAGCCACAAGATTCTGCCTGTGCAAACAGCACTCTCGCGAGGCTTCAGTAAGCACACGTGTTTACATGAGTGTGTTTACAGGAGCGGAGGAAGAACCCCTGAAGACAAGGACCACACTCTCAGCAGGGGGCCGTCTCTGAGTGCCGGCGGGAGGTGGGGAGGAGAGAAGGGGTCACAGGTGACTTTCCTGTGGCTTTCTCGTTTTTCTGTATTTTTAAAATATAAAACCTTCCAGCAACACAGATGCAGTTGAAGGTCCTAAGTGGGACGCCCGCGGGTTTCCTCTCGATGGAGGGAGGCTGTTCTGCCCTCGGCTGCGACAGCTCTGAGCGCTCAGGCTCAGCTCTGCCACTCACTTGCTTTAATGCTTTGTAACTGACAACATAAGAGACCGGGTCAGGGGAGGGCTTTCTGAAAACGGAAAGGAAAAATAAAAGCAGAAACCAGCAGCCCTGCCCTTGTTTTGAGCGAGCCCCCAAGAACGCCCTGCTCTGCCTCTGGTGGGTCTCCCCAGGCCGGCTCACCCCACGTGGGCCAGGGCGGCTAGGGTTTATTGTTTAGACTGAACGTCCGCTGGAGCCCGATGGACGTTTGATCAGGTGATTAACTGGGGTTCCTGGCACTACACATCTCCACTGGGGGTGAAAGAGCTTTGCCTCTCTGAGTTACCCATGACCTCCTGGCCCTGGAATACGGGCTGATTCTCCAGGTCGTCACGCTCCCGCCTCTAGATTCTCGGTCTTCCCTGGAGCCCGCGTCTCTCTGACCGCGTGGATTCCTGCCTGCGGGCCTGGAGGTGCAGGCACCCCACTGAAACCTCCCCCGACCTCCTCCTGGACGGGGGCCCCTCCCAAGCCTACGGGGGCGTCAGCCCGGCACCCAGGCCCGGTTCCCTTCCCGCGCGACGCCTCTCCTGATGCCCCCGGGGCTCCAAGGTCGCTCCGCTCCTTTTCTGCAGACTGTCCGCACCCCCTACACCAGCCCCCCACCCTCCCATCTCCTCTGGCCGGGAGCCCCCCGATGCTGTCAGGCCCCCCGGGCCCGCCTCCACCCCCGCCCCCGCTCCCCGCAGCTCCCAGCTACAGGAAGAATGAAGGTCTCCGTGGGATGCGCGCAGGTGGACCCTGCCGACCGTCCTGCCCCGGGGAGGTAACAGCGCTTCACCCCAAGCTGGGTGGAGCCCCACTTCCAGACCCCCGGCCGCGCTGAGAGCACCTAACAAGCTACTCACACTGCTTGCGGCTCCTTGAACTTCCCGACCTGCTGGATGTGGTACATGAGGTCCCCGCCGTTGACGTACTCCATGACAAAGTACAGCCGGTCCTGAGGGCCGAGGTTCGACCGGTGAGCGGGCTCCTCCGCGACTGGGGGCCCCGCTCCAGCCCGCGGTCTGCTTTCTCGTTGGGGAAACGTGGGCCGCGCTGGCACGTCTGCCCGGCGGAGCCCGTCACAGTTTTCTCCCCCCAAGAAAGAATTAGTAAAAAGCCCCGCTGTGTGAGGACCTCAGGAAACATAAAGTCACGACATAGCCCTGAAACTTCAGCTCTCGGTTGCCCTGTCCACTCCTCTGGTTACAGATGCTCCCAATGATGGAAACGGCCTCGAACCTTCCTCCCTTTTCTCCTACACACAGAATTCATTTCTAAGTTGGGGCTGGCGTGAAGAGTCCACACGGGCCAATCCTTTAACCAGTGGTTGGCAGTGCAGTGATGGACGCTGATGTGTTTGCCCAGACGTGTCTGAGAGCAGACCTCATGGGTCAGGGGGCTTGTACCCCGTAGACCTCAGGGTCGTCTGCCGTGGGTGGGGCTGCGTGTGGGGAGGCCGATCGGTGCTCTGCATCCACGTTCGCCCAAATGCTGTTTCTGACTTTCTCTCTGGCTGACACGCTACGTGTCGGCCCGCGAAGCACATGTCATAGAACTCCGTGAGTCTGCGCATTTATAAGGACATTACACTGGGACAGATGGGAGGTGGAGGGGGCTTAGGAGGGAGATAACAGCGCAGCACAAGGTAAACGCTGGCCTCTGCTCTCTTCCAGAAAACACCTCCATTTCACAGAGGTTATTAAACATTAAAGTGGTGCGCAGGGAGGAAAAAAGGACAGAACTGGAGCCAACAGCCAGGAAAGGGCGCTGGGAGCCTCAATCCCTCGCTTTCCTGTTATGAACTTTAATTTCAATTTTATTTCTCTGCTTTGTAGCTTTCCAGAGCTTAATCAGTGTAACCTGGGTAACAGGATCCCGGCTGGGGCTTTTCCCTCTCCTTTGCCTATTGCTAGATTCTCATTTGGACGCTACCGGGAGGGGCTGGGAGACGGACCATTACTCGGCTGCCCGCGCCTGGCTGCCCCCTGGTGGCCGAGACTGGCTCTGCGGCCCCCCATCCACTCCGGACTGCAGGCTGCGGCCCCGTCACTACAGTCACGGCTGCCGATCACCGAGCCACATGTTCAGGACAGCCGTTGAGGCGTGGAGAGCTTGCCTTTGGGAACGCCTCACTACGGTGCGGCGTATAGTACACACACATATACATATAAACATCTAAGTGTTTGTATTTCTTGTAGGTTACCTGCAAGCACCATGCCCCAGACTTGGCTGATTAGTGGAAATTATTTTGTCCTCTCTTAAGTTAACCTGTGTGACAGGGCTCTGCAAACCTTTTCTGTAAAGGGCCAGACAGGAAATATTTTAGGCTTTGTGTGTGTCTTGCAACTACTCAGCTGTGCCTTTGTAGTCAGAAAGCCCTTGATGCCAGGTTAGTGAAGGCGCCAGGCTATGTCCCGAGAAAACCATTTATGGACCTTGAAATCATCTAATTTTCTTGTGTTACAAAATAATATTCTTTTTATAAAGCCTCTCTTAGAGCTCAGGGACCATCCACACAAAACAGGCCAGACTACCACCCCTGCGTGTGCATTACCCAAGAACATCCTCTTCTAGGACATGGGTCTCCTGATGCTCTGATGCCAATTTGGCAGCTGTACCAGGATTTAACGAGCCGGGACTGTGAGCTACCGTTTTGTATCTCTAAGCCTTAACACATTGCCCGGTGTGTGTTAAGAAAACCTTTGACAGAAGCATTCACAGAATCAAATGGGATGAATGCCAAGTCTGTAAGCAGGGGATGCCCTGAATTCCCCAGTGGTACCCAGTCTGCCTGGGAGAGGAGGATGTGGGCTGCTGTCTTCTCCCGGGAGGAAGGCTGGGGGTGCGGCGCGATGACCCTGTGGGGGGCGGGGGCAGTCCCGGGACCCTCACCACCGTCTGGAAGCAGGAGTGCAGCTGCGTCAGGAACGGCGGCTTGTCGAGCAGCGCCAGGACCCGCTTCTCCACCATGGTGCACTCCACGTCGTCGTCCTGGATGACCACGTCCTTCTTCAGGATCTTGATGGCGTACAGCTCCTCTGTCCCCTTCCGGTCGGCCAGCATCACCTGCAGGCAGACGGAGGGCAACCTGAACATCGGGGCACACGGCACGGGGGTGGGGGGGCGGGTGCGGGAAATGTGTGTACAGACCTGTCAATTTTTTTTTAAGATTTTTTTTGATGTGGCTCATTTTTAAAGTCTTTATTGAATCTGTTACAATATTGCTTCTATTTTCTGCTTTTGGGTTTTTGGCCAAGAGGCATGTGGGATCTTAGTTCCCCGACCAAGGACTGAGCCTGCAGCCCCTGCACCGGAAGCTGAAGTCTTAGCCACTGAGCACCAGGCAAGTCCCAGCAGATTCACCGACATCAAGAAAGCTCCACTTCAGGAGGTGCCGTTCTCAAACACTGCGTTTTGTGTGTGTGTTAGTTGTCGGTTGTGTCCAGATCTTTGCAGCGCCATAGACTGCTGCACATTAAACTCCTCCAGCATACAGTTTGAGAAAGCTCTGGGAGATGGTGATGGACAGGGAAGCCTGGCGTGCTGCAGTCCACGGGGTCGCAAGGAGTTGGACACAACTGAGTGACCGGACTGGACTGATAGCTTCTAGGCCACCAAGATGTACATGCTGTGTGGGCCATAACCACACGAGGGCGCCATTGCGGCCGCTGAAAATGATGCTTGACATCCTCCTCTGCATCAGCAGGTACTTCAGGAGCATCTTCACCTCAGCAGCACCGTCATCTCAGGAGTACCGTCATCTCTGGAGCACCCTCAGAGCAGACACCTGACTGACCTTTACACGCTCCTCACAAGCCAGGAAGTCGGGACCCAAATCCAAAAGAAAGCAGGAGGATTGAAGCCAGCCCCTGGCTCCACCGTGAGATTTGGACCCAGAGAGGCAGACGCAGATATGCAGACTGGACACGGAGGAAACCCGGTCTGGTATCTCTTAACTATTATGTTCATTTACTACAAGCCAACATTTAATTTTCAGTTTTGAAAATTATTCAGCCACCATTGTGGGGCGCCGACTCCATCCTGAACCCTGAAATGGTGGCACAGGGGGCCCTGTCTGGCTTTTGGATAAGTCGTTTTTAATGCGCTGAAGTGGGAAGCCCCTGAAAATGTGGCGGAACCAGGGGGCATCTAGAGGGCTGCCCCGGAGTCCTCGGGGAGACTTGGACCGACCGGCCCCACGTCCTCCACGGAAGCCCCCCCCGGCTCGGACGTGGCCCGCTCACCTTCCCAAAGCTGCCTTTGCCCAGCACCATGAGGAAGTTGAAGTCCGTGAGCTTCACTCTGTCCAGGTTGTTGGAAGGCTGTCTCCTGTCCTCGGAGGGACTGATGACTTTGTTGCCGGCAGGGCCAAGCTTGGCTTTCTAAACAATAACACACACGTGAAAACAGTCAGCCATTTCCTCAGGGACAAAGTGACAGGAAACTCTGACTAAGCTGGATGCCGGTGCTGGGGGGGCGGTGGGAGGGGAGATGGGTGAGGAAAGGAAGCGGGGCCTCGAGATGTCTATTCCTACCGTCATCGCCGCACTCACCCCAAGGCCGACATTTACAAAGGAATGAGAAGCTGCCCTCACCCATACAAGAAACTCTTTGTATCTTTAACTGCGTTAGATAACTTTGTATCTAATGTAATAAAAGAAATAAACGTAATTAACTGTGTACCGATTCTTCCCTTATTTGTAGATTTTCCAATCTAAGATTTGCAGAAAGGAAACTTGTAGCCGCAAGAAGAGGGAGAGTGTGTTCCCTGGAGGAAAACGCTTTCATGGCAGACTGTGGGGTGACTCACTGCTGTGTTAAAAGGCACAGGAAGGAGAACAGAGGTTTCTTTTTCAGGTAAAGAGTTGGACTCCTGAAAAATGGTGACCTGTAAGAGCATCTGGTTTCCCATGGATCCCGCGGTGCTCTCCGCGCCCGACAGATCCTGGGTCGTGACCTGTGAGTTCCCCAGAGGGGTTTTACCCACTGGTCACTCGGTTAACACCCCTCAAGTTAACGGCTCCCAGGGAGATGGCAGGAGGTGAAGAAGCTTTCGGGAGATTTTGGGCATGACCAGACCACCAGGACGTCGGTGCTCTGCTCTTCAGGGGAATGTGGGATCTGACGTGTTTGCTTTAGTGGCTGAGAAGGCTCTCAAGGAATCGTCCATGCCCCCTCTCTGAGCAGAAGCCTCCTTCGTCCATGCCCACTCGGTGGGCTGCTCGTGCCTGGCTCTGCGGGGCGGCTGTGCCTTCACAGGACGAGCCTCCACCCCTGTCCCTGCAGACCCAGCCCCAGTGCTGCACTCGGCGTGAGGTCTGCACTAGCATTTTGGTTAAAGGAAGAATGAAGCGAAGCCTGACCATGCTCATCACATGCTGGGCTATGAGGTGACGCTTTTCTCTGATCAAAACAACCTTTCACAGGGATCGTGGGCTTCTCAGGTGGTGTGATCAGTAAAAGAACCTGCCTGCTGATGCAGGAGATCCCAGGTGGTGCTAATGGTAAAGAATCCGCCTACCAACAGAGGAGACACAAGAGATGTGGGTGTGATCCCTGGGTCAGAAAGATGCCCTGGAAGAGGAAATGGCAACCCACTCTAGTATTCTTGCCTGGAGGATCCCATGGACAGAGGAGCCTGGCTGGCTACAGACCCTGGGGTCGCAAAGAGTCAGAGACGGCTGAAGTGACTTAGCACGCATAGGTAGCATAAGAACTTTGTGAATGAACAGGTGAACTTGCGTGGCTGTGCTCCAGTAAAACTTTATTTACAAAAACAGACAGCAGCCAGAATCTGGCCTGGGGGTTCTTGTCTGCCTCCTTTCGCCCCACATCACGCAGGTTCTGAAATCATTCCTCATTTGCAGCTGGATTTAAAGACAGCCTGCCTCTGTCCTCGCCACGCTGGCAGAATGGCGACAGTTAAGAGCCTCAGATGCCCCTGAATTAAGTCCCTACCGAGTCTCTTTCATGACCAGCACAGGAGAAAGCTGTTCGGCAGCCAAACGGTGTGGTGAGTGAAGAACTTATTCGGGAGAGCAAAAATTTACGGGAAAGCACGTGAGGTCATCTTGATGAGAAATGTTTTTACAGACACGTCCACACCGGCTGTCGCTGCTGCCGGATTCGCCGGCCGCTGGCAGGCCTCTGTTGTCATGGCAACTCAGCCACTCTCTCGGGAGACACGCGGACCCGTGACGCATTAGCAGTCGGACCACTGTGGAAAATATGAAGTCCCTGGTTCTTCTGGACCCAAGTGTCCCTACCTTAGTACTAGCTGTGATGCTTTCCTGCAGGCAACCTGCTTGCCCGTCTCCCAGATCCACACGCTGACAGCCGACACCCGCCGAAGGCTGGCTCAGTCCGGTGCTAAGAGCCCGCTGGTCCCACCGCTCCAGAGGTCCCGGAACGGCCGCTGGGTCTGTCCCACCCAGTGGCCGAGAGTCCAGACTTCCGTGTGCGAGCTTCCGGGACCAGAAACTTCACCCTGTCAAGTTTTTCCGTCTGGAGAGAGCCCGTCTTTCTCTCACCAGGGAGCTGAGGGCACACATCTGCCTGATGCCCACCTAATGGGAGCTCAAGGCCACCGAACGTCATTGGAAGAGGATTTGGGGCACTTGGTAATTTTTTGAAACCTGTATCCTCTTCTAGAGGCTCAGTGGTAAAGAATCCACCTGCCAATGCAAGAGATGCAGTTCGATCCCTGGGTCGGGAAGATCCCCTAGAGGAGGGCATGGCAACCCACTCCAGTGTTCTTGCCTGGAGAATCCCAAGGACAGAGGAGCCTGCGGGCTGCAGTCCATGGGGTCACAAGAGTCTGACATGACTCAGCAACTAAACAGCAAACCCTTTTCCTGCTAAAACGCTCCCCGTTGGGCTGGCCATGGTGCTGGCTTTGTGAGTCGGTGCTGGCAGGGTCAGAGCCAAATGAACTCAATGTCAACAAAGGAAATGAACTTCCAGACTGCTGGCAATATTGCCCAGAAGCGGGGAGTTCTCTGTCCTAAGAAAGCAGAATAGGTATGAAGTGAGCTGGGCTCCTGCCAGAGGCGAGTGTGGGAACCACTGGACCACGGGCATCTTTCCCAGGACCAAGACAAGTCCCGCCAGACAAAGGACACTCGGGAGCATCAAGCGGGAAGCCCGTCCTCACGCCCAGCAGGAAGGGCAGAGGCGCAGTGGAGCCCTGGCTCTCTTCTGGGGCAGTGTTTGGGGAAATCTTTTACTTGCAAGTCTTCACTGCCCTCTTGTGGTACTTATTTTCTGGACCGATTGCAATTTTTCTCTCTTTTTTATGTTATTTAAAATAACCTTTTGTTTTGTATTGGAGTGTAGGTGCTGAACAGTGTTGTGATGGTTTCGGGGGGACGGCAAAGGGACTCAGCCACACACACACCCGTTCTGCCCCTCGCAGCCAGGCTCTCTGTAAAACTGTTCTGCGTGCTGTACAGCAGGTCCTTGTTAGCTATCCTTTAAAAACACAGCTTAGGGCAGGGGCCACAGAGGATGGGACGGTCAGATGGCATCACCGACTCAATGGACATGAGTTTGAGCAAGCTCCAGGAGACACTGAAGGACAGGGAAGCCTGGCGTGCTGCCATTCACGGGGTCGCCAAGAGTCAGACACGACTGAGCGACTGAACAATGACAAAGGCGTTTCCCAGGTGGTGCTAGTGGTAAAGAACCCGCCTACTAACAGAGGAGACACAGGAGAAGTGGGTAAAGAACCCACCTACTAACAGAGGAGACACAGGAGAAGTGGGTAAAGAACCCACCTACTAACAGGGGAGACACAGGAGAAGTGGGTAAAGAACCCGCCTACTAACAGAGGAGACACAGGAGAAGTGGGTAAAGAACCCGCCTACTAACAGAGGAGACACAGGAGAAGTGGGTAAAGAACCCGCCTACTAACAGAGGAGACACAGGAGAAGTGGGTTTGATCCCTGAGTTGGGAAGATCCCCTGGAGGAGGAAATGGCAACCCACTCCAGTATTCTTGCCTGGAGAATCCCATGGACAGAGGAGCCTGGTGGGCTATGGTCCATGGAGTCAAAAAAGAGGTGGACACAACTGAGCAACTAACACACACACATACCCCCACCCCAAACTCCCCAGCCGTCCTTCCCCATCCTTCCCACCAGCAACCAGAAGTTCGGTCTCTAGGTCTGTGTGTCTGTATCTGTTTTGTAAATAAGTTCATTTATAGAATTTCTTCTTAGATTCTGCATATAAGGGATGTCATATGCTATCCCTCCTTTGTCTGACTTACTTTACTCAGTGTGACAATGACTGACCGCATTCTGACTGGACTCTTAGCCGAGTTTAGAAATACGCCCAAGTTTACTAGAATGGCCCACAGAAGGGAAGTTCCCGTAAATACTGCAAAATGGCACAAACAAGACGGAAACGCTGCCTTCCCAGCTCTGCCTTCACAGAAGGTGACTCGTCTCTCGTGTGAGAGCCTGGCCTCACACCTGGCACAGCCTGGCACAGCGCCTGCAGGAGGTGGGCAGACACGGGAACGTGTCCTAGAATCGCCAAGGGCGTGATTTCAGGAGACAAGCCCCAACCACTGCTAGCTGTCTCTGTGTCCTGACTCCCCAGACCTCTGACTGGGCCCAGACTCTGCAAACCACGGATGCCAGGGAGGGCCGAGGGGGCCAGGTGCAGCCCCTGAGACGCACTGTGTCCGGGAAATAATGGAACGATGAGTCACGTGAGGGCAGAATTCAGCGAAACGGCCACCCCCAGGGAAATTCAACGTGTGCTAAGTGATCACAGGGTGGGAGCTCCTGAAAAACAAACAATGAAAACCCAAACCGTGGCTGGCAATAAAGCTCAGACCCCTGGGAAAGTTCCAGGCACTTCTCGCCCTCGTCAGCGGCTGCAGGACAGGTGGGTGGGTGAGGGTCATCCCTGCGCCTCCCGCGCCCTGAGGAACCTGGGCAGAGGTTTGAAACCTGACAGGCATGGAGGGAAAGACAAGAAAAATATGATCCTTCCCCCAAAAGGCTGAATATGTTTGCTCAATTACTCAATTTAAATTTTTTCTAAAATGCCTCTAATTGACAGCAGCAAGCATTCTGAAAGCGGGGCTGACTGCAATTAAATTTAGCACAAAATTTCCATAATCGTTGATTTCACCCTATCTTCACTGAGCGTTTTTTAAATTGCACCAGTTTTCAAAAAGGAGGGATCTAATTATAGCTCAGCTGGGACACCTGCTTTCAAGCCCGGCTCAGCTGCGCTGTTCTGGGCAGTTTTCTGTGCGCCCCCCGCTCCCCGCCTTGCCCCGTACTAACAGGCTGACGGGACTTGGGGGAAATGTGGCCGGGAGGACCAGCTCCAGCACTGCAGACCCCTCCCAGGCCTCAGTTTCTTCATCTGTCAAATGGACTCAAATGCCCACCGCCTCGTACTCGGGGAACTCCCCCCGCCTTGTTTGCTCAGTAGCTGCTGCACGGCTGCAGCACCCGAAGGGCCCTCCTCAGGGGCTGCAGAGGGGAGTAGGGGGACGCGGGGACCCCGGGGACAGCAGGTCCCCAGCCGCCCCGCCCGCAGGGGGTGTGCTGACACCGAGGACCTGCCCATCGCCACACCCTTCAGGCTTCTGAAACCTCAAAGAGTACTTTCCCTTCCCCATTTCCAGTCACCCGGGTCACTAATCTCTTGAAGCGCTTTCAGGGGCGCACCTGTAGTGCCAGGGACGCGTTCTGGATGAGAAAATGAGCAGGGCCATCTGTGGGATGTTTTCTTCGAGTGGCGTGTCTGAAAGACTATCTGCGGATTCTAGCTTAGTGCAGGGAGTGAGGGCTTTCCTTGCAAATTTTGTTCCTGGGTGTCTGAGCGTTTACATTTTCCACTCGCTTCAGATATGAATATGCTGTAACCATCTCGGGCTGAGTTTAATTATTAACGAGAGCAATCCACTGGGAACACAGCTGGCCCCTAAACAGCTCCTCCCAAAGACAGCGGTGTTCTCAGAAATGACAATAGACCAGATTTTTAAAATAATTTACATTCAAGTTGCAAAGTTCCCTTGGATCCTTCGGTAACAGAATGGCTGATGAGGCTACAACAATGAAGTGACTTGGGAAGAAATGCGGCAAAAAATGAAACAGAGCAGTGGTATTAATAAAGCCGGGTGTGGCTTCCCTGGAGGCTCAGAGGTTAAAGCATCTGCTTGCGATGTGGGAGACCCGGGTTCAATCCCTGGGTCGGGAAGATCCCCTGGAGAAGGATATGGCAACCCACTCCAGTATTCTTGCTTGGAGAATCCCACGGACGGAGGAGCCTGGTAAGCTACAGTCCACGGGGTCGGACATGACTGAACGACTTCACTTAAGATCGCAACGGGACGACTCCGGCCTGTGACACATTTCCAGCAGTCTTCCTGATCGGCGCACACCACGCCGACTGCCTGCTGACAGAGGTGTGTGCCTCAACCAGGGTGAACTGGGTCTGGAGGTGTGATCAGAGACACACATGAACAGAAACGAAGGAAAACGCGCCGTCGGCTTAAAGACGCACTCCTTCCGCCGCGCGGCCTTCCAGCCTGGCCGGAACTCGTCTGGAATCACTCACAGGCGAGGCCGCGGTCTCCCGGGTGGAATCCTAAAGGCACCTGATCGGCAATGGGGATGGCGGGCGTGCGCTGGGTCACACATGAGCGTGTCCTCGCTGGGACACCATGGCCGCTTGGACAGGACACACCGCGCATCCCTCAGAGCAGGGGTGCGGCAGGGCCTCGGTGTGGAGGGCACAGGAGCCCGGGTGACGGCTCTTGTAGAGGGCACGGCGGAAGGACAGGGCGGAGGACCCACTGCCTCTACGGAGTGTCACGACACCCCTGGGGGACGGGGAGGGAGAGCTGCGAGGTGAGGAAGAGCAGGGCCAGGCGCCCAGGGGGCAGCACCGGGAGGGGGGTCACGGCCACAGACGGGGCGGGGGGTGGGGGAGATGGGGGAGGGGTCAGGGGCACAGACGGGGGGCGGGGGGAACGGGGGGACGGGGGTCACAGAGGGGGCGGGGGGGGGCGATGGGGGAGGGGGTCATGGGCACAGACGAGGCAGGGGGGGCGTGGGATGGGGGAAGGGGTCATGGGCACAGACGAGGTGGCAGGGGTGGGGGGGATGGGGGGGTGGTGGGATGGGGAAGGGGTCATGGGCACAGACGAGGCGGGGGGGGCGTGGGATGGGGGAAGGGGTCATGGGCACAGACGAGGTGGCAGGGGTGGGGGGGACGGGGGGGCGGGGGGTCATGGGCACAGACGAGGTGGCAGGGGTGGGGGGGATGGGGGGGCGGGGGGTCACAGATGAGGCGAGGCAGGGAACAGGGCACGGGACTCACAGATGGGGCCAGACGGGGGTGGGGTGTGTGTGGGGGACTGGGGCAGCGCTCAGGGCTCCCGGCTGCAGGCCTGGGGACCAGCCCTTCCCCTGAAGAACTGTGTCACACCAGGGGCCAAGACCCTCTCTCTTCCTCCTCTGGCGTCTGTGTGGCCGGACATGGCTCAAGGCAACAGCTCCGTGACACTCAGACATTCATGGTTCCTTCTGCCTTCCCCGACCCACAGGGCGGGTGCTGGCAGGGAGGAGCCCTGGTTAACTGAGTGACTTTGAACCAACAGCCAGTTGCTGTTTAGTTGCTAACTCGCGTCTGACTCTGTGTGACCTCATGGACTGTAGCCCACCAGGCTCCTCTGCCCATGGGATTCTCTAGGTGAGAACACTGGAGTGGGCTGCCATTTCCTCCACCAGGGGATCTTCACGACCCAGGGATCGAACTTGGGTCTCCTGTGTTGCATGGGCAGGCAGATTCTTTACCACTGAACCACCTGGAAAGCCCTAACAGAAGCCCTAATAGCCAGTTACCAGTCGCTTTATACACAGATACCTGCTATTTGTAAAAGAAAATAAAACCAAACCCACTTACCACCAAAACTATGTGTAACAAAATGTACTTCTTGATGATCCAGAAGGCTCCTCAGTATCTTGAAGAGCCCAAGGTTACTGGCAAGAAACAAACCTGTCAAGCAGCTGATTAGCCGAGTTCCTGCTGACCGAATGCCAGCTAACCAGTACTTCTGTTCACCTTGAACTTCTCCCTAAAATAACCCATCATGATTGGATAACTTGACTTTTTCAAGTACTAGTGTGAGCAAAACAAGTGAGACCATCTTGTCAGAGAATTCTATGCAGGCAGCCATGGGATTAATTCTTCAAGTTCACACGGGGTGGTGGTGGGGGGTGGTCAGCTGCTGGGAGAAAATGTGAGGGGGTGCTTCTCTGAGCCGGAAGTCCACAGCCTGCAAGGGTCACAACAGCCCTGCCCCTGGGCAGAGAGGACAGCAGAGACAAAAGGATGAGGCTGTGTGTTCAGAAGGCTTTGCCTACTAGACAGGATACTGGGCAGCGTGTGAATGTCACATCACTTTCACAGGTCTGGACTGACTGTCGTCTATACATCTTATAATCATGGCCCTGTACATCTGTAATTAAAGATCTCCTTATAGTCATTCTCAAAACAGGCCATTTTACTCCAATCCCCAAAAGCTCTATTTTAGACTAGAGATCTTAATCCACATCCAGGTTGAAGGGAACAAGAGAAACAAAACTGTCCTTACTGAGATCCTGGTGTTGGAATAACCGTGGAGGAAATGTAAGCCTGAGTGTCTCCTGCACTTTCCTGATGGAGCAGCATGTCTCTGCTTGAGTCCTTGAGGCACCAAGGTCTCCAGATTGGCTGAGATGCCTTGAAACGAACATGGCATGGCTTTAGAAGGGTCCTAACATCCGCTGAATCATCGAAAAAGCAAGAGAGTTCCAGAAAAACATCTATTTCTGCTTTATTGACTATGCCAAAGCCTTTGACTGTGTGGATCACAATAAACTGTGGAAAATTCTGAAAGAGATGGGAATACCAGACCACTGACCTGCCTCTTGAGAAACCTATATGCAGGTCAGGAAGCAACAGTGAGAACTGGACATGGAACAACAGACTGGTTCCAAATAGGAAAAGGAGTACGTCAAGGCTGTATATTGTCACCCTGCTTATTTAACTTATATGCAGAGTACATCATGACAAACGCTGGGCTGGATGAAGCACAAGCTGGAATCAAGACTGCTGGGAGAAATATCAATAACCTCAGATATGCAGATGACACCACCCTTATGGCAGAAAGTGAAGAAGAACTCAAAGGCCTCTTGATGAAAGTGAAAGAGGAGAGTGAAAAAGTTGGCTTAAAGGTCAGCATTCAGAAAACTAAGATCATGGCATCTAGTCCCATCACTTCATGGGAAAAAGATGGAGAAACAGTGGAAACAGTATCAGACTTTATTTTTCTGGGCTCCAAAATCACTGCCGATGGTGATTGCAGCCATGAAATTAAAAGATGCTTACTCCTTGGAAGGAAAGTTATGACCAACTCAGACAGCATATTCAAAAGCAGAGGCATTACTTTGCCAACAAAGGTCTGTCTAGTCAAGGCTATGGTTTTTCCAGTAGTCATGTATGGATGTGACAGTTGGACTACAAAGAAAGCTGAGCGCTGAAGAATTGATGCTTTTAAACTGTGGTGTTGGAGAAGATGCTTGAGAGTTCCTTGGACTGCAAGGAGATCCAACCAGTCCATCCTAAAGGAGATCAGCCCTGGGTGTTCTTTGGAAGGACGGATACTGAGGCTGAAACTCCAATACTTTGGCCACCTCATACGAAGAGCTGACTTATTGGAAAAGACTCTGATGCTGGGAGGGATTGGGAGCAGGAGGAGAAGGGGACGACAGAGGATGAGTGGCTGGATGGCATCACCAACTCGATGGACGTGAGTTTGGGTGAACTCCGGGAGTTGGTGATGGACAGGGAGGCCTGGCATGCTGCGATTCATGGGGTCGCAAAGAGTCGTACATGACTGAGTGACTGAACTGACTGACTGACCTCTCTGTTCATTTCCAAGGCAAACCATTCAATATCACAGTAATCCAAGTCTATGCCCCAACCAGGAACGCTGAAGAAGCTGAAGTTGAATGGTTCTATGAAGACCAACAAGACCTTTTAGAACTAACACCCAGAAAAGATGTTCTTCTCATTATAGGGGACTGGAATGCAAAAGTAGGAAGTCAAGAAACACCTGGAGTAACAGGCAAATTTGGCCTTGGAGTACAGAATGAAGCAGGGCAAAGGCTAATAGAGTTTTTCCAAGAGAATGCACTGGTCATAGCAAACACCCTCTTCCAACAACACAAGAGAAGACTCTACACATGGAATCACCAGATGGCCAACACTGAAATCAGACTGATTATATTCTTTGCAGCCAAAGATGGAGAAGCTCTATATAGTCAGCAAAAAAAAAAAAACTGACCAGGCCTGACTGTGGCTCAGATCATGAACTCCTTATTGACAAATTCAGACTTAAATTGAAGAAAGTGGGGAAGACCACTAGATCATTCAGGTATGACCTAAATCAAATCCCTTATGATTATACAGTGGAAGTGAGAAATAGATTTAAGGGACTAGATCTGATAGAGTGCCTGATGAACTATGGACTGAGGTTTGTGACATTGTACAGGAGACAGGGATCAAGACCATCCCCATGGAAAAGAAATGCAAAAAAGAAAAATGGCTGTCTGGGGAGGCCTATTTAGCTGTGAAAAGAAGAGAAGCAAAAAGCAAAGGAGAAAAGGAAAGATATAAGCATCTGAATGCAGAGTTCCAAAGAATAGCAAGGAGAGATAAGAAAGCCTTCCTTAGCGATCAGTGCAAAGAAATAGAGCAAAATAATACAATGGGAAAGACTAGAGGTGTCTTCAAGATGATTACAGATACCAAGGGAATGTTTCATGCCAAGATGGGCACAATAAAGGACAGAAATGGTATGGCCCTAACAGAAGCAGAAGATATTAAGAAGAAGTGGCAAGAATACACAGAAGAACTGTACAAAGAACGGTACAAAAAAGATCTGCATGACCCAGATAATCACGATACTTTGATCACTCACCTAGAGATAGACATCCCGGAATGTGAAGTGAAGTGGGCCTTAGAAAGCATCACTACAAACAAAGCCAGTGGAGGTGATGCAATTCCAGTGGAGCTATTTCAAATCCTGAAAGATGATGCTGTGAAAGTGCTGCACTCAATATGCCAGCAAATTTGGAAAACTCAGCAGTGGCCACAGGACTGGAAAAGGTCAGTTTTCATTCCAATCCCAAAGAAAAGCAATGCCAAAGAATGCTCAAACTACCACACAACTGCACTCATCTCACACACTAGTAAAGTAATGCTCAAAATTCTCCAAACCAGGCTTTAGCAATACGTGAACCGTGAACTTCCTGATGTTCAAGCTGGTTTTAGAAAAGGCAGAGGAACCAGAGATCAAATTGCCAACATCTGCTGGATCATTGAAAAAGCAAGAGAGTTCCAGAAAAACATCTATTTCTGCTTTATTGACTATGCCAAAGCCTTTGACTGTGTGGATCACGATAAACTGTGGAAAATTCTGAAAGAGATGGGAATACCAGACCATCTGACTTGCCTCTTGAGAAATCTGTATGCACGTCAGGAAGCAACAGTTAGAACTGGACATGGAACAACAGACTGGTTCCAAATAGGAAAAGGAGTACATCAAGGCTGTATATTGTCACCCTGCTTATTTAACTTCTATGCAGAGTACATCATGAGAAACGCTGGGCTGGAAGAAGCACAAGCTGGAATCAAGATTGCTGGGAGAAATATCAAGAACCTCAGATATGCAGATGACACCACCCTTATGGCAGAAAGTGAAGAGGAACTCAAAAGCCTCTTGATGAAAGTGAAAGTAGAGAGTGAAAAAGTTGGCTTAAAACTCAACATTCAGAAAACTAAGATCATGGCATCTGGTCCCATCACTTCATGGGAAATAGATGGGGAAACGGTGGAAATAGTGGCTGACTTTATTTTGGGGGGCTTCAAAATCACTGCAGATGGTGATTGCAGCTATGAAATTAAAAGACCCTTACCCCTTGGAAGGAAAGTTATGACCAACTCAGACAGCATATTCAAAAGCAGAGACATTACTTTGCCAACAAAGGTCTGTCTAGTCAAGGCTATGGTTTTTCCAGTGGTCATGTATGGATGTGAGAGTTGGACTACAAAGAAAGCTGAGTGCCGAAGAATTGATGCTTTTAAACTGTGGTGTTGGAGAAGACTCTTGAGAGTCCCTTGGACTGCAAGGAGATCCAGTCAGTCCATCCTAAAGGGGATCAGTCCTGGGTGTTCATTGGAAGGCCTGATGTTGAGGCTGAAGCTCCAGTGCTTTGGCCACCTGATGCAAAGAGCTGACTCATTTGAAAAGACCCTGATGCTGGGAAAGATTGAAGGCAGAAGGAGAAGGGGATGACAGAGGATGAGATGGCTGGATGGCATCACCGACTCTATGGGCATGAATCTGGGTGAACTCTGGGAGTTGGTGATGGACAGGGAGGCCTGGCATGCTGTGGTCCATGGGGTTGCAAATAGTCGGACAGGACTGAGCAACTAACCTGAACTGAACTGAACCTCCTGCCTCCACCTGGAATAGGAGGCGAAAATCCTCCAGCAGAGACGCTTCTATACAGTTGCCATGCAGTCACTGGGCAGTTATTCTTAGACTTAAATGGACCCGGAAAGAACTCTAAGCTGTTTCAAGCTTGGATATAACAAAACAGCCCAAATTGCTTTAAAAAAAAATCAAAGGAAAGGCTTATGCAGTGACTCAGCCAGTTCCAGAGTTGGAGGGAACCTGCCTGGGCCGCAGCCCAGATTGGGGTGGGGATTGGGAGGACGCACATCCCCTGCTCAAGGTGGAGAAGGTCAGTGTAGGAGCCCAAACGCCAGTGAGCTGGTTTTCAATGACCGCTGAAGGCACGCCAGCTGCTGAACTTGCTGAGCTCCTGGTCTGAGGCTTTGCGGCCGCATCTGTTGGTCTGATGCCCAGGGAAGGGGCACCACCGAGGCCCAGGTCTTCAGTGGAAAGGAGGTCTCATCCGTGGAAACAAAAGCCATCGCTGCAAGTGAAGCCAAGCCCCAAGCTCCTGGCCGCAGGCTCCTGGGCCCGTCTTGGGCCTGCAGCCCTGAGGCCCCGCCCCTGCCGAGCGAGCCACGCCGCCTCAGCAGTGAGGCCGGGTCGGCCTCCCCAGGGCTGGAGGAAGAACCCTGCCATGGCCACAGTCAGCCCTGCCCAGCTGGGTCAGCTGCGGGGTGGGGGCTGGGAGCAGGCTGCTTGCCTTCTGTGAGGTCAGGACGTTACCCGCATGCTGGGGAGTCAGGGGCAGGTTCCCACCCCTGTTCATGCTCGCGGTGTCCTCGGGAGCCAGGGTCCCATCTGAAGTCTGTCTTTTTTAAAAAAGAAATTTCATTTATTTTTCTCTGTGCTGGGTCTTTGCTTGAGAACTTTCTCTGGTTCCAGCGAGCGGGGGCTGCTCCCCAGCTGTGGGCGGGGGCTCAGGCTCAGCAGGTGTGGCTCCCGGGCTTAGCTGCTCCACAGCTCATGGGATCCTCCCAGAGCAGGAATCCTCCCCGCACTGGCAGGCGGATTCTTAGCCACTGGGCCACCAGGGGAGCCCCCGTCTGAAGCCTCGATCCCCCCAGGTGGTACTTGGCACTAAGGAGATGCAGCATTCACTGGATAGAAATTTCCAGAATTCCCCCTTTCTAAGAAAGGAGCTGGTCCATCCCCAGGCATGACCACGCTCATCGCACGAGTCAGTTTGTTCACCCAAGTGCTCGAGGCGCCTGGCTGTGTAAACGGAGGCAGACCCTGGGCTACAGAGCAGACTTGGCTCTGACAGCTTCCCTCATCAGACACGAGCTCAGGCACCCTCCCTGGATGTGGGCAAGTGACCAGGAGACATGGATTCCTTGTGGGGCCTGAAGTTTAGATTCCAAAGCCTTCACGGCAGGACCCGAGGCTCCTCTCTGGATCTACGTGGAGATGACACACAGACAGCTGTGCCCAGCAAGGGAGCAAGGGAGCCGGGGGAACGCCGGGGCAGTTTAAAGGGCTGGAGGGCGATGTAAGGTAGGGGCGGGGGTTGACGAGCCCGAGACACAGGGGAGGGCCTTTACCACAGAGCACAGGCAAGTTCTGAGGCGGGTGTAGCCCATGGCGCACTCCTGAAAACAGGCTGCGGTACAGTCACATAACTGCATGCCCTCCCCCCACCCAGAGTACTAGAAATCCTGTGCAGCGTCCTTCAGAGTCTGCTCTGCTGAGGAGCAGTGTTAATCTCTGTTGATGATGCTCAAACAGAGGTGAGAAAATGATTTCCAACACCGAACCTCATCCCATTTCAATTTCAGGCTCTGCCTCTAAGAGCTGACGTGCAAAGAGGAAAACAAAATCTCTTTTTACTGATGTGCATTTTATAGATTTACCCCACTGTTAACATCACACAGTTCAGAAAGTAATTAAGGAAGCCATTTGGGGGAAAAAAGCAGAGTCCATAATGAGGCCCATAGATTTTCTGTTTTGTGTCCAAAAGGTCATCTGAAGTACTCAGGTTTCCATGGTAACACTGGCAGGCCTGATCAAATCAACACACAGCTACACTTTGTTGGGGGTCTCCAATGAACCATTTTTCCCCCCATCTGAAGAATATCCTGAATTAGCTAAAGTCCTCAAAGACGATGGAGGCTTTTGGAAAATCCAGTTTCAACAGCAGTAAACAGAAGAATGCCTGCTTTCTTTCCACAGACAATCTAGCAACTGAGTCTCAAGTGCAGTGATTTAAACGTCTTAACTCTCATCATAACTGGATCACATTCTGTTAATCAGTAACAAAGATAATCTCAAAATGTTTCCCCAGGATAAATAAAAGCCGACACACCTGTGATCCTCAGGCGTCTGCAGTCTCTGGGGTGATCCTGCAAGTGGTGTGTCGGCCTCTACTACAGACCTGCAGGGCGCCCTCCCGGCCCAGTCCTCCATGCTCCTGAGGGCACCCAGGCCCTACCTGCAAGTGTCTGCCATCAGCAGCCTCTTAACCAAATGTCAGTGATCAGTGACCAGTGACATAAAGAAGGCTGAACCCAGCAGAATTGATGCTTTAAAACTGTGGTGCTGGAGAAGACTCTTGAGAGTCACCTGGACAGCAAGGAGATCCAACCAGTCCATCTTAAAGTAAATCAACCCTGAATATTCATTGGAAGGACTGAGGCTACAGCTAAAGCTGCAATATGTTGGCCACCTGATGCGAAGAGCTGACTCACTGGAAAAGGCCCTGATGCTGGGGAAGATTGAGGGCGGGAGGAGAAGGGGACGACAGAGGATGAGACGGTTGGATGGCATCACCGACTCAATGGACCTGAATTTGAGCAAGCTCCTGGAGATGGTGAAGGACAGAGGAGCCTGGCGTGCTACGGTCCATGGGGTCGCAAAGAGCCGGACACGACTGAGCAACTGAAAACAACATTAGTGACGGAGCACTGTGAATGTTTGTGTTTCATACCCTTCAGAACCTTCTAACTGGCAGGTACGACCTGTGCGCTTCTTCGGGACGGAATACATTTGGGAGAAGAAACAACAGCGGGAGGAGGGACCCAAGGGCGCCAGCCGTGCAGGGTCTCTGTGCCGCATGTGTGTGCACCTCGGAATTTCTTTAGGGCTTGGGAATTGCCCGAGGAAGGGGAAGCTTCACAAGGTCATGAATCAGGTACGTGTGTGAGTGCTCGGTCACTCAACTGTGTCTGACTCTTTGCAACCCCGCGGACTGTAGCCTGCCAGACTCCTCTGTCCACGGGATTCTCCAGGCAAGAATACTGGAGTGGGCTGCCATGCCCTCCTCCAGGGGGTCTTCCTGACCCAGGGATCACACCTGAGTCTCCTGTACTGCAGGCGTATCTTTCTGTCTGAGCCACCAGGGAAGCCCAAGAATACTGAAGTGGGCTGCCATGCCCTCCTCCAGGAATCTTCCTGACCCAGGGATTGAACCCCTGTCTCCTGCACTGCAGGCAGATTCTTTACCATCTGAGCCCCCAGGGAAGCCCCCATGAGACTGGTGCAGAGACACAATCAGCTACTACATGGGTTCTTTGAACAACCAACACACAGGTGATTGGAGAAATGGCAAGAAATGGAAAGCTGTGACTTGGAGCGTAAGGCAGGTGCTTGGAGCAGAAACTGCATTAAGAGCTGAGACGTCAGGTGAGGAGAGAGAAGCAGGGGTGAAGGGGGGAGGAAGAGGTGACACCACTGGGGCAGAAGGCTGTGCGCACCCGGGTGTGGACAGGGAGCTCCCATTCCTAGAGATATGCAGAGAAAAGGGAGATGCTGGCCCAACAGTCACACCCAAGGACGCTGCCGCCTGGAGAAGCCTAGGACCTGCCCATCTCCCCCTGATGCCAGACTGACTCCCCACGCAGGAACCAGCCCCCTCTCTGCAGGGCTGTTCCCAATCTCCATGCTCTACGGATAACAGCCTGCAAAGCAAGGCGATGACGCAACATCCACGCCTTTAGATAAGGACAAAGATTAACATTTACGTGACTTTTGCCTTCCAGCCCAATGACCACAAAAATCTGGCCCTTCCTGGAGTGAAACTTTCTGAATAGAAAGATGGTTCACTCATGCTCTGGTCTCACCTCGAATTTCTGCCTGAGCTCCACGTTGCCTTCCTCGTCGCCTTCGGGGATCGGCACGTTGTAGTACTCGCCCTCCTCTTGGTTCAGCAGCTTGTACCTTCAGAGACACGGGGCAGAGGAGGGTGAGACCATGCTGGCACCACTGGGTTCAACAAGTCCCCCCACCCCCAGGCTCCAGTCCAGCTGGTTCTGAAATGCGTTCACTGGGGAGCCAGGACCCAGGAAACTTCACACGCAGTGGTCACTCTGGACTTAAGCCAGCTCGTCTCCTGAATCTCTGAAAGTGCTAATGTTTTCAGACAATTCACTTTTGGCTCACACAGACACACTCAGCCTTCCTCACCATCCGCTGGCCGGCATCTTCATCAGCTCCGAGACCCCAAAGGAAAGGGACCCCATGAAGTCGTTCCGTGTGGTTCGATCCCAGTCCCAGATTTCCACGGACAGTCGCCGGTCTTTATCAGAAGGTTTTAATTTGCTACCAAAGAACACATACACAGATACAGGGTTATCTTTACTGTGGTTTAAGGGATGATACCACATGCTCGAGATCTGAACTTGAGATTAAAAAAATAGTATATTCAATTCTCTTCCTGTGGTTCTCCATCATCAACAAAGTGCCAGCCCTTCGGTAACCAAAGCTCTAGACAAGAGGTTAGCAAACCATGAGCCATGGGCAAGTCAGGCCCACTGCTTGTGTGTGTAAATAAAGTTTTATTGAAACAGTCACGGCTGTTTGTCTGGACACATTTGGCTATGGCAGCTCTGAATCTAGAACAGTACCTGCAACAGAGACTGGATGACCCATAAGGCCTAAACCATTTACTGTCCAGCCCTTCCCAGAGCAAGGCTGGACAGCCTCTGGTCTATACCCTAGACAGCTACGTCTGGGTGTGACAGACAAGCTGCTTCCTGCATTCTCATTCGCAGAGAGGGCCCCTTGCTTATGCTCAGCTGTGCTCAGAGCTTTCTTGCTCTTGACTTACTCAGGCCTCCACTCCCCAACCTTTCCTCCCTTCTTTCCCCTCTCCCATCTCTGTCTCCAAAATCTTTTCACTCCTTTCAGGCCCACATTAAATGTCGCCTTCCCCAGAAAGTCTTCCCTGCTTAGATGGAAAGATAACCTTCCCATTTCAGTGGCAACATCGGCTTCGATGGTTACTCACTTATTCCATGTTTTAAAAACTATTGTTTAAACTCTTACCTACAGCCTTACCTACCTCTTACCTACAGCCTCCTCTAACCGCCCCCCCTCAAAAAACCGAAGTCCGCCAAGAGGGAGGACTTGATTCTACATCTGAAATGTGAGAGAATTTTTTACACAGGAGTTACTGATGGTCACTTGGGGTATCGTGTATAAGTCTTGGTAAACTGAGTTTCTATCCAGCGACCAGTTTCTATCCGTCTCTAGCAGCTGTGGGAGGAGAGCCTAGGGATGAATAGATGTCTAAAGACGTTTATGACAAGCCCAGCTCATCGCTGCTCAGAACATGGAGGAGGAGGGGGTTCAGCTCACAACGTGAAGGACTCGTCCCACCGGGGGTTCAGCGTCGAGCGGATGGTCTTGGTTTTCTGTTTGCTCTCGTTCTTGGGGTCAGGAATAAGCTTCAGCTTCACGTAAGGATCTGAAAGCCCATTTGGATCCATAGGGATTAGGTTTTTCGCATCTCGTACTGTGAAGAGAGAAGAAGAAAGATCCCAGGTTACAAAAGGAGGACAGACCTACACTGCTGAGCGTCCTGCATCAGGACCCGGCCGATCGAGAGGCATCATGACGGTGTTGAAGCGGGGGCTGTGGCTCTGACCCTCACCACGAGAGAAGCTGCCCGCTGCCACTGCCCACCACAGGCAGTGGGCCTGGGGGACCCAGCGGCCAAGCCTGGAGACTCAGCACTGGCCCGGTCTGGCAGCATCGGTGGCACCGGGGTTGCTGCCCAAACCTGGGGAAGCAGAACCTGCATCCTAACACCCTCCCCACCACCACCCCAGCCAGGAGAGCTGGTCCGCCTCCCGCCTAAGCAGCCAGCAGGCTAGCCCGCACACGGCGCCACTGGAACCCCCACAAGAGTCGTCTCTTTCCTTTGTAGAGCTGGTGGCTTCTAGCCCGCTGTGCATGAGGACTGCACGGGAGGGGGGCTGACCCAGGGGGAAGACTCAGGAGCCTTTCCCAAGACCCTGGGTGGCCCCAGTGCCCATTCGAGATGGAGAAGCAAATGGAAACTAAATGGAGACAAGGCCATGTCGCCTGCAGAGGGGCAGCTCCGCGGAGCAGCTGATGGAGGCTCCTGTGCGGGAGGGCTGATGCCAACACCTGTCAATCACCCGTCGGTCTGACGAGAAGGGACCGCAGCCAGGGGCCTTCCTCACTCTACCCCCCAGCGCAGCTAAAAGCTCTGGGGCCCCCAGTCAGCTGGACACCACGGGAACACATCTCCCTGGGCCCAGACTCTCAGCCCAGCGGCTCTCACAGCGTGGCCCCTGGACGGCAGCCTCAGCTTCACCAACCGAGTCAGAACTGGGTGGAGGCAGGGGGCTTCCAGGTGGTTCTGTGGGGAAGCTGGCAAGATCCACTGCTCCAGCCCATCAACAGACTGTCAGCTTAGTGTGATTGTCAAAGGAGGAATTTAGAAGAATTTCAGAAGACGGTGCCAGTGTTGGTGGTGGGCGGTGGGGGCGGGGGACAGGTGAAAGGGGCTAAACACACTGGGTGTTCAGGTGGAGCCCTAAGGGCAGAGGTCAGAGACGAGCGCTGCTTGGGCGCCTGGAGACCCACCAAGGGCTGGCACCATCCTTGCCCGGAAGCCTTAGCACGGGAAGGTGACAGTGTAGCCATGTTCTAGTAACCTGCTCCAGTGTCTGAGGGGTGGCGAGATGACCCAGGGTGACCTGCTCCAGTGTCCGAGGGGCAGTGGGCCGGCCCAGGGTGACCTGCTCTAGTGTCCGAGGGGCGGCGGGATGACCCAGGGTGACCTGCTCCAGTGTCCGAGGGGTGGCGGGATGACCCAGGGTGACCTGCTCCAGTGTCCGAGGGGCGGTGGGATGACCCAGGCTGACCTGTTCCAGCGTCCGAGGGGCGGAAGGCCGGCCCAGGGTGACCTGCTCCAGCGTCCGAGGGGCGGAAGGCCGGCCCAGGCTGACCTGTTCCAGCGTCCGAGGGGCGGAAGGCCGGCCCAGGCTGACCTGCTCCAGCGTCCGAGGGGCGGAAGGCCGGCCCAGGGTGACCTGCTCCAGCGTCAGAGGGGCGGAAGGCCGGCCCAGGGAGACCTGCTCCAGCGTCCGAGGGGCGGAAGGCCGGCCCAGGGTGACCTGCTCCAGCGTCAGAGGGGCGGAAGGCCGGCCCAGGGAGACCTGCTCCAGCGTCAGAGGGGCGGAAGGCCGGCCCAGGGAGACCTGCTCCAGCGTCCGAGGGGCGGAAGGCCGGCCCAGGGAGACCTGCTCTAGTGTCCGAGGGGCGGAAGGCCGGCCCAGGGTGACCTGCTCTAGCGTCCGAGGGGCGGAAGGCCGGCCCAGGGTGACCTGCTCTAGCGTCTGAGGGGCGGAAGGCCGGCCCAGGGTGACCTGCTCTAGTGTCCGAGGGGCGGAAGGCCGGCCCAGGGTGACCTGCTCTAGCGTCTGAGGGGCGGAAGGCCGGCCCAGGGTGACCTGCCACAGAGCAGCCCGCCGTGTGTTCCTCATACACCGCTGACTCCCTCCAGCGACTTTCCCGTAAAACAGTACCTAACCTCATGCAGCCGAGAGCGGACAGGACAGAAGCAGGTGCCCGGCTCGGCTGCCCCATGACCCGCTTCCCAGACAGACCTCCGTCCTGTTACCCCACGTGCTGGGAACAGCAGTTCATGAGCCGCTGCTGCTTCCTCTAGATCAGCCAGCAGAGGCACATTTCCTGCGGCACAGAAGGGCTGGAGAAGGAAATGTTGTCAGGTAGACACAGTGCCTTCTGCTGTTGGCGGCTTGGAAGCAGCAGAGAAGAAAAGACAGCAGGACATAAGCACGCATGACACCCTGGTTGCAGAGTCCCAGCCTCATCCCACCGCCCAAGCTCCACGGTCTTCACTGAGACAGGAGGTTCCAGGGGCCCTGACCACTGGAGAAGTGTGACCCAGGTTTTTAAGCACAACACAGAAGGTCTACTCCCCTAAAAAAGCAACCTGAGTATCACAAGAGATGACAAATTTGGGCTGAAAAATGAAGCTCTCCCTTGGAGAACGGGAGGGGCCGAAGGGCTCACTCCACCCGACTGAGAGGTGTGAGTGTGGTGGTCAGTTCAGTCCAGTTCCGCTTAGTCGCTCAGTCGTGTCCGACTCTTTATGACCCCATGGACCGCAGCATGCCAGGCCTCCCTGTCCATCACCAACTCCCCCAGAGTCCACCCAAACCCATATCCATTGAGTAGGTGATGCCATCCAACCATCTCATCCTGTCTTCCCCTTCTCCTCCTACCCTCAATCTTTCCCAGCATCAGGGTCTTTCAAACGAGTCAGCTCTTTGCATCAGGTGGCCAAAGTATTGGAGTTTCAGCTTCAACATCAGTCCCTCCAATGAACACCCAGGACTGGTCTCCTTTAGGATGGACTGGTTGGATCTCCTTGCAGTCCAAGGGACTCTCAAGAGTCTTCTCCAACACCACAGTTCAAAAGCATCAGTTATTCAGCACTCAGCCTTCATTCTCGGGGGTGCGATTCTAAAATCATTCAGTGGTTGGGGTGTTCTGGTTGCCAAGTAATCTCTACAGCAGGGCCTCAGGGACCAGCTGACATCAGCCTAAGAAGCGACAGGCTGGTGCCTGGACCCCGTGAGACGACATGTCACCGAGACTCGGGCCCGAGAGCATCCGGTGCTCCTGGCCCAGGAGGCCACGGGCACTGTGCCCACGCACGCGTAGGAGCGATGCTTTGTGTGCGACGCTAATTCTAAGACAAACGGCGCCGGGAAAACACAGGGAGAAGAGACAGCTGCCGTGGGTGCACCGTGAGCGGGGTAATTGTGCTCGAAGGCAGGGATTTTTTTAAGATCACAAAAACAAATCCTGGAACGGGGGTAAATGACATTCGACAAAATAGCATGATGTGCGTCCAAACCGGTTCGGTCCCCCCTGCCCCGCCCCGCCGATAACCCCTGAAAGATCCCTTGTGTGCACCACGAGAGCCTGGTGGGTGGGCTGTATTTTCATTTTATTTTATTTGCCCAATAAGCACCCACTAGTCTCATGCTGGAGAAGCACAGTGAATGGAGTGAGAGGGGAGCTTTGGTCCATAAGATGTTGAGGTCTGGTGGCGAGGCAGGCTCCTCCAACCCCGCCCCCCCCCACAGTGAGTGGGGTGCGGGGAAGAACGTCCTGCCTTGGAGGAGGGCAGGGATGACCTCCAGCTTTCCCTGCTCCCACCATCAGGACGCAGGCATCCTTGTCCTGTGGGTCCAGCAGGATCAGCTTCCCGTGGCTGCTGGGACACGTGACTACAAACTCGGTGGCTTAAAATAACAGAGATTTATTCCCACAGGTCTGGAGGCCAATGTCAGAATCACCGGGATAAAACCAAGGTGTTGGAAACCTGCTGTACAGCAGAGGGAACTCTGCTCCACGCTGTGTGCCAGCCTGGATGGGAGGGAGTTTGGGGGAGAATGGACACATATATATGGATGGCTGAGTCCCTGCACTGTGCATCTGAAGCATCACATTGTTAATCAGCCAAATCTCAATACAGAACGGTTTTGGTGTTAAAGAAATAAAACTAAAATTGGAAAAAAAAAAAAAACAAACTCAAGGTGCTGGCAGGACCACGTTCTGGCCGGAGGCTCCAGGGAAGAAGCTGCCCCTGCGTCTCGCAGCCTCACCAGGCTGGCGGCCACGTCGCTCCGGCCTCTGCTCAGCCCCCAGGCCGCCCCTCCTGTGTGTCAGAGCCCCCACCACACCTCTCTCATCAGGACGCTGGTGACGGGACTGAGGGTCCACCTGGTGTTAACCGGGAACGTCCGCCCTCCTCTGGATTCGTCCCTTCAGCACGTCGGCCAAGACCCTTGGGTCAAACAAGATGACTCTCAGAGCCCCCGGGGCTCGGCCCTCACTGCCCCAAATGGGCCTCCCCGCGCGGGCCAGGAGGACGCCATGTCCCCAAGGCCTGTCCCTGCCGCGCCTTTAGCTCCTCTGACGATGCTGCGAGAGGAGGAGCCGTGTCTTAGGGGAGGGGGTTTGGCTCCAGGAGCCAGGACTCCCACAAACGCAGCCGGTGGGGGACGCGGGCTGCTTCTGGAACAGGAGGGTTCACCCAGCATCCCTGGCACGAGACGCTGAGGGGGCGGCCAAGCTGTCTAGCAGTGGGCGCGGCGCCCGGGGTGGGGCGGTTCTGAGTCAAGCCTCTCCAGCCATCAGAGAGACGAGCCCTGGCCAGCATGGGGGTCGCGGGAGGGGTCGACGGGCAAGCTCGGGCCCGGGAAAGGTCAGAACCAGCCAGGTCCCAGGCCGGCGGGCGGCTCAGGTCACCTGGTAGGCAGGGCCCGGGCTGCCTTGACTGGCACCAGGGCCGGGCACAGAGGGCAAAGCGCCCGGGTCCCCTCCCAGCGCCCACAGGTGTCCACACTGCCGGGCGACAGGGCCCCTGAGGGCGCTCTGGGCAGAGTCCTCCTCCTCTTTTAAGCCATGAACTCCTGGAGCACTGGCCTACGGTTTCTATGACAACCTTTGGGCGCCTGCAGGCCCCGGGCTGTGTGCCTTCAGCGCCTGGCTCTCAAGGACGGAGGGACCCTCCTTTCTCCACGCCCTTCAGGACCAGTGTCTACACAGGAGGGAGCATCCCCCTGCAGGTGGGCAGGGGTCTAGGGCGGCCCCCGCGATAGGCAGTGAGGACTGGCCAGGGCAGCTCCTAGATGGGAGGCCTTTGAGGGGAGGGCTGCCCACTGGGCCCCCAGTTCTCCATGAGCATGTGGGCACCCCAAGGGGCCAAGCTCGATCTGGCGGAAGGAGCGATGGAGCCAGAGGTGGTGGGGAGCCGAGGATGGGGGCTCACAGGCCTGGTCACCAGTAGGTGACCGAGGAGACGCTTTAGAACAGAGAGAATTTCTGAGGCTTGAGTGACATTATGTCTTGGAGGCACCCAACCTAGAAACGAGGGCAACAGCCTGTGTGCTCTGCTACTGAAACGTTCTGTCTTGGTTCTGGGGATGCTCCACGCCCGGTTCCACACGCACCCAGGGATGCGGCCTGGCCCCGATGGGCTGATTACTGAACGTGTCAAACAGTTAACCACACCCTACACAGCGTGCTCGGTACTTGCCTGGTCCCAACACTCAGCCCCCACCGGGGAGCCCCCGCTCTGATGCTGATGACTGAATCCCTGCTGCCGAATGCAGCTCATGACACAAGCTTGGGAGCTGCATCCTGACCCCTGAACCTCCACGCCCCTCCACCTATCTGGCACCCTGTCCCGTCCTTGGCCAGCGGGGACCTGCCCCTTCCCCAGCCCTCCCGGGGCTTCAGCCTGGACCTTGGTGCCAGACCCATCGTCTCCAACCTCCCCTCCGCGCTTGCCTGGCCCACTGGAGCTTCAAGTCTAGAGACTCAGAGCAACTTGAGAGCAGGGGCAGCTCCAGGCCCCACCTGGTGGGGCGTCTCCCCGCACCTGGTCCAGACCTATGAGAGATCCAGAGATTCTCTGGGCTGAGACGCTACAGCTGACTGGAGAGGTGGTGAACACCGTGTCTCCAGCTGCAGTTCATAAAGCGTCCATTCGGAGGGACTCTCGGACAAGGAAAAGCCTCACAGGCATTCTCAGTGGAGAATAAAGTCGGGTCCAGAGCAGGCGGTATGTTTTGGAAAATGTTAACTGCTCAGAAGGAAGGGTCACTGGGCCCACAGAGGTTTAAAGGACACGACGCGGCCCCAGCTTTCAGGGGAAACAAGCCGGAAAGGACCCCTCTCACTTGGGGAAGGGAAGTCCCATACGGAACTCCTCTGGATTTCGGGAATAAAATGCAAGGCGGCATTGGCCACAGGAGCGATTTTGACTGAGTAACGATGGACCAGGACTCGGAGAACAGCCTGGGCCCCTGGCGCTGTCTCTCTGCTCCATCTGATCTGATTGCACGTGTTGTCTGCTTGCACTGTCTGTATTGAAACCTCCAGAATTCTGGATTTGATCTGCTCCATGTCCTGTGGCTCAGTGGTAAAAGAACCCGCCTGCAAGGCAGGAGCCACAGGATACCTGGGTTTGATCTCTGGGTTGGAAAGATCTCTTGGAGGAAGAAATGGCAACCCACTCCAGTATTCTTGCCTCAGAATCCTATGGACAGAGGATCCTGGTGGGCTACCATCCATGGAGTTGCAAAGAGTCGGACACAACTGAAGCCACTTAGTCACATGCACATGTTAAGAATATGTGGCCCATACATTTCATCATCTTTGCTTCCTTTATGGCCAAAGACACAGGTGAGGAATGTAAGCAAGAGGAACGTCCACCTGCTCAGCACCCCCCCGCCCCACCCCAGAGCTGGGGCCGATTCACTTAACGCTCTGTCTCGCTGGCGAGGCCCATGCTTTGATGATAAGAATGTAATTTCTGTCCCAGGAAATCCAGTGCCATCCACAGACCAGAAAAAACCCGAGTCAGCAACTCTACCACCAAAATCCCATGAACGAATGAAAGAGAACTTACGAGAATTTGGTCTGAGATGAGAAAAGGCAACTTTTGGTCCTTGAACAAGAATCATAAATGTTTCACTACTTTTTCTCTTCCAGTTAGTGGAAAATAACAATTTTTATTAAACTTCTATGACCTTAAAGTTGCAAGAGGAAATGGAATCTGGTTGTTGGAGAAATGATATTTTCCAGGTTATGGGAGCCCAGATGATTCTGTATAAACAACAAGAAACTCTTAAGAAAGACTTCTTTTTCTTATTATGAGAGGAATGGATATACTCGTCATTCAAAAACTAAAACACATAAAAGCATTAAGAAGAAAAGGAAAACCACCTAAGCTCCTGCTGTAAGAGAACTGCTCTTACCACCGGGCTCTTTGCTCTGCGCTTATCTGCACCGAAACATTTATTCTTATAGAGTCTATGTCTAGGAACAGAGGAGCTTTTTGTTGGTTTTGTTCCGGTTTTTAAATTTCTTTTGGCCACACCACATGGCTTATAGGATCTTAGTTCCCTGACCAGGGATTGAACCTGGGCCCTCGGCAGAGAAAGCACGGAGTCCTACCCGCGGGACGGCCAGGGAACTCCCTAAGAACACAGCGTAGGAACCCGCCTTTATGACACAACAAGGTATGTTTTGAAAGCATTTTGAAAGGCTCTCGTCCCATTTTTTAGCTATCTCATGATCTAGTTTATCCATTCCCTGTCTCAGCCATCTATGTAGATTAAAATTCTTCCCCTTTGTGTAATCACATGGCAACGGGTCATCTTCCCGTGTCAACATCCATCTGAAATTCTGTTTTGCCTCAGGATACACATTATTATTAGAAGTGGACCGGAGCGGGTAAAATCATTCACGACTCTGATGTGCATTGCCAAATAACTCCCCCAGAAGTCATATCAAAGTTTTATGAAGGGTGTGGGGATAAAACTTAAAAATAACCTTGTATTTGTGGCTTCCTTGATTATTTTTGAGGCTTAACTATTTCCCCCCTGCTATGTTAGTGTTTCTTTTTCTTTGATTTCGTCCTTGTCCAAGTTCCCTATAGGGTGGTAAAGCATTTTCCTACCAGGTCACAAGAGCTCTTTAGATGTACTGCTGCTACTGCTAAGTCGCTTCAGTCGTGTCCGACTCTGTGCGACCTCACAGAGGGCAGCCCACCAGGCTCCCCCGTCCCTGGGATTCTCCAGGCAAGAACACTGGAGTGGGTTGTCATTTCCTCTTCCAATGCATGAAAGTGAAAAGTGAAAGTGAAGTCGCTCAGTCGTGTCTGACTCTTAGCGACCCCATGGACTGCATCCTACGAGGCTCCTCCAACCATGGGATTTGCCAGGCAAGAGTGCTGGAGTGGGGTGCCACTGCCTTCTCCCTCTTTAGATGTAAAGGAATGACAAAGGCCCTTTGTCTCGTATGCTGCAAACTTCATTTAGATTTCACTCCCCATGCTTCCAGCAACACAGCAGCTCAAGTCTTTATACAGCTAAGTCTGTCAAGCATTTCCTTTTTTACTTCTTCTATTTCTTTTACATTCAGAAAATCCTTGCCTTTCCCGAGATTAGCCAAATATTCACTTAAGTTTTCTTCAATTATTCTGTCTTTTTTTTTTTTTTAATATATTTAACTTTTAAATCCATTGGAAATTTATTTTGGTATACAGTGTGAGTTTTCCTTATTTTTTTCTTCCAAATGTTTAGACAACTCTCTGAACAACATTCTGAAATGAGCCATCTTTTCTCCATTCAGTCACGTGGCTTCTGCTCTGTTGATCAGAGGCCGTTTCTCTTGTCATATTCGACTCTGCTAATTCTTGCAAAAAGCCTGTACTTTTTTTTTTTTTTTTTGCCATGTGGCGTCTAGTTCCCTGACCAGGGATTGAACCAGAGCCCCCTGCACTGGGAGCCCAGAGTCGTAACCACTGGGCTGCCAGAGGAGCCCATGCCTGCACTTAACCTGTTGTGACACAGCCTTGGGCATCTAGGGGCACGGTGTCCTGACTGAGGGCGAGTCCTCTTCAGCTGCCCTTTTCCTGTTCACCGGGTAAACTTCTGTCCCTTCTTGTTCTCAGTGTTCACGGTTACTCAGAGCAACAAGGTGATGGCCCAGAGAGGAACTCGATGAGAGCCAGAACTTGGTCTGGGGACCCGGCTCCTCGAAAGGAGGGGTCAAGCCTGAGTCACTGGGTTGGGGGGCACGGAAGGCAGCCCCCCGCCCCTTCCCCAGCCACCCCCTCCATCTGATGACTTCCCCTCCATCTGGGCTGAAAATAGACTGAGCTGAGCTGAAAATAACCAAGGAGATTAAATTAAATTAAGTCGGGCCTGGCTCCCAGGCAGCTGCTAATAAAACCATAAGCAGCCACATCAGCGCGGCAGAGATGGAGGTGTTTACTGCTCCTCTCTCTCTTCACCCGGAAGCAGCTGAACCCTCGAGAGACCAGGCCCAGTGAAACCAGCCTCCTCGCCGTCACCTTTACCCAAGGCTTTGAGCAGGATTTGCTCTTGCTGGCTCGTCCGGGGAAGCCCTGTGTTCAGGAGGCCTTTGCAGGGCTCCCCGATCAGGAATTCAATGCTGAGCATCACCCATGACGCCTGCTTGGCCAGCAACGGTCCTGCACGTGCCAGCAGGAGAGGGCCCTGCCGTCCACAGGGTGGTCCCGTCACCGGAGGGATCAGCGATGCACCCACACAGTCCTGGTCCCTAGAAGTGGTCTCAAAATGATGCTCTCAGGGACGTGTCCCTCAGGGGCTACTGGGGGGCTCAGGTCAGTATTTGTTTCTGGAACACAAGAGCCTTAGGAGACAAAGGCCTTAGTAACAAGCCATCTCCCCGAGGCCCTTCCATCTGTGCTACCACCACGGTCTTTAATCTGAGAATATGAAGCTGAAGATAAACATTAGCTAGACTGCCCAGGTCAGGGGTATGAGCTTTTCAGCTGTCAGACCCTCTGGTCGTCTCCGCCACAGTTGAAAAAACAAACCTCGATGCTCTCACTACCTTTGGGATCATTCTCCAACTGAGCCCATCTGTCAACACTTTGGAACTTCCCAAGGCGACCACATGCATCGAGCCTACTTGAGGCTAAATTAATTCCGAAAAAAAGGCAAGACTAGGGGCCAAGGATCTTGGATGAAAAACTTTTAATCCGGCAAAATAATCAAGCTCTTCATACACCCCTGAGCCATGGCGCCTCTACCACCACCATCTTGGCACAGCAGTGAGGTAGGCGGAGGTTAAATGGGAGGGAGGCCAGAGAGGCAGCGCCCTCAGTCCAGAGATGCAGGCGGGAAGGGTCTGCGCCCCATGGGGCTCTAGGAGGCGGGCATCTGGGGTCTAAGGGCTCGGAGAGGGCCAGGTGAGGGCACCTGCTGCCCGAGGGAAGTTGCCACGGTTTACATACCAAGCAGGAGACATGTTATTTTCCTGACCGTGGGGGGAGCCTGATGGGCTGACTCGCAGGGAAAATGTACCTTGTTTTTCTTTCCTCGGCTGGAGGGAAGCCAGGTAGCTTGGTATTTCTCAGAGAGAAGCTAAGACTCGGAGGCATTATTAGCGCGTCCCCAGCTGTTCGCTCTCGCAGCTGGAACTCTTCCTGAAAGCAAAGCCGTGGGGGTGAGAGGGGCAGAGCTGCCAGGACCCAGAGAGCCGCTCGGCCTCCAGACCGTGCTGCCAAGCAGCCCACAGTGCGGGCGAGGGAGCTCCATCTGGGTCTCCAGCCCCAAGCACAGGTCTCTATGCTTCCTGGGCCACTCGTCCTACATCCTGAGGGGGCCCATTCAGAGGGTACCAGCGTCACAGGATCTCCTGTCCATCAGGACTGCGGACACACCGCCCGGAGCGCTGCTCTACGGCTTCCGAATAAAAGGGGTGAATAACGTCTGGGCTGGCGGGGTTGGACAAACACGGCTGAGTCCAGACATTTTCTTTATCCTTGCCTGTCCCTGGAGACCAGCCAGGCTGGGAATACGTTCATCTGTTCCAAAGGGACTTGTGAGTCATGAACAAGTTTCAAACCGAAGCCTAGACATCGTCTCTGCTCTTCAGTGATTTCACACACAGGCAACAAAGTCAAAGGAAAAGGCCTCAAAGCCGAAGACCCTGTTCTCACCCCCATCCCACCCCTGACCACCTTTCTGCACGACCCTGGCTGATGAAGTGTGGCGTTCTGTTTGCTCAGCATCAGCCCTGTTCCCGCACACATCGACTGCCCTCCGATAAGCCCCGCCCGGCAGCCAGGGTCCAGGGCGCAGAGGGGGCGCTTAACCCAACACGAGCCAACACAGCCTTCCCTGGGGCCACGGATTCACACCTGACGCTGCAGGAGAGACGGAGCTGTCAGAGGCAGACGTGGGCCGTGCTTCCCGCAGAGCGGAGGCAGCCTAGCTTGCCGTGAAAAAGACAAAAGCAGCAGCTGGAGAAGGACAGGTGAGCAGGGCCCGCCCCTACCTCCGGCGTCCCCGGGGCCCCAGGGCGCCCCCGCCCACGAGCTACGCAAGAGACCCAATTTCTCGGGGGGAATCTCTCCTTTCTAAGAGTGGGTTGGAATTGAGTTTTGTCCTTCACAACCCAAAACCCGACCGAATAGTCCCACTCCCTCTCTAAGCCTTGGTTTTTATAGACATAACATAAAAGGCTGGACCACAGCCGTGCCTTTCAAACTCTGCTCCTCGGAGCCTCTGCCTGGGCCATGGGGGTGGATGGGGGCCCTCCTCTCCTTTGACCCAAGCACTTCTGTTAGTGGGAACGTCCACCACGGCAAACAAGACGTCCCTTGAAGGCATCTGCTGTTCAGACTTGGCTGAAACTGTTCCTGCTGTTGTTCAGCCACTAGGTCGGATCCAATACTTTGCAACCCCGGGGACTGCAGCACACCAGGCTTCCCAGGCCTTCACTATCTCCTTGAGCTTGCTCACACTCACGTCTGTTGAGTCAGTGATGCCATCCAACCATCCCATTCTCTGTCTTCCCCTTCGCCTCCCGCCCTCAATCTTTCCCAGCATCAGGGTCTTTACCAGTGAGTCAGCTCTTTGTATCAGATCACTTTTATGATCCTATAAACATAAGTTCCTGTATCCTTCCTTAATGGAGTGTTACTCATTTGATGTATGCCAAGGAATTTTTCTTTTTTCAAAAATAAACTGGCATCCTTCAGGAGCTTGAGGTTCTGAGCGTCATCAAGGGTCCCTGTCTCTCGGGGCGGGGGCTGAGAGGGCGTCTGGGGTCGGGCGGGATGGTGGCGTGTGAGTGGGAGGTCGTGAGGCTGCACAGGGCTGACAGGAACCCACCAGCACATGCTCCCTCTGGGCTTCTGGGCTCCTCTGCGTGTGATCGCCCAGACCACCCATGAGATGTGAGGGACAGCCAAAACAATCCCCGTGTCCTGCAGCCCTAGTCCCAGCCGTGGACGCCCAGCTGCAGAGAGACTTCCCCAAGGGGAAGAGCTGCCAGTGGGCGAGTTTTCCAGAACAAGAGACCCCCGACCCCCCCACCCCCACCCCACCCCGGCTGTTGAGCAAAGCCTGCATTTCCTTCCATGACATCCCCGGCCCAGCAGGTCTAAGCTGGCAAACCCACACTTCCTCTCCATGACTTTCCCCACAGCAGCCCACCTCGAAAACTTTTATAGGAACTTTGCCTTGCATCTGTTCTCACTTCATTATTATGGGGAAAGAATGCCTGCTTTGATTTTAAAAGGGACCCTGACTGTCTTTAATTAACCACAAACCCTGCGCTAATTACCCAGGAGGGTGGGTGGCAGCTACAGGGGCTGTTCTCCTCGGGAAGGCGGGTCCCCGGGTGCCTGGGAGCGAGCTTCCCGCAGGTGGCCCTGCCCCTCGCTATTCTACTAGGATGTTTTAGGACAGCCCCAGGAGCCAAATCTCGGCCTTCTCAGGAAATCTGTGTTCTTTCACAGCGGAGGGAGGTGCCTGGAAGTTGAGCTGAACACACTCAGGTTTCTCAGCCCCATTTTGATGCCGATGCCTGGAGCACGCGCACACCACTGGCTGCAGAGTCCATCACACGTGGGGAAACGTGGGCTCATCAGAATAGGCTAAGATTGGACCAAAGACAGGATCTGCTTCTCGAGCTTCTTGGTGGAGCATTCCCACCACCCACTCATGAAGATTCACTGAATCAAGAGAGGAGAAGTCTCCACATTTGGGGACATTTCCAGAGGGGAGCCAAATGACTCCTCAGTACGGGGTACTGAATTTTCCCAACCTTCCGGTGCAGAACCAGAAGGGACATTCCTCTCCCATCCTGATCCTCATAACATCTCTGCCCATTAAAGAGTTAAAAGAACGTTTCAGTGGAAGTGATTAAAACGACATCACTTTCAAGCCTCTAAGAGACTCCTCACTTGGCTAAGGCATTTATTTTCTAGAAGATGATCAAGTTGCTCGCAATAATTTCATGGCAATTAATCTTGTGCTTAAATGATAATCCTATAATTAAAAGCAATTAAAATCCGGCACAAGAATGATCGGCTCAGTCAGGGTCAACGTCCCCTGTATGCTACAGGGCTGGCCTTGAAAGAGGCCCCACAAATAATTTGTTTCTCCTCTTCCTGGGGACGCAGGCGTTCAAAGCCCATCTTTAAAAATGCTTCTTTGTGGCAGGAGTCACTGAAGTCAAAGCGGAAGGAGGGCTGAGGCTCCTACAAAGAATTCTATAAAGGGACTGGAGGTCGTGTCGAGCAGGAGAAAGAAGCCGTGTCACTCTGAGCTTGGAGACTGGGGTGTTTACAACAGAGGCAAACGGTGCCTTAAGGAAATGACACTGGCGACCCTTGCCCCAGCCTGGCCGTGGTGCTGCCCACAAGCACCCAGAGTGCTCAGCGTGGAAAGCTGGGTCTGCGTCACTGCCCACAGAGCCCTGCAGGAGTGACCGTCCACAGGAAGCACCCAGCAGCCGGTGGACACTGGATGGTTAGCTCTGCCACTGTGGGAGGTCAGGACGAGGACCACGGTCAGGCTGTAAGCAATGACGCGTCTCTTGGAGAAGATGCGACCACTTCTTGGTGGATGTATGTTTCTCTGAAGGATCCCAGAAGTCACGTGGCTTTATGAAATAGGCTAAAATGGGATCCCTTCTGTGTGATTCAGACGGAAGGCTAAGATGGCAAGACTCGCTCAGATTTGGGATGCAGGAGCACAGTGTAACGCTGAGTCCTCTCTGGGACTTGCCTGCTGGTTCAGGGATAAAGAAGCCATCTTCCAATGCAGGGGCTGTGGTTGGGGAACTCAGCTCTCTTGGGCCGCAGGGCAGCTAAGGCCACAACAGAGAAGCCTGTGCACCACAGCGGAGACCCAGCACAACCAGAGAAGAGCAGAGTCGTTCTTCTCAATGCTGTGCCCACTGGGACCTTCCATCACCATCAGCATTTACTCAACACATCTCAGGCACAGATTCAAGGCATTGGGAACGGGAGATAAGATGCCATCTCTGACCTCAAAGGGCTAATGGTCTGGCCGGGGGAGATGAGCACATAAGTAGTAATAAACGCACAGCCACGTGGCAGATGGTGTCAAGGGCGTGAGGAGAAAGCAGCCCATCTTAGGCAGAGCATGAAGCGTTCGGAGGGGCCTCACAGAGACAACCGCGCGGAGTGTGGGTGATGCTCCTGACGGAGCGGGGTGCACTGCCCCACCTGTGTGGGCTCAGTCCTGGAACTCTCTGTGACCCTGTGGACTGTAGCCTGCCAGGCCCCTCTGTCCACGGGGTTTCCCAGAAAACTGGAGTGGTTGCCATCTCCTCCTCCAGCGGATCTTCCCGGTCCAGGGATGGAACCCACGTCTCTAGAGTGCCCTGCACTGGCAGGCGGGTTCTTTACGACTGAGCCACTTGGAGCAGCCCATGAACAGCACAACAGAGGTGAGCGGGTGGAACCAGCCTGCCCCTGGGAAGGGCACAGAGCTCTTCTCCTCAGTGAGAACTCTGAGTGTCAGGGGTGGCGGGGGCGGAAGGGACATGCCTGGGGAGGGGAGCTACCAGCTGCCGACGGGGTCACACAGGCGTGGGCACCGGGACGTGGGAATGTCCAGTCGGGGAAGAACAGAGGATAAAGGAGTCACTGAAAAGATGCCGGCCGTCTCCCGGAAGCAACGCGTCTGAACCGGCCAACATGCGAGCATCTTCCGGACACGCAGGCCGAGGTGTTTTCAGCTTCAAGGCCGTTCCCGTCTGCCTTCGCAGAGGGGCGCTAGACGTCAAGCACTGGCCCAGCCTGAGGTGGGTTCTTCCAAGATTGAGACTCACTCGAGAACACGTCAGCATCCTCTCAACCAACACGAAAACTGATCAAGTTCGCCCTCGATGCTAAAACCATCGGTGAAAGGCTGCTGGTCTCCAAACACAACACCCAGATGCCTTGTTTATCGCAAATGTTGAGAGTTACTGAGAAGTGGAGGGATCTGATGGGAACACGGAAACTGGGTGATCAAAGGTGTTATAGCTCACTGATGACGGTCAATCTGGACGCACCCGAATAAGCAGCTGCCTGAGCCTGCCCTCCGCAGCCCAAACCAGGACCAGCACACGGGCTCTGTCCCCTCCTGCGCCCCTGAGCTGCATTTAATCCCACAGCCAAGCTTTTATTTAAGAGAAATGACCTCCAGCTAATGCCTTTTCCTTTCAGCAAGCGGCTGGGTGCAGCTCCTCCCCGCTGGCAGCCCCAGACGGCAGTCCCACCGCACAGGCCTTCCGGGCGCTGTGGAAAGCTCCCGCACAGAGCCTCCAGGCGACAGAGGGGCTGCCCACCCGTCCCCGCCCCCGGCATCCACAAAAATTCAAGGGTCACCGTGAACCTCGGGGTCACCCCTGGAGTTCAGGGGAGGAGACTGATGCTCTGTCCTTGTGAAAAAACGAGCCACTCGGACCGTAAACGTTCCTGTTTGAGAAAGAAGCATTTAACTCGGAGCTCTTGATCTGTGACGCCTAAGACCCGGGCACGCGAAATGGTAGTGACTGTAGCCCTAAGTCCATGAATACAGAAAATAATTCCCCTCAAGGCCGAGCACGTTGGACTCCCTGACACCTGGGCCGGGGTCGAGCCCTGCACACCCTGAGCCAATCACAGCCCGCATCCTCACGTGGCAGCCTCTCCCACCTGTCCTCCCGGGGCCTCTAGGAAGCCACCTGTAGCTTCCTGGGAGCGGGGGAGGGGCCGCCCTAAGGGCCTCTGTGCTTACAGGCACGTCCCTTTCATTCTCTTCCTTGCCTTAATGCACCCCCCCAAGACCACACACCCCACGATAAGCTCTACATCCTCCTCATCTCAGCATCCCCGGGGGCCTGGAAGAGAGCCTGACGCCGGCTCATAAACGGGTGACAGACGGTGGATCAGAGTGATTATTACGCAAAGCTGAGTCTCGCTGCTCCGACTGCCCCGACCGCCCCATTAAAAGGTGGAAGGACACAGAGCGTATGTAGAATGTTGTTATTTAAATCAACAACCTGATGGCAGGTCCCCACACAGTTCTAGAAGGTTCTTGGAGGATGCAACCTTGCAGCCGCCAGCAGCCTCACATTCTCACGCTTGCAGGAAGCTCTCCCCCTCCCCTGGAGCCCGATTAGAACCTCCATCTCCACGCGGAACTAACAAACGAAGTATCTGAGAAAATCAGACTCTTCTGCAGGACAGTCTATTCGGGGAGATGTGTTCCTGAAACAGCTGTAAAGCCTGCGATGTTTTTTCCATTTATTTACAACATTAAATTGAAAATTCGTCCCCATGAGGGATTTGTTTTTTCTTTACCACTCCTCCAAACCAAATAAAAAGCACAAAGGAATGTAGGAAACCTATTAAAATCACATATTAAAAGAAAAAAATGACACTGTTCAGATAACATCGCACCACTGCCCAAAGGCAAGAAGTAAAAATACACCAGGAAGTGGACGCCTTTCCCATAAATACTGCACCAATCTCTAAAGGACCCTGATCTCTGATTTCCAAAGGGCAATTTCCATCCCACTAGTCCCTTGGGAGTTTCTATTTTACTTTGGGAATGATTTTCAAACTGGGTGAGTCTGCACAGGTCAAATGGAGCTAATCTAATCATTAACACGAGTGCTTACGGTCTAAGAACATGGCCCCAGAAGCCACCCGTGTGTGCACCATGAGCTCGGCTCGTCGTGGGTCATCGCTGATATCTGTGTTCTCACTCTGTGTGTGCTGTGTGTGCGTGCTCAGTCGTGCCTGACCCTTTGCGACCCCACGGACTGCAGCACACCAGGCTTCCCTGTCCTTCACCATCTCCCGAAGTTTGCTCAAACTCATGTCCATTGAGTCGATGATGCCATCCAACCATCTCATCCTCTGTTGTCCCCTTCCCCTCCTGCCTTCAATCTTTCCCAGCATCAGGGTCTTTTCCAATGAGTCAGCTCTTCATATCAGGTGACCAAAGAACTGGAGCTTCAGCTTCAGCATCAGTCCTTCCAATGAATATTTAAGGTTGACTTCCTTTAGGATGGACTGGTTGGATCTCCTTGCAGTCCAAGGGACTCTCAAGAGTCTTCTCCAACACCACAGTTTAAAAACATCAATTTTTCAGTGCTCAGTCTTCTTGATGGTCCAGCTCTCACATCCATACATGACCCCTGGAAAAGCCAAGGCTGGCTAATCCCGTCACCTCCCCTCGCCCGCTCCTGCGCTCTTCCCTCTGGCCTCTCAAACACCCCCGTCCTTCGGCCTCCTCCAGGGACGTCAGTCCCACGTTTAGAGCTTCCATTGCCTCAGAGAACCTGCGGGGTGCTGATGTGGGTTGAGCAAACATTCATGGCTTGCTGTTTATCCCAAAGAGACTCTTTAATTGACGAGAGACGTGGGAGGGCCTCGGCCTTTGGGTTCGGGAGTCAGACCTGGGCTCAGGCTCCAGCACCGCCACTTCCCGCCTCGTCCTGCGGCTTCCTGCCCCTCTGAGCTCAGAGAACAGAGCTCGGTGGCTCCGTGCTGTGGGTGTCCGTGAAGCGGGGGCTGTAAGGCTCAGCATGGAGAAAGACCCAGTCCTGTGGACAGTGGGCACCCAGGCAGGACGCAGGACGCAGCTGAGTGAGACCGCCTGTCACGACCGTGGGGCCTGATCTGCTGGGTGGGGGGGGTCCGGGCAGGTGAGGCGAGAGGCGGGCACCCCGGAAGCGGCCCGTCTGGGCGGCTTCTGTCCTGGACGGGAAGCCGGACCGCTTCTCTTGGCTCTCGTTTTCTTACTGGCGTGTAGCTGCTTACGGCGTTGTGCTGGTCTCCGCCGTACAACAACGTGAGCCCGTTGTCGGAGCACATCTACCCCCGCCCTCCTGGGCGTCCCTCCACCCGCGTCCTGCCCCTACCTAACCCTATGCAGAGCACCGCGCCGAGCTCCCCGTGCGTACAGCAGCTCCCCGCTGGCGGGCTATCTTGCACGTGGCGATGTGTGTGCTTCAGGGCTACTCTCGCCCTTCGCCCCACCCTCTCCTCCCCCCGCTGCGCCCACAACTCTCGCCGCTATGTCTGTGTGCCTAGTCCTACCTTACGAATAGGTCCCTCAACACCATTTTTCCAGGTTTCATACACGTATGTGTTATACACAATATCTGATTTCACTCCTTGACTCTTTAAAACATTTCCATTGACTAACCTGTGGTTCACACATTTATCAGGAACTATTAAAAATGTGACGGCTGTGATACTTGGACTCTGGGTTGGGAGCTGCTGGGTGAAGGATGTGGGGAACTCTGTGCTATTTGCTTTTGTGACTTTTTTTTGGTACCGCAAGCGCTGCTAGTCACCATTTATTATTTATACTTCCGTTCTCCTTGAAGCCAGGCTAATTCTGATTCTGAACATCTAAAATTACTTTACAAATTTTAAAGAAATGATTACTAATTAGTTATTTCCCTTAGTTTGGCATTCTATATTTAGGCCTGAATTTCCTGCACACAAATAACTACTGTGTTTTTCAATCAGATTTGCTGTGGACGGAATGTTTGTGCCCCCACGTTTGTACGCCGAGGCCCTGACCCCCTGGGGATGGTGTAGGGACGGGGCCTTGGGGTGACGAGGTCGTGAGGAGCCCTCAGGGTGGGAACGGTGCCCTGAAGGCTGCACAGCACGGCGCCCTCCTCTGCCGCCCGCTGCCCACTCTCAACCTCTTCTCTCTCCCCTGTTCCCTAAGTGAAGACACAGCCAGGAGGCAGCTGCTCCACGCCAGGAAGACGGTTCTGTCCAGAAACGGTCAACAGACACCTTGATCTTGTCTTACCTGTCCTCCAGAACCAAAAGAAATTCAGTCCATGGTATTATTACAGCAGTCTTAGCTAAGATGAGATTCCAATTCTTCCTGGTACCGTCATTAAAATATCTCTACTTCTATCCATTAAACAGGTTTCCATTAAACTGACGATCTGTGTGACTTGGGCAAGTTAAATTCTTTGTGTCTCAGTTTCATCCTCTACAAAGATAATAAATTTCTGCGCAGGTTTAAACAGGTCAATCAGGTAAAGTGCTCATAGGCGCCCCGTGGTGGGAAGCGCCGGTCACTGAGCTGCTGCTGCTGTTAGTACTAAGGGCCGCTGAGCTCGTGGTCCTGGAGCTGAGCACTTCTCTGCACGAACCAGCAGACCAATTCTCGAGTGACATGGCCGGACTACAGCCAGAGACGCCACTGGTTGGCTTTCGTGCGTGAAAAGTCTCTGATTCAGCGCGGGTGTCTCCCCCGAGACGATTCCACAGTCAAGTTCAACTCCTGGCGACGACGGTGTGATCAGCCCCCGAGCCCCAGGAGGCTCGCCTTGCTGTCCCCGTGAGCTGGGTCTTTCTCCTGCACCGGGTATTGTGAGCCGCCCCAGTGGGGCCCCGGTGCCACTCCTGAGGCTCGGCGGAGCCAGGCCCCTCGGGCAGCAGCCTGGGAATGATGTGGCCAGTCTAGCGCACACGGCCTGGGGTCTGTGTTCAGAAGCACCAGGACTGGGAGCAACCCATGGCCAGGTGGTCCTGACTGAGGCGGGGCCGAGACCCTCCCGGCTGAGGTCTGCCTGCCCACCTGCGGGGCAGGGGCCACCACAGGGCTTTCAGGACAAAGGACAGGCGCTCTGCCTTACTCCACTCCATCCCTTACCGCTCAGTGCGTCTCCGTTTTATGGTGATTTTCTCTGAAGCGGTATGCTCCCTGCCTCCCTATGTGACTCTGACAATGGAGGAACCTTAGTAGAAGAGAGAGAGAGGTCAGTGAGGGGCTGCAACGGTGTGGACGGGCTCGTGCACCAACCCCCAGGGTCCGCCTGCTCTGCGCCCAGGGGCCCGGCCATCAGTCAGAGTGGGCCCCCCAAACCCCGCAGCATCAGTCCAACCAGAGGGAACGCAGGTGAGAATCGCACCCCCATGCGCAAGGATGCAGGTCAGGAGGTTCTGAGAAAATAAAGCAACTTCTCCGAGACACAGTCACAGGGAGCCCATGTCTGCCGTGGGGACTTTACACACGACCCCATGCTGGTCCTCAGCTGCATGTGGTTCATGTCATGAGGTCACCCAGTGGCAAAGTGAGGGACCCTTCCCTTGCAATGCCTTGAGACCCTCTGATTCTCCCTGAATTCTTATCTGACAGGACAGCACGGGGTAGAAAACTTGATTAGTTTTCAAAGAAAAAATGTGAGCAAGTTCCCCAAAGTAAGCTCTCTCTGGGACAGCCTCCCCCACCCCAACTCTTTCCTTCAACAGACCCTCCGAGTCTTTTATTTTTCTATAAGATCTTCTGTTATTTACAGTAAGAGTCAGTCGGCTTTTCCGTTTCTGTGATAGCCTAGAATTCCTAAATACAAATGGGAACACAGTCTGTGTGCTCATCTCATGAGAGTGGATGTCCTTGTCCAGGAGGAGGGCGTGTCCGTTGGGTGGGACACGGTGGGCCCAGAACAAGGAGGACAGCGGCTTCCACCCTGACTCAGCTCAGTGGGCACCGCAGCAGACACGTCTGGTCACCCTGAGGCCCCGCGGCTGAGCGTGGATTTCGTGGGAGCCCAGAGGAGAAGCCGTGCTGCGACAGTGCCCACCCAGACACGGCCCGAGGGGGGCGCCCGGCCGGGGACACGGATGTGGAGCCACCGCGGCCGGGTCCTCGTGGGTAAGCGCTGCGGGGTGATGGCACAGGGCCTGGGCTCCCCACTCACGCTGTGACTCTGCAGGACCCCATCTCCCGGGGCCTCGGTTTCCTCTTCTGGAAAATGACGCTAGTGATCGGGCAGTTGTGAAATGTAATAAATTAATCTGTGTGCATTTCTCAGCACCCCACGCACTGCAGAGAAGTGTAGATGCCCCAAAGCGCTGCTGTTACCATCACGGCCGCCTCATCAGGTCATCACAGCCCGACGCCCCGAAACACCTGACCACCCCTCACCTGTCCCCACCCAGGCTGCACCTTCCCCAGGGCACCGTGTGCCACGGCTTCTGGTGGCCCATCCCCAGGGGGACAGCCATGCTCTCAGAGCCCTTCTCCACACGGCGCTCATGACTCGCTGGACGCCGAGTGTCTGTGAACCCGGGAGACGGCTGCACGAGAGCCAGCGGCTCCGCGTCCATCCCGGCCTCGGGGCCGGCCTCTCCTGGTCTGAAGGCTGCGGGCGGCCCAGCCACACCGCGGGGAGCGCCTCACCTGTGACGTGCAGCTTTTCATCCGTGACCTCGGCCTTCAGGTAGATGCGGCCCCTCTTCTCCGTGTGGTCCATCCCGCAGAGGCTGGGCACGTTGATCACGCACTGCTTGTGCACGTTCATATCACAGGCTGCAAGTCGAGAAGGCAAAGGGTGAGGCTGCGCGTGGCCCGGAGCCACCCCCGCTCTGTGTTTTGGTTGCGTGAACAGAAGCGGAACTGAGCCACCCTCTAACTCGATGCTCTGCTATCGAGCGTCGGTGACATAAAGAACTGCTAGCAGATGTCCCTCACAGCACAGGCTCCCGTGAGTGACACATCCCTAAAATACTCCATCCATGTCTGTCCAGCCGCAACTGAGGCAGACCACCCCCGCCTGGTCTCCCGAACGTGCCTACAATGTTAACAGCAAACAAAATCCAGGGACTAATTAATACTTTATGTACACGGAGGCAAGCAATATACACATTTTAATTGGGATTCTTTCTGCCAAAGAATTTCTTATGCCTTCCTGAGAATTTGTGGGGCTGAGTTTATGATATTCAGAAAATGTTCTTTTCCTCAGCGAACTCTTTATCTCCAAGGAGGCTTACGTGCATTGCTTTTGTTTGTTGTTGTTTTTAAAAGAACCTGTGATTGATATTTTAAACCTATCCTCAAATATTTAAATATTATTCTGCGTAAAACAAATATACGCCTGGCTTGGTAAGGCATTCCTCACCAGCTGACATTACATGGGCAAGACAGGGAGAGGACTAAAGGTCAGTCTTATTGCGGAGAACTAAAGACACCCCGGGAGAAGGCGCTGGCGACCCACTCCAGTGTTCTTGTCTGGAGAGTCCCAGGGACGGAGGAGCCTGGTGGGCTGCCGTCTATGGGGCCACACAGAGTCAGACATGACTGAAGCGACTTAGCAGCAGCAGCAGCAAAGACACCCTGAAAAGAGTCCTGTGCACGGAGCTCAAACATAAGACGCTATGTAGGCATTCCTGCTCCACTGATCCTGTACCTCAGGCTTCCAGAAGGAGCAGGTGGCCCCTGGAACCCTCAAGAATCCCCCGGGGGCACCACAAGGCTCTTCTGATACTTCAAGGTGGAGCCTTCTTGGTACTCTAGTTTTGAGTGTTTAACTCCTCGGTCCGTGGGACTCTCCAGGCAAGAATACTAGAGTGGGTTGCCATTTCTTCCTCCAGGGGATCTTCCCGACCCCAGAACTGAACCCTCAGCTCTTGCATCTTCTGCACTGGCAGGTGGGTTCTTTACCAGCTGGGCCTCCAGGGAAGCCCATTTAACTTTAACACGATGAGCTAAATAGCAAGAAGCATTGTGAAGCAGAGGTCTCAGTTACACAGGGCTCTCAAGAGCTGTGCTGTGACCTGCACTGGCGACCACACTTGGGCAGAACTTGAAGGAGTAAAGGCCAGCACCTCTGGGACAGCCATGGGCCCAGAAAGGCAGTGGAGAAAGGACCCAGGCTGCGTCCTGTGTCAGCTGCAACACTTGGAGCTGGTGCGTCCTGGGAAACGTCTGCTCCTGCTCTGCCCACTGCGAGGTGAGCCTGCAGGGGGCAGCTGACTCCCCACCAAGCAGGGATGCTCACAGCACCATCACGTTACAGGGTGTAGGAGCGTGGGGAGAGGGAGTCTCCGCCGCGCAAGTCAGGGGAGGGGTCTGGCCCCCGACCACCAGCTCATGCTCCTCCTGCTCCAGCACGGAGCACAGACAGCAGCCCAGAGCCCCTCACAGCAGCCCAGAGACACAGACAGCAGCCCAGAGACACAGACAGCAGCCCAGAGTCCCTCACAGCAGCCCAGAGCCCCTCACAGCAGCCCAGAGCCCCTCACAGCAGCCCAGAGACAGAGACAGCAGCCCAGAGACACAAACAGCAGCCCAGAGACACAGACAGCAGCCCAGAGTCCCTCACAGCAGCCCAGAGCCCCTCACAGCAGCCCAGAGCCCCTCACAGCAGCCCAGAACCCCTCACAGCAGCCCAGAGACACAGAGAGCAGCCCAGAGGCCCTCAAAGCAGCCCAGAGACACAGACAGCAGCCCAGAACCCCTCACAGCAGCCCAGAGACACAGACAGTAGCCCAGAGCCCCTCACAGCAGCCCAGAGACGCAGACAGCAGCCCAGAGGCCCTCACAGCAGCCCAGAGACACAGACAGCAGCCCAGAGGCCCTCAAAGCAGCCCAGAGACACAGATAGCAGCCCAGAGACACAAACAGCAGCCCAGAGACACAGACAGTAGCTCAGAGCCCCTCACAGCAGCCCAGAGCCCCTCGCAGCAGCCCAGAGACACAGACAGCAGCCCAGAGCCCCTCGGACTCTGAGGAAAAGAATAAAGACACAAGGTAACATGCTGCTCGAGTGGGAGCACAGTCCATAAACAGAATCTGAAGCAGAATCCTGGCATATAAACCAGGGGCGTGTTATTTTATTAGCGTGCGTGCATGCTAAGTCACTTTAGTGGTGTCTGACTCTGTGACCCCAAGGATGCAGCCCGCCAGGCTCCTCCATCCATGGGATCCTCCAGGCAAGAATGCTGGAGGGGACTGTTACTTCCTCCTCCAGGGGGTCTTCCCGACCCAGGGACTGAACCCACACCTTACATCTCCTGCACGGGCAGGCGGGTGGATTCTTTATCACTGAGCCACCGGGGAAGCCCTTTTATTAGAATACATTTGGCTAATAAATTCAAATCTATACCATTTATTTACTATCAGGACATTCCTGGGTGACCAGTAACGTCCTCTGATCCTAACACAACTGTGAACCGAGCTGCTGGGGACGCTCGGTGGAGACTCAGCTCAGCCTCGAGGGTGCATGCATTCCTGGCCTGTGTTACAGTTGGCAGCGCCCCCAATCCTGGTCCACCCAGAAGAGCAGAAGGGTACAGCTGGCACCCCTGTTTAAGGGCACGGGTCACAGTCCTGGCCAACATGGACGAGGATGCAGCAGGAAACATGTGGCTTGTTCTGCCCCCTGAGTCAGTGGGCATCAGTCTCAGGTTACCTTCAACTTGTTACGGTCGAGTGCCTAACAGAGCCGAGTATTCACTTTTGCTCCAAGTTTTACAACAGTCAAAAGTGTATTTACAAACGCACTTAGAATCCACACTAACCCGGAAAGCAGTCTCTTGGGAATCTGACAATCTCTGGATGCACAGGAAACCACCAGCCCTGATGACCACAGAGGTTTCTCGAGGCTATTAGGGTCCAGGGCTCAGGAAGGTGAAGCCTGCATTCTGAGAAGCTACCTGCCTCCTTTGTAAAGTTCACACAGTCTGCCTTCTATGTACAGCTGACCCTGAGCGACATGGGTTTCAACTGCACAGGTCCTCTTAGACATGGATCCCTTCCCGAGAATTACACGGTTGGCCCCCCATATCCGCGGAGGTTACCACGGATACCGAGGGAAGACGATGCAGGCGCGTGTCTTTGCTCCATGTGGGGACAGATGAGGCTGTGGCCCACAACAGCAGCATTATCGAGTGACAACATGCTGATTGTACCCAAACTCTTCCTCGTCTGCTAGAAAAACAGGCTCGTCATTACCTTCTCTAATTACCTTCTCCTGCCCTAAACATACAATTTTATTGAAACAAATAAATAGCCTGGGGGGATCTCATTACATGAGATTAATCGAAGCAAAGAATTTCCATGAAAAAAATAGATGTCTTTCTCTCCTCCTGCAGTTGGTGCTAATACACACCGAACAAGAAGGGAGAAGGGGAGAGGGTGGGTGTCTTCCGGGATTTCATCTCTCACTGGCCTGGCAGGATCTGATCTGCCCATAATTATGCAAGACGAGGGAACTTAAAGCAAGCTCCTGTTCTTATTTTCACTGTGGTTTTGGCTCCAAGGAGAGCCCACTGGATTTTTCCACAGTCCACCCACTAATTGGAGACACGGGCGGATAATGACTGTGGATGCTCAGCTTATCTTGAAGCTGAACCAAATGTGGAATCTGGGGGTGGGATGTCTTCTTTCAACACGTGGCATTTGCTTGGGGGTTCGACCAGCCTGCATTTAACAGGGATTGGAGATTCCTACCATGAAAACTGGGGACAGCACCAACTGCATGAAATCGGGGGCTTTTTTGGGTTCATAATTAGGCAAGGAAGTCATATAATAAATTAGAACCTCGCCAGTGGGGGGATTCTATACTTTTGTAATTGAGCCCATATCTGAATGAAATCTACTGATTTTCTGAAAGGTTCCTGAGCATCACAGGGCCCTGCTGGCCCCGGGCATGCTGCAATAACAGAAAACATACTCACTGTCACATTTCATCCCCTGGTGGATGAGTCCGTAGAGCAGGGAGCCGCAGTGATCACAGAAGGTGGGGCTGCCATACGTGTGGATCTTGAACTTGTGCTTGCTCCTCGGGTCCTGCAGGGAGAAGCGGTACACAGACGGTCAATCACGAGAAGACCAGCCAAGCTCAGGCCTGCCCCTCCCGTCCCCACGGCAACGGTCCAGGCCGCCCGCCTGGGCCCCGTCCTCTGGCATCCTATGACGGCGGGGCTCCTGCTCTGGGCTGGGCACCAGACACCTGCACCTCCTCTCTTTCCAGGTGTGACCTGCACATGTCGGGCTTTCCACCAGAACCACCGCATCTGGAGCCAGAGCCTCCAAGGGGATCAAGGTGCCCCAGGCGAGCAGAGCAGTTCAGACCACATGGTCGTGCGTGTCCCCGGGGCCCAGCGTGGGTGGAAGCAGAGCGGGCCCAGAGTCAGGGTGTGTTCATGAGGCTGAACCGAGTGACCCTGCACTCAGTCAGCAGAGTTTGCGCCACTTCCTTTTGGACAAGGTTTCCAGAAATCCATGTAAGACCAGACAGGCACCCAAACCAGCACCATTTCCCAAGCACCATATGCATCCCAGACGGTAAAGAATCTGCCTGCAATGCAGGAGACCTGGGTTCGACCCCTGGGTCAGGGAAGATCCCCTGGAGAAGGGAATGGCAAGTCACTCCAGTCTTCTTGCCTGGAAAATCCCATGGACAGAGGAGCCTGGCGGGCTACAGTCCATAGCGTCGCAAAGAGCTGGACACGACTGAAGGACTCACACATACACACACACACACACACAGAGACGCTAGTGATCTTCAAAGTCTCGAGATTTTACCAGCCGCCAAGACTTTAACACTGGTTCTCATCTGAGAGCTTTCAGAAATTCACTCAGAATGAGGCTCTGGCTCCTAACATTAAAAAAAAAATTTTTTTTTAAATATTCGCAACACATATTTTTCGAAGCAAGAGCACCACTGATTTTATAAATAAAGTTTTACTGGAACACAGCTGTGCTCATTCCTTGACATCTTCTCTGTAGTTACAATGGCCAAGTTGAGTGACAGAACCCTAATGACTCACAAAGGCTAAACACTAATTGGCCCTTACAGAACAAGTCTGCCAATCTCTGCTTTAGGATGGTGCTGTCTAAAGAATGGTCTCTATGTGGCATCATCATGACCCGAAACTTGTTAGAAATTAAATCATGGAGCCCCTCCCGAGACCAGCTGAATTAAACTCCAGGGACAGGCTTCACCACGCCCTGCGGGTGAGCCTGAGGCTGGCAGGGACATGAAGGCGGGGAGCTCCTGTTTTACACGGTTTCCCCACAAATACTGAGCGAGTGCCTAAGACGCTCCAGGCACATGTGTGCGTCTGTGCCTGCGGCAGGGCACTAGTTTATTCGGAAATGTCTCTCGGGGTCAGAGAAATCAACACCTTCCTTGGGCGGTTACTTTCGTGGCCAGTGGCAGCTGTGAACGTGGTCTGAAGCGGGGGCTTCACCTCTTACCAGTTCTCCCAACATCCCAGGACGCTGGACAGAATATCACGGGCACAGGCTGGCATCAGCGCTAATCCAAAGTTCCCAGGACGGACAGTACAGCCTGTGTCCGACCACGTGGAGGGCAGCGTGGAGGCCAGGGGGAAGGACAGCCCGTCGTCCCCGCAGAAGGACGGCGTCAACCGTCGGCAAGAGATAAATCCAGCCTGGCAGCTCCCACGCGGGCCCCAAGCCCAGGCGCACGGCGGCCTCAGGCAGCTGTCCTGCCAGCCAGCCATCACATCGATCTCTGTCGGCGTGGCGCACGGGGACTCACTTCACTTTTCAGGAAGACCTGGGCTTCCTCCTCCAGGCTCTCACCTGGGAAGGTGCAGGAGGCGGGCTGCCTTCCTGAACACAGCGGGAGGAGACCAGGAGTCCTCACACCCTAAAATCCACGCGCAGCCGAGGACCGTGCCTACGATGGCAGTGACAGTGACACCAACACCGCGTCCTGCCTGGCGACCACCCCTGTATGCGGGAGCTTCCTCACAACCGACATCTCTCCTGTAAGAGCCTTTACAGGGTTCTGGAGACCTTCGGTCTGAATCCAGCCTTGACACAAGCTCAGCAGCCTTGGAAAGTCATGGCATTTATTCACGAGGCAGAAATAAAGCCACCGTCCTAGACGGGGAGTGGGACTTAGGGAACAAACGAGAAGGGCTTTGCAGCCTGAGAAATGTCGGGACGGATACAAGGGAAGACGACTTCCAACCGTAACGTGCTCATCAGTCATAAAAGGGGTTTCCTGAAGCACAGGGCTGAATTTGCCGCTGGACCAGAACAAGGCTGGCAATTAAGTATTAACTTTGTCTCCAGGCTTCCTGGAAACCAAAGCAAGAGGAGAAAACAGACAAGCACAGTAGGTTCTCCTGGGATGGCAAGGCCGTCTGTGTGCAGAAACCTGTCTCAGCATCCTCTAAAGTCATCTCTCATCTCGCATGCAGTGAGCCGCCAACACACGCGTGTGAGAGGAGCCTGCAGGTCTTGAACAGAGCACTTCCCGCCCTGCTCACTGGGGACACCCCACAGTTACCCGCACAGAAGTGATGGGAAGTCCGGCCACGCTCGGTGCCACAGACACGCGGCTGGTCTACACACCAAAGCTGCACTACCCCCAGGCTGGCACCACTTTCTTCATTTCGTGCAATACGTGCAAATCTTGCTTTTTATTTCTCCAGGCACTGGCAACCTCTCATTAAGTGGAGTGTGAAACCCGCTGTCATATGTCACAAGCCTGACATTATATTATAATGAATGTGGGAAACGCTCCGCTCAGATGCTCTGTCGTCTACACCTTTGGGGGAGAAGAAACGTTTTTGACTAAACCGATTTTCATAGGCACTGACGAAGCCTAACCTAGAAGTCTAAATCTAGACCTCTTAGGAAAAAATAACACAGGAGAATTTCAAGTTCTGCTGGAAGCATCTACTAGCCTGCTTTTCCATCTTAGTTTTATAATGTAGCAACATCGTTGGAAAATTTCTCAGCATTTCTACCAGGACCATCAAAGTCATCACCATCACACTGTAATACACCCAAAGTAAACCCGTGGGTCTCCAGTGCACAGTATTTTGAGGCTGATGTGCCTTGCATTTCCAGGACATCTTCTTGAATTATCTGTAAGCATCCAGAAGGCGTATTCTAGATGAGTTCTAAATTGCAGGCTTCTGGGATGGGGACTCATCTGGCAACATGCAATGTGAAACCTCTAGAGGAGTTAGAAGCCTTCCTTCCCCAGGAGGAAGGCAATCAATGATGCTTTCTGATGAAGATGTTTATATTCGAATGGACATCCCTTCAAAAGCCCTTTTAATTTGGTGAGTGAAATGATGGCAGGCTTTTGGCAGGAGGTCACCCTGGCGTGAATGCCCCACAGCTTTCTCAGAGGACGGAAGCGGCCCTCACTGAGGGCTGCAGTTCAGGGCGTAGGAGCTTCTGGAAAAGACTGTCGTTCAGTGAAGCCCTGGGGTGGGCCTTGCTCAGCCGCCCAGAGCAGCGAGGCTCCTTCAAGCCGCTCCCTCTAAGCACCAGGAAGGTCCCTGCTCTCACCATCTGATGTGTTCTCATGAGTCACACTTGTGAGCTAGGCTTGGGTCTAAATGTCACCCACGCAAGCAGCGCCAAAAACTCTGCTCCAAGGCCTAGCATTGTTTTGTGATCTTACATTTCTTGGGAAGCAGGTTTTTTGTTTTTTAAAAAAACAAAAACTCTATGACTCAAAAAATTCCTATTTAAAACTTTTTGTTAATCTGAGAGTATTATCAAAACCAGATCATCAGATGAAGGGGATTTTACGTAACCAGGGTATGATTCTAACCATTACGTTGGACATTGCGTGTTGGGCAAGCAAGCCTCTGATGGCCCTTCTCAGGCTCCAGGACCAGCCTGCTCACACACCCTTGCACACAGTAGGTGTACAATAAGCAGTCTTTGAGGTGAAATGAAGAAACTGATAACTAATTAGGGTGTGTGGGTGTGTGTGTGTGTGTGTGTGTGTGTGTGTGTGTCTCAGTTGTGTCTGATTCTTTGCAACCCCACGGACTACAGCCTGCCAGACTCCACTGTCCATGAAATCTTCCAGACAAGAATGCTGCTGTGGGCTGCCATTTCCTTCTCCAAGCTAATTAGGATATTCCTTATCTTTTTGATGAATAATATTTAGACTTTGTGGTTTGAGGGCTTCCCTGGTGGCTCAGACGGTAAAGAATCTGCCTGTAATGCAGGAGACCCAGGTTTGATCCCTGGGTCAGGAAAGAGCCCTTGGAGAAGGGCATGGCAACCCACTCCAGTATTCTTGCCTGGAGAATCCCATGGACAGAGGAACCTTGGGGGCTACAATCCATGGACGTGGATTGTAGAGTCGGACGTGACTGAGCGACTAACACTTTCACTTTTGTGGTTTGAATACTTGCATATTTTAAGCATCTTATTTTAATGTCAGAATTTCAAACTAAACCATCAAGGATTCTTTTGGAATTTGAAAACTGTAATTAATAAATGTTTCTATATGTCAGGTTTTCCTGAGATGATGGCGATGCATAGAGGCTATTACAAAGTAAGGAGATGCTGGTTATATTATAGCTTTTAATTAAGACTTCTGTTTTGCTGGCGGCTGGAGGACCCCGTGCCGCACAGCGATCCCGTGTGGATGCCTTCCCAGCAGGCTGCTGGACTGGAGATGCTGCAGACAAGCCCCTTCATCACCAGACACAACAGCTCTTCCTCAAATGGGCTCGTGAACCGGCTGAACTATCGCGAAATAAATTCAGCTGGGATCCGTGGCAATTTGGATGACGCAGATAATGTATGAGTTCACTTTTATAACTCAAATCTTGTAGACAGTGTTTAAAGGCTCCTCTCACTGTTACCACCGAAGCTAGTCTGTCTCCTCACTTCCCCAGAGGCAAGCTACTTGTGTATCTATCGAGAGGAGATCGGTTTGACTGTTTTCTCTCTGAGGCTCATTTGTTACCCGGTTTTTACGTGGACGTCATTATGTTTTATGTTTCCCTCGGTGGCTTGCTCTTTTCCTCAGACAATACATCTTGGAGACCTGTCCGCGTCGTTACAGAGAGACCTAACTCATTTGATTTAAGTATTCCCTAATATAAGTAAATTATGGCTTATTTAGCCTTGCTGCTAGAGATTTTTATAGAATTTTTTTAAAGAGTCTGCCTCTTCACATTTAATGATGACAGCATCTTGCATAGCTGGGCAAAGAACCCACAAGAATCTTTCTGCCAGACAAGCTGAGTTTGACAAAGTGGTCCAACTGCAGATGTAAATGTTATTCATCAGAATAAAATGGGGCTTCGAGCGTGTGTGCTCAGTCACTTCCGTCGTGTCTGACTCTCTGTGACGCCACGGACTATACCCTCCAGGCTCCTCTGTCCGTGGGATTCTCCAGGCAAGAATACTAGAGTGGGTTGCCATGCCCTCCTCCAGGGGATCTTCCCATCCCAGGGATCGAACCTGCATCTCTTACGTCTCCTGCACTGGCAGGTGGGTTCTTTACCACTAGGGCCACCTGAGAAGCCCGGGGTTTCATTAAGATAAAAAATTAACCATCACCAGAGATAGAAGATCCTTAGTTCTATTTTAGAGCAGGACACAGTCAGCAAGGCTGGTGGGTCCCTCATCCTCCTACAGGACAGAGCAAGCGGTGGGGGCAAGAACACAACCCCCCCACATATTCCTGAACCTCTGGATTGATACTCTGTGCACGGGAGCTCATGGGTGTTTCTCCAAGGATATAGCATTCGTTTTCCTTTCCTAAAGTCAACCTGACTCCCTAAGGAAAAAAATCGACTATTTGTCTGTCTCACAACCCACGTCTCCTGTGTCTCCGCCACTGGGTGGTGGGTTCTTTGCCACTCGCCACCTGGGAAGCCTGCCTCCAATGATGGGGTCCTTACAAAACTGCAGGAACAGGATCAAAATCTAGGAGCCGGTGCTGGTACAATGCTACTGTATGGATTTCACCAGTATTTACACGGACTCACTCGTGTGTGTGTAGTTCTGTGATCACATTCACGCTCACGACATCAAAGGACTCTAGCCCCACAAAGAAGCCCCGGCACCGTCTGCCCCGAGAGCCAACCCTCCCCGACCTTAACCACTGGCAAGCACCCGTCTATTCTCTATGAGATCAACTTTTACAGCATTTTTGAAAGCACCAAATAATATTTGTTCTGATGAAGGATTTGGTTAGCTCCAGTGCCTCAGTCTGAGAGGAAAACAGACTAGGAACCCAAGAAGCATCTTAATTATGTGAACCCTTGCCAGTTCTCAACGGCTGTCTCCTAAAAAAAAAATTCATGGCCAAGTTTAGAGGACTATCTGAGACCAAATCAGAGACACACAGAGACACATTTGATTTCAGAGTCTTGTTTCATTTAGCAAAGACAGAAGCGGGTTGATGTTCACACGAGGAGCCCCGGCCGACGCTCGAGATGGGGTGGGACGCTCCTACACGCAGGATGTGGCGGAGATGGACAGTGGGCGGGGAGGGACACTGCAAGGATTTTTGTCAGGGACTCCAAAAGGCACAGCGTTACTTGCAAGAAGGCTGGGTTTCGGACCTCCCTTTCAGACTGGAAGATTCGCAAGCAGCTGGTGTTTGTTCGACTGATTAAACACAGCAGAGGAGGCAGAAACTGCATTCCTGCCTCTTTCCTGCCTGCGGAGTCCACAGGGGGCAGGCAGGACGTGTCCTTGCCCCACAGCCTCGACCTCCTCGCCCACGCTGCTCGGTGCTCCCAACGGTCACCTCCCGAGAGGCCGTCCTCTCCAAGCGATGTTCCATGTTCACTTCCTGACGTCTGGCAATCTCTCTGCTTACAACCTTATTTTTTTCTTAATGTGCAGCTTATTGTAAAATATTATTAGTCACTGTTATTAATTTTCAATTGTTTATTTATATGTTCACTTATGTAAATAAAATCATTAGTTAAAATAAAATTAGAAAATAGAAAGGAAAATTATATACTTGGGGTATGCTTCACTCAAAAAAGACAGTGTGTGGATTTGCGTGTTTTCTTAAGAATCATATAAACAGATTGGTCTTTTTTTTTTTTTAGTTTTTTTAATCAGTTCCTATCAAACATTTTTCGATGTTGTTAACTACAAAGCAATATCACATTACACTGCGTGGTATTTCATCATGAGGCTGAACCACTTCTGATCTAGCCAATCCCCAGCTCCTGCTCAGGTAGAGTATTTCCAGTTTCACTGCCATAAACCGCACTGCCACCGGTGCCTGTGAACACGCAGCACAAGGCACGGCAGTGACCCCGCCCATCTTTAACCGCTCCCGAGTCCCTTTTCCATTCCTGGAGTAGTAGGCAGATACCCCTAAACTCCACGAGAGGGAACAGCGTGACATCAGGGAAGGGAGGTCGGAGGAGATCTGACGGCTGTCCCCGTCGTCACTGTGGGAGCAGACGGAAAGCCTGCCGATGCGGTTCCCACAAAGCCGCGTTTCAGAGCTGGTGGGGCCCTCATCCTCACCATCAGCTACTCCGGAGAAGTTAAATCAGGCTTGGATTTTATTCAGCCTCAGCGACACATGCAATTCGAACATTCCGTTCGTTCCGGAAGGCGATTTTTCTGTTATTCTTGATCAAGCCCACGGCATTCGACAGCCAAACTGATGCCATTTCACAAAGAATCTAATTGGTGCTCAGAAGACAGCATGTTCTGTACACAGAGACATTTCTACAGGAAGCACACCCCTCACCCCAGGAGATTTTCTCATGATGGACAAGAAGACGGGTTTGTCCATCAGCCCAGGGCACCCAGCGCAGCGCCCACTGAACTAACTGCCAGCTATGTGCGGAGCGCTTGAAATGCGGTGACTTCTACTGAGGACCTGAGTTTTTGTTTATTTTAATCCATTTAGATTTAAACAGCCACAGGGGGCCAGGACTCAGAGAACACCTTCCTAGAGACGCTGAGTTCAAGCACACGCTCCTTTCTCCTCGTTGTCCAGTCGCTCAGTCATGTCTGACTCTTTGTGAGCCCATGGGCTGCGGCACGCCAGGCTTCCCTGACCCCCACCGTCTCCCAGAGTCTGCCCATACTCATGTCCATTGAGTCGGTGATGCCATCTGACCATTTCGCCCTCTGTCACCACCTTTTCCTTCTGCCTCAGTCTTTCCCAGCATCAGGGCCTTTTCCAATGAGTCAGCTCTTTGCATCAGGTGGTCACGATATTGGAGCATCAGCTTCAGTCCTTCCAATTAACATCCTTTCTCCTGCTCCTCCTCCAAAGCATCACGAGGGCAGAGTCACCAGGGGGGGCTTTCAGACCTTCCGAGGGCAGCCTGACAAGCTGGCCCGTGACTCAGGGGCTGGACACCGCCCTTGAGCTGGCCCTTGGACACTTGCCTCACGCCACTGCCCGACGCCAGGCTTTCTGTCCCACATCAGGTCTCAGGGGCTTCCGTCCACATCCACTCAGTACTCACGCTGCCGATATACTGACCGACTGAGCAACAGCAACAAGCGGATGTATTGTCATGACTGTCATTGAGCGTATTTTTAGAGAACTTTTTCTTGATGTGGACTCTGAACTTAGTTTCAAATCTTTGCCAAATTTTAATTCAGGGAACACAGCTGAGGATCAGCAGTTTAAAGACACACCTGAACCGCAAAGTCATTACCAAGAAAAAGCCAGCTCATGGGCCTCAAGCACTCAGGTATTTCTTGAGTCGGCTCTGTTAGGTCTGAAGACTGCAGCCCCAAGATTTCATTGACTGGACAGTTCAATTCATCTAAAATTTCAGGGAAGAAGAAGCCACCTTTCTTGAACAGCAAGATCGGCCTGAGTTTTCTCTATGGAACTTCCAGTTCCTGGACGGACTGTTACTTCCTGCCTGGAGGTGGGACAGCGACCTCACAACCAGACGATGCGGTTCCCTCCGAAGGCAGAGCACACTGGAAACTCTCTTACAAGGGAGCGGGGTTTTTCATTGTCTCACGAAGCCAGGCCGCAGTGAAGAGGGGCCGTCCGGAGACTGGACAAGCGGCTCTCCAGCTTCTCCCTGTTTCACCAAGTTTTCGAGAGTCAGGGGCAAGCAGGACGGGTGATGTCTTGTCTCTCCTGCTGCCGTCCCGGGACGGGGTGACTTGGCGCTCCCGGGAGGCTACACACTCTGCTCTGGGAGATATCAGTTCATGAGCCTGTTCTCAACAACCTCTGTGGCCACTGAAGGGAGCGTGTGACGGTCTGGCTGACTTGAAAATTTTTTTAATTACCAAAAAACAAGGCTGTTTTCGTCAATATTTTGGGCTGTCTCTAAGGAACAACTACCCACATCTGCATGTGGCCGCCTCCCTCACGTTATAACCTCAGAATCCTAGGCATCCTACGGGCGGCTTCACCCCCGAGTTCCTTCCTTCCCTTCTCAAGGTTTCACAGGGACTCTGAACACATCTTAGAACCTCTGCTCGGTGAGGTTTTGCCGGGAGAGGCCGAGCAGGGAGAGGAGGGCTGGGCTCTGCCCACGCCCGAGGCTGGAGGACCTGGCCGGCCGGCCATCCCCAGAGGACTCTCAGTTCACAGATGAAGATAATGATACTCATTTGAGGGCTGCCTTATGCCCTGTGTTGCATATACAAACCAGCCTTAATGGGTATTTAAAAAATTTCCCACGGGGAAAATAGGCCCTGTGAAAGTGCCAGCATTCACCTGTCACTTCCTCCCGGGAAAGGGAGAACCCACAGGCCTGCCCCCGGCGCCAGCTGCCGCTCAGGTTAGAAGCACCAACGCTTCTCCCACAGCTGGCACCCTCAGGCCTGCGGTCCCGGGGAGGGGTGCTGCCCGAGGAGTCGAGGGCCGGCGGGCTGGGGCGCGGCCGGGACGGAGGGAGCGCTGTCTGTTTCTTTGCATCACCCTGTCTGGCGTCCACAGCGCAGCCTTCATCAGAGGCGCCCGGCTGCAGCCACCTTGCTGAGAAGCACAACGTCAGCCATTCTGCAAAGTCACTCTCCCCACCCTCCGTCCTCCGACCGACTCAGAATACATGTCCTGGAAAACTGCCGAGTCTGGAGGGCCTTTTAAACCCATAAAGCCTTCCTTTCTCAGCTCCCGAGGGAAGGGTGTGTGATATTGGGGGCTAATTGTGCTCAACGGGATCAGCTTCACTCATATGGCTTCCCTTCCTTGCCCATTTCTGAGGGAGAGTCTAGAAATAAGGTTCTAGAAATAAGAGAGAATCAAGATGACGGACAGATGGACAGAAGGGGCGCAGGGGAGAGGCAGGAAGTGTTCGCACCTGCAGTGTGGGGGTCTGGTCTCTCCAGCCGTGACCTCTCTCGAGCTCTTCGGTAGGGATTCTGTCACTAGCTCAGCCCATGTCCTCAAGGAAAGCGGACACGCAGTGTCCAGAAAGTGAGCTTCCCTGTGGCTTGGATGGTAAAGAATCTATCTACCTGCCAATGCAGGAGATGCAGGTTCGATCCTTGAATCACGAAGATCCCCCAGAGAAGGAAATGGCTACCCACTCCAGTATTCTTGCCTAGAGAAGTCCATGGACAGAAGAACCTGGCTACAGTCCAAAGGGTTGCAAGACTGAGTGACTAACACCCCCACTTCACGTTTTGGAAGCTAGAGGCAGACGGCCTGTGCTGGCAGCTCCAGGCCAGTCCACACGTAAGTCACCCAAACGGAGGCAACAGGCGCCTTAGGGACACACCTTGGCCTGTCCCCCGGTTCACCATCAAATCTGCTGTCTAATCAAGATGGTCCTGTAACTCCCGACCCAGGACATCGGCGACGCTGGTGTAAGTCAGATAATGACGTGAGGCTTCTGGTGACAGATGGACCGAGCCCTTCTGAAGAACAAAGACGGGCCTCGGAGCCAGCCAAGGAGCCAGGAGAGGAACAGACCCGAGGACCAGATGCGCACAGGAAGAAGCAAGCCCACACCAGGCACGAGAGGCATGGGAGGGCGCGGGCTGCCCCAGGCCACCCCCTGCCGCATCAGGCCCTGAGATGAGACGGCGCCCGACATCTGTGCCTTTGATCTCGGGCTCCTCGTATATTTCATCAGGAAGAGGCCGAGGAGAATACTGTGTAATGCATTTTGTGCCACTTTTCCAGAGGCTGTGGTTTATAAATGTTCTGTGTTAATCAGAATGATAAATGAGGGAACATAATTCAAAAAATGTTTTGTATCATAAGCTGTCCAGGCCTGTGTCCCCGTCTCACTCGAGCTCCCAGCCAGCTGCAGGGAGGCTGGAATTCCTGCTTCTGGACTGAGGCTGACCGTCGTCCTCCCTTCAAAGCCCCTGGTCACTTTCTTGGGCCCCAAGAGACCCTTCACAACCCCTAACCCCCGCCCTGCTCCTGCCTGAACTACCAGGCACTTGGCTCTTCTCCAGATCGATCTCTCTGGAACCCCCGCCCCGCTCCTGCCTGAACTACCAGGCACTTGGCTCTTCTCCAGATCGATCTCTCTGGAATACAAGCTTATATCATTCGTCGTCATTGTTGCTCACTCGCTAAGTCACGTCCGACTCTTTGTGACCCCGTGGACTGCAGCACACCAGGCTTCCCTGTCCCTCACTGTCTCCCGGAGCTTGCTCAAATTCATGTCCATTGAGTCAATGATGCCATCCAACCATCTCATCCTCTGCTGTCCCCTTCTCTTGCCTTCAATCTTCCCAGCATCAGGGTTTTACCACAGTTGCAACTAACTAGTTAATTAACTGTGTGACGATGGCTAAGAGCAAATGTGCCTCATTAACGTGCACCCTCCAGCCAGTGGTTTCCATCAACGTGCGGACGGGCTCTGGTGGCTGGGGACAGAGGTGCTGTGCGCGCAGCGGCTCCCGGCCCAGCCTGGGTGTGAGTCACAGAGGTGGACGGAAGCGGCCACTGCGCCTTATTCACAGGCGGCTCTCTACTTAAGAACGGGCTGTTTGGAAAATCAGCAAGGCTGTTGTTCTAAAGCAGGATGTTCATACCCTGGAAGCAGGGCTCCTCACATGGCTCACTTCCCAGATCAGACCCTCTGACCCCAGTGCTACCTTGAGAGCCCTGCAGACTATAACCCCATGATTACATAAACCAGACAATGCCGGTTACCACCTGAACACCAGCTGCTTCTCACCTTGGTCACAGATTCCCCATTTTAGCTGGGCACACTGAAATCCATACTGAAGGAAAACATTTCTCCAGCATTTAAGTGTGGTCATGAGATAAATGAGATACAAGGGAAGGGTGACATGGACTTCCTGAAAAGCTGCTTAAAGAGAGGTGCCCTTTTTGCCCTTTGGGTGGCATGAAACACCAACCCGAGGGCTGGAGCTTCAGCAGCCATTCTGGGGCAGAGGGGACTATGCATGGAAGCCATGGACTCGGACAGTATAGCAGAGAGACCTTGCTCCTGAAATCCTTGTTCTATAGAAATGCTCCATAAACCCTGCCTACTCCCTCTGTATTCTGGTCACATGGAAAGGAAACAAATGCTCTTATTTAATCTGCTGTTATTTGAGATTTTCTATTGTATACAGCTGCATGCAATTCTTAATGGTACACCCATGAATAACAATATCTTTATGCGAAGACGGGACATCTGCTATACATCGACCCCTAAAGCCTCTCTGGCAATAATGAGAAAAAGAACATGCACATACCTCCAAAACAGCCAGAAAAGAAAAAGCACAATAAAAGGAATCGACATTGTAGGGCACTTCATGTTTGACAAACATGGTGTTTCTTAGCCACTCAATGCTAGCTTAGTTGGTAAAGAATCTGCCTGCAACGCAGGAGACCCCAGTTCGACTCCTGGGTTGGGAAGATCCGCTGGAGAAGGGACAGGCTACCCAGTCCAGTGTTCTTGGGGTTCCCTGGTGGCTCAGCTGGTAAAGAATCCCTGGGTTGGGAAGATCCCCTGGAGGACGGCATGACAACCCACCCCAGTATTCTGGTTGCAAAGAGTCAGACACGACTGAGCACCTTTCACTTTCACAATGTCGCACAAAGTAACTATGAATTACTGCTTCCTTTTTACAGACGAGGAAACTTAGGTTCAAGTAGCTTAAAACTGTGCCAAACCAGCTCTTAAATAACCAAGTAAGAGCTAGTATGTGGCATGAGATAGACATAGATACGGCAACAAGTAAGACATGGTAACGTTTTTAAGATCCTGCCAACAAATTTAGTAAATTGAAATTATATGAGAAGCTGGAATAAAAAGAAGGTGCTGGTAAGGAATCTGCTTGCAATGTGGGAGACCTGGATTCAGTCCCTGGGTTGGGAAGATCCTCTGGAGAAGGAAAAGGCTACCCATTCCAGTACTCTGGCCTGGAGAATTCCATGGACTGTATAGTCCATGGGGTCGCAAAGAGTCGGACACAACTGAGCGAGTTTCACTTCACGCTGACCTAATTAAATGAGATAACACAGGTGAAGATGCCTACGAAGCAGTAAATACTCCTAAGTCCCCATCTGAATTTCTTAAAAGCTCTTCCTGAAATGCACAAACACCTACCACCACTGCCACCCCAGTTTCTAAGATAATCTTAGAAATATCTAAAATATATCTTACCAGATTATTTTGTTTGGGAGGTAACATACATGGAAACCTGCAATCAGTTAATTTAGAGTCGTACCTACGTAACAAAGTGGCTAGGTTTGTGTTCTAGGTTGAATACGGCAACCCAATGACATTCTACCCAGATCCTCAGAATGAGGCCTGATGGGAAACAGGGTGTTTGCAAATGTCATTAGTTAAGGTGAGGTCAGCCTGGGCTAGGGCAGGACCTACAGCCAATGACTGCTGTCCTTACAAGAAGAGGAGAGACAGGCGGGCACCACAGTCAGGAGGCAGCCACAGGAGGACGGAGACAAGAGACAGGGGCGCAGCCACACGCCAAGGACGGCCGGGGTCCTTGAAACCGGACAGACGAGGGAGAGCCTTCGCAGGGAGCGCCTTCGACGTGGACTGCCAACCTCAGGGCCGTGGAAGCACACCCAGATTGTTTTAAGATAGCAGTCTGTGGTGATGCGCTGCAGCGCCCCCGGAGACAAGGGGCCTGCAGACAGACTCAGGGCGCCAGGGTGCACTGACTGACTGACGGGAGGAGGACGCTGAGGTCCACGCCTGTGTGTGTGGAAGACAGCCCGCCCACCCTCTCCCCGTCCCCTCTCGCCTCTCCTCCCTGCCTCTCTCCTTCCCCTCTCCCCCTCCCCTCTCCTCCCCCCATCTCCTTCCCCTCTCTCCCCCTCCCCCCCTCTCTCCCTCCTGTCTCTCCCCTTCCCTCTCTCTCCCCTCCCCACTCTCCCTCCCTCTCTCCCACCTCTCTCCCTCCCTCTCTCCCCCTCTCTCCCTCCTCCTTCCCCTCTCTGTCCCCCCTCTCCCTTCCCTCTCTTCCCCCTCCCTCTCTTCCCCCTCCCTCTCTTCCCCCTCCCTCTCTGCGGGGAGCGAGCTCCCCCTCTGGCAAAGGTCAAGAGGAAGGAGGCTCGGCATACGCAAAGGTGGGATCAAGCCTCAGGAGTCTCCCTGGAAATTCTCAAGCATCTACCCCCAAAACCAGAGTCTGCCTACTTTCTGCTTTGTGCTTTCACCTACACCTCTGACTTTACGGGGGGCTGTCCCCCACTACCTCTCTCTGAAAAAAGAGTTAACTTACAGCTCCAGTTAATAATTCCTGGGTGTGACAGTGTTTCAACCTACAAACTCCTTTGGAAGTCCTCTAGCCTGCCTGAATAGGTTTTTCCGGCCACATGTGATTGCTCAGAGCCTCCCAACTGTGAGAGGCAGGAGATGTTCTAAACTGTCTAAATACAGATTCCTTTGAGCAGTTAAAAGATTGATTAGAAATTGTATTGGTGAAGGGATTTTCACTTGTCGGGCCAGTGTTTGCTGCTAAGTCTCCATATCCCTTACCTGCTGTGTCCCTGGCAGTGTATTGATTAATATAATTGGTGTAAGTAGTAGCTTTAATGTTTGTAACCTGGGACCCTTGAGTTAATTCTTTTTCTTGTTATAGCCCACCACACCTTTGCTCTGTAGGAATGCAACTTTATCTAATGCTTTTGGAGGGTGGCGCTTGACTTATCACCTTTAGAGAAAAATACATTTTCTGAAGAAAGGGTCTTAAAATGTTAACAGGCCTCCGGGCCAGAAGATGATGCAAATCACCTAAGCTTTTGCATATGATAAGTTTGCAAGAAGAAAGCCTGGCTTGCTGCATGACTCTACCCCTTCCCCCATTATCCTCTATGCATAACTTAAGGTATAAAAACTACTTTGGAAAATAAAGTGTGGGCCTTGTTCACCGAAACTTGGTCTCCCCATGTTGTTCTTTATCTTACCTTCTGGCTGAATTATTCAGCCTCTTCACTGAATTTTCCTACTGAGCTATCCTTATTTCAGCCTCTTTTCTCCACTGAATTTCTTCACTGAGCTATCCTTATTCTATTACTCTTTATATCCTTAATTAACGTTTAATTAAGCAATTGTTTCCTGATCCTCGCCTATGCCGTCTCTCCTTCGATCAGCCGGGGCTGGACCCCGGCACCTCTCTCTCCTGTCTTTCCCACTCCTTCCCTCTCTCCCCCACCTCTCCCCTCTCTTTCCCCCTCCCTCTCCCCCTCCCCATCTCCCCCCTCTCTCCTTCCCGTCTTTCCCCCTCCCTCCCTCTCTCCCCTTCCCTCTCCCCCTCCCTCCCTCTCTCCCCTTCCCCCTCGCCCCTCCCTCTCTCTCCCCCTCCCCCCTCCCTCCCCCCTCCCCCCCCTTCCATTCCCTCCCTCTCTCTCCCCTCTCTTTTCCCCCTCCTTCCCTCTCCCTGCTCCATCTCTCTCTCTCCTGTAGACTGCTATGCAGCTGACCTCTAGTTCTGCCCCTGACCACTGGACTCAACTCTTGAGACTGTACCAGATTCCAGGACACTGGCTGAGAACTCCAGGAACCAAGGCTGAATTTCATCTGTTACTGAGGTGAGAAAATGCGTACATCAAATATACCAACAAACAGCCACTAATTAGATTTGGGGACAAGATTCGATTTTATCCTGGACTATAAACAATCCTCGTACACAATTGAAACTTATGTATATTTGCCTAATTCTAAACTTTATGTTCTAGTCTTCTGAAATTAACATAATCAAGTTTAGGATACTTATGTTCAAAATACCAAATGAATAAACATGACTTCATACATCCTCTATAGTTTTACAAGCCTGTGATGAAGAAACGCAATTATGATAATTTAAAGACAGAAACAACAATTTCCTGCAACTGTTTGTAAGAAAAAAAAGTGTTTTCTTCCCCTGGAAAAATTCACAATACCACAAATGAGACACTTATCTCTTGAGCTTCCATATAACTTAGTTTCCCAAAACCCTTAACAGAATCAGTGAAATAGTCTCAACTGCACGTGTGAGTTTCAAATTTATATAACACTTTTATGAAAAATTCACAAATCTTAAAATGTTCTCAAAGTAAATCGGTTACCCCACTAACTCAGCATTCCCTTCAGTAACTCAGTACCTACCCTAATAGGCTATAAAAGGATTCAGAATCCTATATGTTATATTTACTATATTGACACAATCAATATCAGATTTCTCCAACCACCAAACGCTCCTAAAACTCCAGTACACAGAACCACAGGGCAATCGCTCTGTTCTTGTGTCTCTTTGGTGTTTAAAACATTTGCTATTTATTCATCCATTTTCTATTCACATGGAGACAGGTGCTTAAAACAAAATAAGTACTGTACTCTTTCAACTCCACAATGAAAAGATAAACACCCCAAGTATAGCATGAGCTGCGGCTCTGAACAGACGTTCCTCCAGGAGCCATATAGTGACCGATGAACACATGAAAATGGTCAAAACCCTCAGCCAACCGGGATCTAACGCCTGGTGATCTGAGGCGGAGCTGATGTGGTGATCAGAGAAATAAAGTGCACAGTAAGAGTAATGCACTTGAATCATCAAAAACCACCCCGGCAACCCTGTCCACGGGAGAAACTGCCGTCCACACAAGTATCCCTGGTGCCAAGAACAGTGGGGACTGCTGTTCTCAGGAACACACTCTTAGGGACTCAGAGTCTGTTTATAAAACTGGTTTTAAATGCTTCTTAAAAACTGCGTTACAGAGTAAGAAAATGAAGAAAAAAATTTCCAAGAATCCCAACCACCACCACTCGATCATGCATCACTCCAGTGTATTTCTTATTTGACAGTTTAAAATGTGTCTCTCTTTAAGTTATACATATGTTAAAATCTTACTTTTCATTTAATATTAGATGAATTTAGACATGTTACCATGACTTTAGAATAAATTTCAAGTGAATGCATACATGAATTCATGCATGGACATATTCATGCATATGAAACCCTGTATTTCTGGTCTTAGATTTCTAGAAGTAGTAAAGCCACAAGATTTCCAGAGTTCTTGATATATATTGCCCTGTGCTAGCTAAGAGTTTACGATGCAGTCTTAAACATGGAGAAATACTGCTGATGCACCACCAGCAACTGATAAGTTGCCTTTTTAAAAGAGCTTTTTGCTAATTAAATATGCGAGTAATGACATTTCCTGTTTTTAACTTTACTATCTTTGTCAGAACATTTTCTGTTTGTTTTTAATTATATTCCCTCTATTGTGGGCTTTGTTTTTGAATTCTTTTGCCAATTTGTCTCCTGGAGTCCTTAAATTTGCATGAGGTCTTCACTAGCCTTCTTCATTCTACTGTTTCCTGGTTTTTCCTTGGTTCGGCTTTATTATATTTAACCTTCCATCTCTCTTAAGTTTATTTTCATGCATGGTATACAATGAGTGTCTAAATTCACTTTTCTCCCAAATTACTAATGAGTTTATTCCAAATGATTTATTGAGCAATCTTTCACTTATCATTGATAAGTAGCAGATTAAACAACAACAGTTAAATTCAGCATCTTTGTTTTTTTCTTTTTTTCAACTAAGGCCAGTACATGCTTGGAAAAATCTGGGTGGCATAGAAAGAAGAGACCAGAACCTCATTACTGTTAACTGATCTCACAAACTGACGACTGTGCTCACACGCTGACGTGCACACATGTGCACACGTATGTCTCTATACACGGACGCATATACAGCTGCTAAGGAGAAGGGGGTATTTTGAGAACAAGTAAGCTGGACAGCGGTGCTGGCGCTGGAACACCAGGCTCGGTCTGGGTCTGATCAACACAGTTAAAGCAAACCGGTGCTGAGATGGAGACACAGCCCTCTGCTCCAGCACCTCCACCGCGCTCGTTCATATCTGTCAGCCATCTGCCGTGGATAGCCGGCTTGACGCCCTAGATGTCAAGCTTCCCTGCTGCTCTTGTGCCCTCTTGTCTCCTCTTCACTACAGGGGCTGCTACAGCTGTGACACTCGCTCGCTGGCTGACTCAGTGCTGGTTGACTGCTTACAATGTGCCAGGAACAGTGACAAATGCTGCAGCAACAAGCCCACCAATAACCACGGTCTCATCACACTCTCATGTGGATGGTGACCCCCCACCCCCTCCCCAACGCCCTGAAACAAGACGGTGTCACAGAGGGTGACGTGGAGCATCGAGGTGGACCTGCCCCACCCCCTCCCCAACGCCCTGAAACAAGACGGTGTCACAGAGGGTGACGGGGAGCATCGAGGTGGACCTGGAGACCGCAAGCAGCAGCTGAGTGTCCCTGGACCTCAGCGGGGAGGGGAGGTGGGCCCAGAGAGGGAAGCTTCGCCAGCCACCTCCCCGCACAGGGACGCCGCCCCCGCTCTGTGGCCCTGCCAGGCACACCACAGCTCCTGGGGCATCTGTGCAGCTGTTTTACCCTCTGCTGCCAGGGTCCACGCACAGGCACCACGACCTCAACCTCCACCCAGGACCCAGAGGGCACCTGGCGTCTGTTACATGAAGGAAGTCAGTCCTGAAAAGATGCCCAGGGAGTCTCCTCTTAAAATGCACTCGAACGGCACTGCCGTTCCCATCTGTGAAAACCCACATTTACTCCAATGGCCTCTGGGGACTCGTCGGTCCACTGAGAACCGTCTCTGGTGAGAAAGCCGTTGATGGAGACAGCTCCGCGTGCCTGTTGGTTGGCACTCCCACACTTCAGGCACAAAGGCAGCGGGGACGGGCCAGCAGAGGCCACGTCTACTACGGACCCTACGGTGGGCCTGCGGTTGATATCTGGTGGCTCCTGGAGTCTCCTCTGCCGACTCTATCTCAGGGTTAGAGCCACAGCAAGCACACCACGGCAACCAGAAGTATGTGGCAGGTGCCGGCTGAAACCCTGCATTAATTTACTGGATCCTACCAACAAACAACCTGTGTCCCCTAGAAAGGTTGGCCAGCCCATTTGTCTGGATTCACCCAACAGATCAGGAGTCAAACGTAATCTGTCCAAGGACGAGAGAGCTCACGCTGAGGTTCAGGAGATACTGAGTCCAGACTCCAGCGCGAGCTCTGCTGTAAGTTCCACACTGAGCCCCCATGAGCTGCTCGAAACCCAGGAGGTAAGCACATCCTCCATTTCACAGAAGAGGGCCAAGGGTAGGGTGCATCCCCCCCCTCAAGGCTCTCACACTTTTTCAGAGACCAGTCTGAACCCTCACCTCCAGCACTGGGAACCGTGACCTGCTGTGGAATAAGGTCTCTGCAGGCGAGCTTAAGGACCTCACAGGGGCCCTAAACCCAATGCAGGGTGTTCTCGGAAAGAAGAGGAGGCTCTGACAGGGCCCCAGGGGAGAAGGAGGTGTGAGGACAGAGGCAGAGACCGGGGTGATGCTCCACAGCACAGAAACACCAGGAGTTAAGCCAGGGGAGGAAGGAAGCCCCCCGCACCCCGTCCCCCTGCTGCCCACCCCCCCACGCCCCCATCCCCCCCACGCCCCCATCCCCCCACCGTCCCCCCATGCCTCCATCCCCCCCAACCCCACACAGCCTCTGCAGGGGGCCCGGCCCAGCTGACGCCTTGATTCCGGACCCCCGGCCTCCAGAGCTGAAAGAGAATGCGGTTCTGTTCCTTTCTAAGCCGCGTGGTTGGCAGTGATGTTTTACAGCCGTCCTAGGAAACCAATGACCAATTCACCTGGCAGATCTGCTTGACGCCAGGCCAGAACGAAGCAGGCAGGAAGACGTGGCGGGAGACTGGGGCCCAAACGTACTGTTTTTTCCCTTCTGCCCACCCACAGACTTCTGCTTTGAACTCAACCCAAAACCAGCCATAGAGGTTAGCAGCATGAAATGCCAGCACGCTTAGAATATGTATCACCAGCTTCTTAGAATATGCTTACCTAACTCGAGGCTTTAGGCTGTTGGTCTTAATTTGATGACGCATACCTCTGCAATCTCAGAGTTACAATAACTTATTTTGGAGGAGAGACTATAATAGCACTGGGCTTTTTTTTTTTCCTTTCCCTTTTAAAAAGGCAAATCCATTTTTTAAAAAAAGAATGAAAAATACTCATCACCTAGAACCCTACCGCCTTAATAGAATTATTTCTCATTGAAAAAAACTACCTCTCAATTAAAATAATTTCCTCTGCTCCTAACCAGGCAAAGTGATTTTTTTTTTTTTTGGTGGGGGGGATGGGGGCTCATTTAACTAAACATTAACCCAGGAATTGTTTGATTTCCATAAAGGATATGCAAGACCAGCACTATAATTCTGTAAGAATGTTTTCCTGAAGGAAACTAACCATTGACTGTGACTTCCTTCTGGGTGTCACCTTGAGGCTCAGGGGAATGCGTTCATTCTGCAGAGACTCAACACCTTCTCATCCACCCTCATCCCAAGCAACTTGCTGTGTTTATGAGTCCCCAAGACAGAAAAAGATCAGGATTCAGAGTCTGGAGCCATTAAACATAAAAGTGTCACTCACATGTGGAATCTACTTTTTAAAAATGATATAAATGAACTTACTTACAAAACAGAAGTAGACTTACAGATATCAAAAACAAACTTATGGTTAGCAAACAGTAAGGGTGGTGGGGGGATAAATTACGAGCTTGGGGTGAACACAGACTCACCACTACATGGAAACAGATAACCAGCGAGGACCTGCTGCGCAAGGGAGCTGTATGCAGTCCTCTGTGATGACCTCTATGGGAAAACAGCCCGGAAAAGGATGGAGACTGTGCACGGGCTTCCGTGGTGAGGAACGCGCCTGCGGATGCGGAGAAGGAAACGGCAACCACTCCAGGATTCTTGCCTGGAGACTCCCATGGGCAGAAGAGCCCACACACATGAAATGGGAAAACCAGCTCTCATGCTTCTTTCAGAGATCGGTCTGAATCCTCACCTCCAGTTTTACATGTGACTGAATCCCTTTGCTGTATACCTGAAACTAACACAACATTTTAGGTCAAATAGACTCCAATACAATTTTAAAAATAATAAAAATAAGTAGAGGGGGTTGCCTTGCCTTCCAGATTTATTTCCTCTTCTTGTGTTATTGCACTAGTTAGGACGTTCAAGATGATGTTGAGAAACAGTGGTGAAAAGGAACATCATGATCTTGTCTTGTTCCTGATCTTAATAGGAAAGTTTCAAGTTTCTCACCATCATGTATGATGTTAGCTGTAGGTTTTTTGAGTATTCTTGCCTGGTGAATTCCATGAACAAAGCCTGGTGGGCTACAGTCCATGGGGTCACAAAGAGTTGGATACAACTGAGCAACTAACTCTAACTAATACAAATTCATGTATTACAACTGAGAGCAAAGGCTTAAACAGTACATTTACACATTAAATTCCTGTTTTTATTTATCAAGGTAAAAAAAATAAGTAGAACAATGAGATAGGACAGGAAATTGTCAAATCATGTAGCAATACTCATGAGGTATTTCCCCCCAGATCTCTCATCTAACACGTAGCTCACCCAGTGTCCGACATCTGAGCGCGTCAGCTGTCTTTGGGCACCCTTCCTGACTATCGCCATCTCCATCTCACAGAAGATGAAGCAGACCCAGGAACACAGCTCACCCAGAGACACAGAGGTCGGGGCCAGGGCTCCGACACGCCGCCTGAGCCATCCAAATGGACGCGATCAGCTCGCGCCCAGAACACACGTAAGCACTTAAAACCTCGGCTGAGTCAAGTTGATGTACGGCAGAAACCAACACAATACTGTAAAGCAATATCCTCCAGTTAGAAATAAATAAATTGAAAAAAAAGTTATAGAGCGATTCCCTCTCACGTATGGTTAACAGGGAAAAAAAGGCGGAATAACATGTTGTGAAAAGAGAACATCATGTGAGTGTTACAGTTCAGGGCCCATAAGCCTCTCTGATTGGAGCCCCTGGGCTCTGGGCCTCGCCTATGGCCGCATCCGCCCTGGGCCATAGAGTTTAGAGGATGCGGCAGAGACAAACGTTCCACTTACTTCTAGGAACACGTGATAAGCTGAGAATTACAGAAAAAATCAACACCCCAAATTTCACCCAAGATGTACGTTGTCCTGCAGACCGTGTGAGTCCATCCGTATGAAGTTCAAACACAGGCAGAGCGAATCCAGCCCGTGGGTGAGGAGCGCCATCACCTTCCTGCGGGGGCACAGAGAGGAGGGCTGGCACAGGTGGCACGGGCGGTTCCGCTGCTGAAAACCCACTGAGCTGCACGCATGTGAAACGCTTGGTTCTGAAGGTCAGTGGGAGTGAAAGTCGCTCAGGCGTGTCCGACTCTTTGCGACCCCGTGGACTATAGAGTCCATGGAAATCTCCAGGCCAGAATACTGGAGTGGGAAGCCTTTATCTTCTCCAGGGGATCTTCCCAACCCAGGGATCGAACCCAGGTCTCCTGCATTGCAGGTGGATTCTTTACCAGCTGAGCCACCAGGGAAGCCCAAGAATACTGCAGTGGGTAGCCTATCCCTTCTCCATCGGGTCTTCCCGAACCAGGAATGGAACCAGGTCTCCTGCGCTGTGGGAGGATTCTTCACCAGCTGAGCTACCAGGGAAGTCCCGAAGATCAGTAGACGCTCATATAAATATATGTAAGTGGCTGGCATCGCACACTTGGCTCTGCAGAAGCTGATGTGTTTGTTCTCAGGCCTCTGAGGGGTCAAGAAGGCAGGGAGCCCTGGGGGTCCCAGCCCACACACTGCCCCGTGGTCTCCGCGCACAACCGGGGTACGAAGGCCCACAGGGGAGAGACAGGAGGGCCAGCCCCTGTCCACCCCACCCTGCTGGCTCCCCGAGCACAGCAGAGCCCTGGGGTCCCAGCGATCAGAGTGGGAACACGGCTGGGGTGGACCGGCCGACCGTCAGGAAACCTCCTGGCTCCTCAAGGATGTGAGGCTGCTCCATCGTCTATTAAGGAAATGGAAATTTTAGCTTTAATCACAGACTGGGGTTCCCCACAAGGAATTGATTTCATTCAGGGTCTAAGCTCAGAGTCATTCATGATGCTTGAACTGGCACGGCGGGCGCCCGGGGCCGTGGCAGTGGGCGGGGGCCACTGCTGTGGGGGAGGGTGGGGAGGGGTCAACTCTGAACAACAAGGGGGAGTGGGGACTCAGCCGAAGAGCAGGCGGGGGTCACGGACGGAAAACTTCCAAAAAGGACCATCACGCAGGAGGGAGTGGGGCTTGGCTGAACCCACCTAATAGGATGCTCGCGGAAGGCAGGCCAGGACATCACGGGGGTGGTGGGGATGGGGTCTCCATCAGCCCTCGAGGGCGCTCAGACTCTGGTGAAGCTGACTCAGCCGGATTCAACAAAGGCCCTGATGATGGCGCCAAGAATGCAAAAGCGACTGCCCCCACCCTGGTCACCCTGGTCTCTGGGACGTTGACGCCCGGGTGCTCTGGGCCCAAGGGTCTTTCACCGTCCTTTAAACCCTCTGACTGCAGACTGCTGAGACCACGAGCCACTGCTCTCTGCGGAGGAACAGTCCCCAGCTGTGCGGGGACAGAAATGAGAGCAGGAAGCACCCCCACTTCGTGACCACCTCCAGGCCCCGGAACCCAGCCCAGCCCCCCTGCCTACCCTCCTGAGGCCCCAATCTGCTCATTTGTACACGACAAGCTCAGCAATCAAATGAGATTTCGAGTCTGGTCAAGTTGTACATGGATATCAAATTTCCCTTGTCCTGTGAACAGCAGAAATGAAATTTCAGCGTGAAAAAGGTCCTCAAGCACCCTGCAAAAATCAGTAGGGAGAAAATTACAGGAGGAGTGAAGGGCCACAGACTTTGGCGCTTCAAAAGGCCTTTACTTCAAATTAGACAGTGGCCCCGAACCACTCCAGCTCTCCCTTCATCGTAATGATATCTGTAAGTAGGGGCTTAAGTCTTTCTCATGCTTGAAATTAACTTCATGAGGCTGGAATCCAAGCTGCTTTGCGCCTTGTCAGTCACCACAGAAGCTGGTGCTGTGACTGAAAAGGAATATTGGTTCATTCCTCGATGCAAACATCCTTCATCAAGGTACAGCAATGACACACGTGAGACCGGCATCCTAGTGTTAACACTGGGCTGTGAGTGGTTTTCCGTGCTGTGACACAGTCTTCCTAGCCACCTTTGCATAAAGGTCCGTCTAGACAAAGCTATGGTTGTTCCAGTGGTCATGCACGGATGTGAGAGTTGGACCATAAAGAAAGCTGAGTGCTGAAGAATTGATGCTTTTGAACTGTGGTGTTGGAGAAGACTCTTGAGATTCCTTGGACTGCAAGGAGATCAGACCAGTCCATCCTAAAGGAATCCAGTCCTGAATATTCATTGGAAGGACTGATGCTGAAGCTGAAACTCCAATACTTTGGCCACCTGATGCAAAGAGCCGACTCATTGGAAAAGACCCTGATGCTGGAAAAGATTGAAGGCAGGAGGAGAAGGGAACAACAGAGGATGAGATGGTTGGATGGCATCACCGACTCGATGGACATGAGTTTGAGCAAGCTCCAGGAGTTGGTGATGGACAGGGAAGCCTGGCATGCTGCAGTCCATGGGGTTACAAAGAGTTGGACACGACTGAGCAACTTTCACTTTCAGCTACTGGATGATGTTGTGGGTACGAAGTTGTGGCTGACTCTTTGCAACCCTATGCACTGTGGCCCGCCAGGCTCCTCGGTCCATAGGATTCCGTAGGCGAGAATATGGCAGTAGGGTAGCCATTCCCTTCTCCAGGGGATCTTCCCAAACCAGGGATCAAACTCCTATCTTCTGCATTGCAGGCACACTCTTTACCATCACAGCCACCAGGGAAGCCCCTACATTTTGCCAGATTCATCTCCAAAAAGGCATTGTGAACTCACAGGCCACAGACAAGAGGCAAGGTGTATTTCATCTCCCTTATCGACCCAGGGCACTGTGATTTCATTAGTTTAATAAGGAGGGTCTTATTTTACATGCTTTCCTACCCTCGAGTCTGTTTCTCTAGATGTTTATTTACAAGCAGTATTTCATCTTCTGAGAAGGTGGAATACTTCTGTGAGCAGGGTGTATGTGTTGGTGGGCGGCCATGGTCCTTTTAAATGAAAAATACTACCTAGGAGGCTAATATTAGCAAAGCACAAAGTCAAAGAGGAGAGTTATGTTTTGTTATAAATGCTCATAAACATTTTTCTAATAACCCATCCCCTGAAGTTTGAGTTACTTTTTATTTATTCTTCACATTTGACATTGTCAGAATTTTCTGTACTGAGCACCATTTAAAAAAAAAAGAAAAGACACTTTCAGACTGAGGGGGAGAAAAGAAGGTTGAATTTAGATACTCCTTTTTTTCTTTCTGTTCTAACAGATTGATAACCTAAGTGTCTCCAATTTCAGCAGGAGGGCAACAGATCAGGAGTTCTTGGGGGTATTAGAGATACAGTCTGAGATTCCAAGGTTGTTCTCTCTTTACTGGTTCAAAATGCCTCATCTTCCACTCGTATAACGCCAGGGCATTTCAGAAGCACGGGCTCGTCTGCCGAGGGCAGGGCCGTGACACCACCTCCTGACTGGTGAGCTCGCCTTGGAAGAAGGCTGGCGCGCGCTGTAATGACCTTCTCATTTCCCAGTTACACCACTGGTTCAACTCTTAAGCCAAGTGTTTCTCAAAAAACGTCTTGAGAGATTCATGGAAAAGTTCCTCTGCAGACAGAACAGGTTTTCCCCCAAACTCATAAAAACAACTGTGTCCTTTTTAAAGCCAGCAGTCCTCGAAAGCTCTTCCAGCGTGGCGAGGAGGAAATGCTACACTTCAGGTCAGAATTTCGAGAAACTTGCTTCATGCTGGGGGTTTTCCTAAAGTCGTTATTCGTATTTTTCAAAGGTACTCAAAGCACAATGTTTGTTCTGAAAACTATAAATTCAACTGGAGGTTAATCTATCACACCGAGAGGTATTAGGGGTTTGGCTGAGTCCAAGATCCCAGAAGGCTGGACCACAGGCCCTGACTTCCTTCAGCTTGCATCCCCATCAGTGCTAAAGAGCCCACTCCCCACGGACATGGACGCCAAGCCCCAGCACACGGAATGAACGGGCCCCACGCTGTAACACGGAGAAACGGCTACCCCAGCTTTCCACTCAGTCAAAGAGACCTACCCGCCGACTCCCTGCGTCAAACACAGCGACCTCCCTTTATCTATCATATATATAAAGGTTCAGCGGAAGGGTGTATTTGCAGGAATATATGTCTGCTGCTGAACAACAATTCTAACCCCCCTGGCCTGGATCAATAGTCTATTTTCTGAGAGCAACCATTTTCAAAGAATTCACTCAGGAAGGTTGTTCAATTAAAATGAACAATTAAGCTGTGGGTTTTCTTCTCCTCAGTTAGATATATTTCTTCTGATCAATTCATTTGACTAAAGGTTCCAAATTAGCTTTTTCTTCCATCAAAAAGAACATTCCAAGCATCGGTGATAAGAGTTAAACTGATTATGCAGTGTGAAACTTCACTCCTAATGGGGCATAATGATTTGTTAACAGGCAAATAATTAAATTTAAACGTGAGTGTGTGTGTGTGTGTGTGTGTGTGTGTGTTCCGTCACTTCAGTTACTTAGCTGCTTCAGTCGTGTCTGACTCTTTGTGACTCCATGGACTGTAGCCCGCCAGGCTCCTCTGTCCATGGGAGTCTCCAGGCAAGAATACTGGAGTGGGTTGCCATGCTCTCCTCCAGGGGATCTTCCTGACCCAGGACTGAACCAGAGTCTTCTGCGTCTCCTGCACTGCAGGGGGATTCTTCACTACTGAGCCACCCGGGAAGTCCTTCAGTTCAGTTCAGTCGCTCGGTCGTGTCTGATTCTTTGCGACTCCATGAACCGCAGCACGCCAGGCCTCCCTGTCCATCAACAACTCCTGGAGTTTTACCCAAACTTGGGAAGTCCTAAGCATATCTGTATATACTGACAAAAATTACTTTAGAGAAAGGGAATTCCCTGGTGGCCCAGGACTCTGTACAGTCACTGCCAAGGGCCAAGTTTGACCTCTGGTCAAGGAAGTGCGGGGCTCCCCAGGAGGTGCAGCAGTAAAGAATCCATCTGCAATGCAGGAGATGCAAGAGACACAGGTTCAATCCCTGGGTCTTCCACTGGCGAGAGCATGGTAATCCACACCAGTGTTCTTGCCTGGAGAATCCCATGGACAGAGGAGCCTGGTGGGCTGCAGTCCATGGGGTCGCAGAGTCAGACGTGACTGAAGTGACTGAGCGGGCACACAGGAAAGGAAGTGAGATCCCGTAAGCTGTGAGGTGTGGCCAAAAGAAGGAAAAGAAATATAACAGAGCCCCAAAATTCCCTGAAGTAGCTCCTCTCCTGTATACCCAGCCATCCCGCGTGGCCGGCCAATAACATGAAAACGCAGAAATAAGTGCACGCGATCTGCAATGTGACCGGGACAAGAGAATTCTACACATTAAAATTTCTCCAAAATTCCTCCACTGCATGGACTGCTTTTGACTGTGCTTTGGTTTTCACACCTCATGTGTCTGAGCCTTTAATAAGGAAATTTAGGACACCTGTGTGTGATTAGCAGCTCACTGGGACGTGTGAACCATGCTGTAGACGTACGACTCCACTGTCACAGTTTACAAACCGCGCGCGGTTCACCTCGCTTCACGCCCCGCAGCCTCAGACACGGGGCGCAACGTCCATGGGCAGCTTGACCACTGTCTGAGATGGGGGGCGGGCACCTGGGAGAGCGCCTCCCCCCAGCCCCATCAGGACTGGAGGCTGAAACAGGACCAGGGCTCCCGGCTTCCAGCCCAGAGCCCGTCCCGCTGGATTCAGCGCGATGTCAATCGTGGCGAAAATTCGGTTCCCACCATTCGGGTGGGAAAGTTTATAACTAAGTCCTCAGCTCCAACCAAGTGGCTCTATTAAGACATGCGTATAATTTTATTAACAAGAAGAAATGCGCCAAAACTGAAAAGGATGGCGGGGAAGCCTGAAAGAACTGAAAGTCTTTCTCGACCAAGCGTTTCAGCAATGCCATAATCGAGCTCTCTTTCCTGAGACACTAACGGAGTCTGGGTCGGGAAGATCCCCGGCGTGGAAAATGGCAACCGACTCCAGTGTTCCTGCCTGGAGACGTCCATGGACAGAGGGGCCTCCAGTCAGAGTCAGACATGACCGAGCAACCCAACAACAACAGAAGCAAACCCAAGGCCCCCAGTGTGAGGGCGTTGCTAAAACAAACCTCCGTTAACACCAACAACACATTCACCACACGCACAGGTCACAACCCACACCCCGCCCCGTCCCGTGAGCTCCTCCTGGTGTGTCCACACCCCACCCCATCCCATGAGCTCCTCCTGGTGTGTGCACACCCCGACACCCTGTCCCATGAGCCCCTCCTGGTGTGTGCACACCCCGCCCTGTCCCGTGAGCCCCTCCTGGTGTGTGCACACCCTGCCCTGTCCCGTGAGCCCCTCCTGGTGTGTCCACACCCCACCCTGTCGCGTGAGCCCCTCCTGGTGTGTGCACACCCCGCCCTGTCCCGTGAGCCCCTCCTGGTGTGTGCACACCCCGCCCTGTCGCGTGAGCCCCTCCTGGTGTGTGCACACCCCGCCCTGTCCCGTGAGCCCCTCCTGGTGTGTGCACACCCTGCCCTGTCCCGTGAGCCCCTCCTGGTGTGTGCACAACCCACCCTGTCACGTGAGCCCCTCCTGGTGTGTGCACACCCCAACACCCTGTCGTGTGAGCCTCTCCTGGTGTGCGCACACCCCAACACCCTGTCGTGTGAGCCTCTCCTGGTGTGCGCACACCCCGCCCCATCCCATGAGCCCCTCCTGGTGTGCGCACACCCTGACACCCTGTCCCGTGAGCCCCTCCTGGTGTACGCACAGCCCGACACCCTGTCCCGTGAGCCCCTCCTGGTGTGCCCACACCCCGCCCTGTCCTGTGAGCCCCTCCTGGTGTGTGCACACCCCGCCCTGTCCCGTGAGCCCCTCCTGGTGTGTCCACAGCTCGACCAACAGTCAGAACCCCAGGGCCTCTTCCAGGCAGCCACCGTCCCCTGAAAGCAGTATTGACGAGTTTTGACTTTTATTCAACTTTATACATTGAGCTGGCCAAAAAATTTGTTCTGGTTTTTCGTAAGCTATTATTGAAAATCCCGAACAAACTTTCAAGCCAACCCAACGTGTGAAAGTGAAAGTGTTAGTCGCTCTTTGGGACCCCATGGACTATAGCTCGTCAGGTTCCTCTCTCCACGAGATTTTCCAGGTAAGAATACTGGAGGGGGTTGCCACGCTCTCCTCCAGGTGATCTTCCCAACCCAGGGATGGAACCCAGGTCTCCAGCATTCCAGGCAGGTTCTTTTCCATTGAGTGACCAGGGAAGCTCTACATATATGGAGTCACAAGACCATGTTTCTGTCCCACGTAGCAGGACTTTCACGCAACGTGACACACGGCTGCACCACAGGGCAACGCAGACACGGGGCACTGCCCGGGGGGAGCAGCTGGGCTGTTTCCGGCTCAGGACACTGTGTCCAACACCTGGCTTTTGGGACAGGTGGGCGCCTGTTTCTTCTGGGCAGGCCTCTCGGAGCAGAACTGCTGGGTCCCAGGGTTGTTACTGACGGGTTTCCATAGCGGCTGCCCTAGTCCAGGACTGGGTATTTTTATTTTCTTTCTTATGAGAGGTACAGCTATCTTGTTACAGCTTCAGATTTGCAATCCCCTGGTGGTTACTGATGGAGAAGGCAATGGCAGCCCACTCCAGTACTCTTGCCTGGAAAATCCCATGGACGGAGGAGCCTGGTAGGCTGCAGTCCATGGGGTCGTGAAGAGTCGGACATGACTGAGTGACTTCACTTTCACTTTTCCCTTTCATGCATTGGAGACGGAAATGGCAACCCACTCCAGTGTTCTTGCCTGGAGAATCCCAGGGACGGGCGGCCTGGTGGGCTGCCGTCTATGGGGTTGCACAGAGTCGGACACGACTGAAGCGACTTAGCAGCAGCAGCAGCAGATGATTACTGAGGTCCCACATTTCCCCATTTATTGTGCAATTTTGCACCTTCCTGTACAAAGTATGCAGGTTCACTTCCTGTCTTCCAGAGACTGTTTTTCCGTGACTGTTCTGTAGGAGTTCTTTTATTCTGGACGCAAGCACTTCAGCACGTGCAACATCTTCCCTCACCCCTCCCTTGCCGTTCCCTCTCTCAATGTCTTAATGAAGAGAAGCTCTCAATCTTATCGTGCTCCAATGTGTTCATCTTCTCCTTTTTGTGGTTGGTGCTTTTCCTCCTGTTTAAACACGTATTCTTCTCTGCCATTTGATTTTCTAGAACCTTCAGTTTTAAAATTAGACTTACCATCTATCTGGAATTGGGTTTTGTGTTCAGTGGGACTCAGTGGGCCAGGATACTTTTTATACATGGATTTTACATTGTCCCAGCCTCAATTAATAAAAAGACTATCCACCTCCCCTCTCACCCTGCTCAGCAGTTGAAGACACAGCCATGAACATGCTGACCTTAAGCATACACAGAAAAAACTCTCAAAGACCCCAAGTTTTCACCTAAATATCCTTGCACAAGTCCTGTTGCAACATGAAAGCAGAAGCCCAAAGATGGAAGAAAAGCTTTGTTCTCAATTCTGCCGCTTCATACAAAGGTGTTCATTTCCCTGGCTGGTAAGTTTAGACAATAGAACATGAGGAAATGACTTTTAAATAATCTCAAAATGAAGAGATTATAATGTCATTTTGTACCACAAGGAACTCCTTGTGTATCTCAAAGTCCATTTCTTAAATTTCATTTAAAAAACATCCCTACTTCATTAACTTCCCAAAAGCTATTCCAAAAAGCCTTGCGTCTCGGGGAGCAGTGACTGGCTGTCTAAGTTAAAGATGATCAGACTTCTGCAAGGCAAGCCTTCCTGGTCTCTGAGGCCCTCACATAAAACGTGCATTTCTGAGTGAGAGCCAGACTCCCTTCCTTAATCCACAGGCTCCTTTCTCACCTGCGACACCCAACAGCACCGCCCAGAACAAGCTCAGGACCCAGAGGGGAAAACGCTGACCTCTGTGGAAAAGGAGACTGCATTTCTAGTTTTTGAAAGTGAGTGAAAGCGTTAGTCACCCCGTCGTGACTGACTCTTAGCGACCCCATGGACTCCTGTCTCTATGGATTTCCCAGGTAAGAATACTGGAGCTGATTGCCATTTCCTTCTTCAGGGGATCTTCCTGACCCAGGGATCGAACCCGGGTCTCCTGTGTTGCAGGCGGGTTCTTTACCCTCTGAGCCACCAGGAAAGCCCTTCTATTTTCACATACCACCCAGGATGTTAACCTTTTCCTTTACGTTTAGTGCTTTTGTATGTTCTATTGGTGACTTTTTCCAGTGAACACACAGACAACAGTCCTCGGTGACTCATCGCTTTTTACCTTCCTCATCCACTGGCTCACTAAGACTCTGCTATCTCACCGTTAAGGCGTGAACTCAGATTTTTGGACTTCCTCCCATCTGATGCTCATTTCTTAGATATGAAGAGTTTCAAATATTTCTGAGATGAACATCACACTGAAACCTTCCAAATCACGGAGTACCTTGGCATCAAGTTATCACGTGTCTAGTTCTGGGGTAACCTTTGACCCCACCCTTTATGTGCTGTTATGGAGGAGCCACTTTCCATTTCCCTGAAACCGTGAGGAACAGAGGGCAGGGCAGGGAGAGGGGGCAGTCAGGTCCTGGGTTGGGGAAGGGGAGGAACCAAAAATCTACCAACTGCCAGGTCCAACTGGTGGCTCAGCTGGTAAAGAATCCGCCAGTAATGTGGGAGACCTGGGTTCAATCCCTGGGTCAGGAAGATCCCCTGGAGGAGGGCATGGGAACTCACTCTGGTATTCTTGCCTGGAAAATCCCACAGACAGAGGAGCCTGGCGGGCTACAGTCCATGGGGTTGCAGTCGGCCACGACCGAGTGACTAAGCACACAATCCCCCAGAGCATCCTGGCCGCTGCACGGAGGTGGCAGCTGTGTGGAGGGAGTGGGTGCGAGGCGTAGCCTGGGGGCAGAGCTGCAGGTGGCCTGGGAGGACCTTTGCCCTCTTCGGGACCAGCAACAGCCTTTCTTCACGTCGTCAATCTGGTAACTCACCAGCAGGGGTCAGTCTCCTGCGCCATCCCAGCCACAGCCACTCGGGACCTTTCTGGAAGTTGTCCTGAGGCCGCACCAGGTCCTGCCCACCTGGTCTTTTAGTCGCCACAGCGCCCTCTCCTGGTCTTTTCATTCAGTCACCACAGCGCCCTCTCCTGTGTGCTCAAAACTGACATTTCATATTCTGAGAAAGGAGCTGCCTACATGCATCCTGAATTTTTCACACTGCACAGAGGGGATGAGGACAGGAGTTCAATGTCACCCACGCAGCCTCCTTACTCTTTGACACTGACCTACAACAGAAGAAAGGCTTGCCTTTTGCATGTGTTACACGCCAGGTACAGTGTGGACTCCCACTCACAAGAGAAGACGGTTGTCGGCCGAGGGGCTCAAGAGCCCTCTCCAGCACCACAATTGGAAAGCAGCAGTTCCTCGGTGCTCAGCCTTCTCTGTGGTCTGACTCTCGCATCTGTAGGTTCCTCCCTGTCTTTTCATGGCTGACAGCTCTTTCTAGCATCACTTGAGAGCTCTTTCTTTTTATCACTCAATAATAATCCACGTCTGGATGGGTCACAGTTTATCCAGCCACCCACTGAAGGACATTTTGGTTGCTTTCAAGTTAAAAAAAAAAAATTTTTTTTGGTTTCCTACAGATTTCACTCTTGATGTCCTGAGCTAAGAAGGGCCATGAAAAATACCATTCTATTTGCCCTGTTGACTTGGGTCTGAAGAATCCAGACTCTGGGGCTGTGCCAGCCAGTTTGGGAGCTGCGGGTCCTGTGATGCTGGGGCACTTGCAGTGTGGGTGGTCTGAAAGGAGTTGCGTGTGATGTCTGTGAAAAATACACATCAGATTTCAAAGACATCCTGTAAACAAGAACGTGAAGTATCATTAATAGCTTAACAGTGATTATTGAGGAAATGACAGGTTTTTAAATACACTGGATTAAATGAAGTATATTGACATTGTGCTGCTCCTACTGAGTCACTTCAGTCGTGTCCGACTCTGTGTGACCCCAGAGACGGCAGCCCACCAGGCTCCTCCGTCCCTGGGATTCTCCAGGCAAGAACACTGGAGTGGGTTGCCATTTCCTTCTCCAATGCATGAGAGTGAAAAATGAAAGTGAAGTCGCTTCAGTCGTGTCCAACTCTGTGTGACCCCACAGACGGCAGCCCACCAGGCTCCTCCGTCCATGGGATTCTCCAGGCAAGAGTACTGGAGTGGGGTGCCACTGCCTTCTCCATATTAACATTGTACCAGTTTCTTATTTTTGAAATGTGCCTACTAGAATAATTTAACTTACCTACGTGGCTCATGTTACATTGCACTGAGCAGGTCTGCTAGAAAAATAATGCTTGTCTACCACACTCCTTCAAGCCATGCACTGTTCAAATACTTGAGATAAGTTAGTGACTTAAAGAAACAAAGACCCACGACTTCGTGGGTTTTAGCACATTTAAGTTTGAATATAATTGAATTCAAGAATGTCAAGTCAAGCCCCTTGGACTGCAAGGAGGTCAAACCAGTCAATCCTAAAGGAAATCAACCCTGAATATTCACTGGAAGGACTGATGCTGAAGCTCCAATACTCTGCCCACCCGATGTGTAGAGCAAATTCATTGGAAAAGACCCTGATGCTGGGAAAGACTGAGTACAGAAGAAGTGGCAACAGAGGATGAGATGGTTGGATGACATCATCAACTCAATGGATGTGAGTTTAAGCAAACTCCGGGAGATGGTGAAGGACAGGGAACCCTGGTGTGCTGCAGTCCATGGGGCCTCAAAGAGTTGGACATGACTTAGTGACTGAACACCAAAACGGTGAAAGAAGCCAATGTGAAAAGGCTAACGACTGTCTGATTGCAACTATGAGACTTTCCAGAAGAGGCAAAACTATGGAGACAATAAAAAGACCAGTGACTTCCAGGAGTTAAGGGAAGAGAGAGGAGCAGGCGCACGGAGGACCTCCAGGGCAGCGAAAGCACTCTGTAGGACAGTGATGATGGACACACTTGAGCCGCCTTGGTCACAACCCACAGACTGATAGATAAGACTGATAGATACAACACAAGGAGGGGAGCCTAATGTACTCTCGAACTTCAGTCAACGTAATAACAACGTATCAACACTGGCTCAATTATAACAGAGACACCAGGCAACGCAGGGTGTGAGGAATGGAGCAAACAGTGCGAGGGGTGGTGACATGGAAACCGCCTCCCAATTCTCTGTAAATCCGAGAACGCTGCCCCTACAATAGCCAATCAGCTTTCAACACGCGTACAGTATGAAGAAGCTACAACAGCTGGTGGACTCCCCAGAAACCATGGGGAAATCATCATTCCATCCTGAATCAAAGAAAAAAAAAGTCCCTCTGTCAAAGCCTCCCTGAGCTGACTCGTGGACACTCGCTCTGCCCCAGAGACCATGCGTCCAGGACAGACAAAGCACTGCCCACCTGGCTTGCAGACAGCTGAATCCCAGGTGAGTCCTGCCTCCCTGGTTTGTTCCCAGCCATGTGCTGTGGACAACTAACTGTTCTCTGCCCTCATTTTGGTCACCCCCAAAACAGGGCTAATGCTGGGGCTTCCCAGGTGGTTCAGTCCTGCTCATGCAGGAGACAAAAGAGATGCGGGTTGAACCCCAGGGTTGGGAAGATCCCCTGGAGGAGGGCATGGCAACCCACTCCAGTGTTCTTGCCTGGAGAATCCCATGGACAGAGGAGCCCAGAGGGCTACAGTCCATGGGGTCACAAAGAATCAGACACAACTGAAGTGACTTAGCGTGCAATAAACCTCTTAAGTTGTTCCATTTAGAGCATTTCTCACAGGACGGAACATACACTAAGTTTTAAAAATATATTTCGCATACACTGGAGTACTGAGAACACCAGCTGGTGGACACAAAAGACTCGCGGGCCCAGAAGAGTCCTGGGTGCCTCGCTGGGGAGGCGTGACCTGGGCCAGTGGCGGCTTTCCTTCTGTTTGTCTCCATCACGTGCTGGGTGCCTCCCAGGTTGCCCTGATGCATCTGAGAAATGGCTACTTCTCTCGTACACCTTTAAGCAAGAGGCAGCACCAGGCTGCCAGGCTGCCAAAAACACTGCAGGGTTTGCCAACAGCTCCAGGGTGGAGCCTTCCCGAACCAGGCAGAGAAGACCTGAAGATACACCTGCTCTTTCACCGTTGTTTTCCTGGTGATTTTTTTTTTTTTTTTTACTGTGGTAAAACATATAACCATTGAAACCATTTTAAAGTGATCAGCACAGTGGTGTTAAGGATCTTCAGCTTGCACAGCATTAAGTATGCTGTGCAACCATCGCTTCCATCCACTCCCAGAACGTTGTCATCACCCCCAACTGGAACTAACAACAAGTTCACGTGAAGTCTTCACGACCCTCTCCCCCAGGCCCCCAGGCCTCACTGCTCCACTTTGTGTCTATGCATCTGACTGCTCCGGGGACCTCAGGGAAATGAAATCATACACTATTTGTCCTTTTGTGACTGGCTTTTCACTTAGCACGACATCTTCAAGGTTCCTCTGTGTTACAGCATGTGTCAAATTTGCCCGTTTTTTGGCTGCACCTGCGACATATGGGCTCTTAGTTCCTCAGCGAGGGATCAAACCCAGGCCCCTGCAATGGGTGCTCAGAGCCTTAACCACTGAGCCACCAGGGAGGTCCCAGAATTCACTTCCTTTTTAAGGCTGACTACTACTGCACCGTGTGCACGGACCACATCTCATCTCTCCGTCCGTCTGCTGGTGGACACTTGGGCTGCTCACCACTGAGCCACCAGGGAGGTCCCAGAATTCGCTTCCTTTTTAAGGCTAAACACTACTGTACCACGTGGACGGACCACATCTCATCTGTCTGTCCGTCTGCTGGTGGACACTGGGGCTGCTCCCACCTCGTGTCTGCTGTCACTGATGCTGCCAAGGACACGGCTGTGCAAAGATCTTTTCAAGACCCTGGTTCTTTTTCGTTTTGCAATATAAATATCAGTTTATCAACACATTTGCATTATTTCTTTTTAGATTCCACATATAAAGGATGTCATGTGATATTTCTCCTTCTCTGTCTTACTTCACTCAGTACGATTCTCTTCTTTTGGCTATACACTCAGATATGGAGTTGCTGGCTCACACACCTTATTTTTGAGAGAGGCATCATCCCTGGGTATGGAAATGACACACCCTGAGTGATACTATAAATTCGAGGATTCCCTCTCTTCTGATTAGAGAACGTACATTCTCGGTCACACAATTAAAGCTGTTACCCTGCCTCAAGGGTGACATGTGGCTCTCCTCTGCCTGTTGAAGTGTGATGTTTACAAGTCAAAGCAGCATTGAGCTCTTTGAGTTCAGCCAACACACCGACAAGGAAGCTGGATTTCTTCATTAAAACGGGCTAATGAATTCTGTACTCAAGAATTTAAACTCCGACTCAGTTGGTAAACACGAGATCTTTTGACTGAATTAAAAAGCATGTGAAAATGATCCTCTGTGAACAGCTACCCTGCTCCTGCTCCATCAGACTAATCTCACCAGACTAATTTAACAGGCTTCAGAATAGTTTAAAATGATACATTTTGAGGGAAACAGTAGCTCTTGTTCTCCACAGGCCCACTTCTCAGGCAGTTGCCTTGTTAGGACTTTGAAGCCCTAAGGCTTTGGCTGAATCCATAGTTTCTTTTTTCAAAAAAAATCTCCACTGTGTTGGGTCTTCGCTGGTGCACACAGGCTTTCTGCTCTGTGGTGAACAGGGGCTGCTCCCCAGCTGTGGGCGGGCTTCTCCCGGGGGCTCTTCTCTGGCTGAAGAGCACAGACTCGAGGGCTTGGGTTCAGCAGGTGTGGCTCCCGGGCTCAGCTGCTCCACAGCACGTGGGATCCTCCCAGACCAGGGACTGAACCCGGGTTCCCTACACTGGTAGACAGATTTTTAACTGCTTGACTACCAGGAAAGTCCTGAATCCATATTTCAATGAGATAACCTGCAGGGAAGATCTGAAAGGGGTGGAGCTGAGCAGAGGAGAAGGCAGAATCCTGTGGGGTGACAGCCGACAATCTCTCTGGACCTATGACGGACCCCCTCAAAGGCCCAGGCCACCCGGCCCCCAAACCCGCCTCCTGTCAGGCCCCAGCTTCTCAGCCAAGCTGCACAGAAGAATTACCTACGTGCTTTGAAAGCTCCAAGGCCTGGCACCAACCCAGACCACATGAAAGAAAAACACCAGAGGTGGGCCCAGCATATTTTTAAATCCTACAAAGTGATTTGAATGTGCAGCCTGAACTTAAAAACCAGAGCCGGGAGGAGGTTCGGACTTCCTCTGAATGGGGGTACACAGCCTGCAAACCACTGTTTTGTACAGCATCTCCTCGGACTTTCAGCATTTCCAAGCAGCAGATGGACTCACGCTGTTGCTCCTATTTCACAGATGCGTAAACAAGGATTCTGGGAGGTCGGGTGACATGCCGAGGGTCACACAGGGCACTCGGGGTTGCAGACCCCCAGCCCAGGGCTCCCCACTACACTGAGCTGCTTCACAACTTGGGGAAGCTTCTGCAGACACCAAATACGCCTCAAAAAAAAAAAAAAAGAATACCCCGACGGGCCTGAAACACAGACAACCTTTTATATTTCCCTGAGCCTGACGAGCAATGACTATGGAATGTTCCCAATGTTTCACAGAAATGGCATCAATTTCCGTTTGGATTTTATATTTTAAATTGCATTCTCATTTGCTCGTTTTCTTGATTGCCTCCGGGCCCAGCCAAGGTCTCCTGACCCTTTCTCTACATCCTGGATTTACCACCACACACCTCTCCTGGGCATTCAAAATGCGCCTGTGCGCTTTGCATCTCCGGAGGCGGAAGCAGCCCTGCCCGCGCCTGCCTTCTGGCTCTTCAAGCGCAAACGACTGATTTGCTGTGTTTGGGGTCACATCCTCCTCGAAGAAGAACAACGCCCTAAATTAAACCTTCCGTCCCGATCTGAACGGGGGTCATTCACTGTGACACCCCCACCGCCCTCTGTCAGAGCCCCCAGCTCCGCGCCCCCGGGCTCCTCGGGCCGTCCTACAGTCTAGGGATTATTCAAGGAAAAGCAGGGGAACGACACAGAATTGCTGTCCACCGTGAATCCCCAAATATCTCTGGCCCGGCGGCCAGGACTCATTAGACCTGAAGCTGCTTGGCTTCTCATGGAGAGACCGGAGCCCAATTACCGCGCCGGCACACAGGGGAATGAGCCGGGTTCCACCAACATTTCACTTTTGAGCTGTTTACTTGAAACAGTCCTGGGGTTCTAACTGGCTTAATCCTTAACCAAATTAATTCCAAAAGGATTTTTAAAATATTAGATGCGAGAAGGAGTTCACGAAGATTTCCAAAAGCATAACACAAAATTCTCAGGAAAAGAAGGTAAGGGCGCTTCTGCCCAGGGCTTCTCTGCAGCTGTGCCTGAATCTGCCCACGGATCTGGGCTGAATCACCCCCACCTCTCTGAACTCAGCTTCCTTGGCTCTAAGGCGGGGCTGTTAAGGATCCGCCCCCACAGACAGTCTGACTCCAGGGCTCCTTTGCCCAAGGCTCCCAGTACAAGAGTTATAATGGGTCCAGAGGTGAGGGTCGGCGAGCTGGTCCCCCAGAACCCAGAGGGATGGCGCAGTTCAAGGGTGAGATTAAGGGGGCAGGGAGCCGCTCCAGGACCGAGTCCGTCCCGGTGCCCGGCTTCCCGGCACTGCCCCGCCTTGCCCGTCTGCAGGGACCCGTCCATCTGCCTCTAGTAAGAAGCTTTGGACTTCGACAGAGAGTGGGTCCAGCCGGAGCCACCCCTGTCATGACCTCCAAGGGACCACCTGGAACTCTGCTGCCATCACCGGGGAGCCTTTACCCTCATTGGTCACCCCACTGCTCCTCTCACGTCGCACCCCCACCCGCACCCAAGTGGGAGTGAGGCCCGACCCCAGCAGAGCTGTGCCCCCGCCCCAGGACAAAGGCCCTCTTGCCTCCCACCAGCGCCGGCGGCACGACTCCCTGCAGCGTCTCGCCACGGTCCAACCGTACCCAGCCCTGTGGCACCAGGCCCGGTGGTGTGGACGACGACTCGTCCACAGACAGCGGGCGTGGAGGGTGGTTTGGGACGGATCAAGCGTACTGGCTTTACTGTGCACTCTATCTCTGTGATTGCTACATCTGTGCCACCTCAGACCGTCAGACCTCAGATCCCGGAGACTGGGGACCCCTGACCTGGACCATGGCCTCAGGAAGGGAATGTCTGCTCATGCCCTTCACCATCTTCATGGTGCCCGACACGCAGCTGCTGTCAGATAAAACACCCGGGGCCTGAACGCAGCACCAACCAAACCCACAACCGTGCGCCTGGGCTCTGAAGCCAGCGGGGAGGGCCCCGCCACGTTCCGGGGACGCTGGGTGCACAGCTGTCCTGGGCGAGGGCTGCGAAGTCCCTGAACATCTCAGGGTCTGGCAGCCAGCGGCTTTATGCAGAGTCGGTAGCTGCACCCTGAGGCCCCAGACACTGGAGGATGTGCGTGCCCGCCGAGACACTCCGACCACATGGGGTGGTGGCCTCGCCTGCTCAGATGGGCCACGGGATCCCATCCTTCTGACTGCAAGTGAGAAAGATAAAACACCCACAAAACGCAGGTGGTGGGACCGTAGGAACAATGGAGTGAAATGGTCTGGCCTATCATAGGTGCACAAACGAGCATCCAGACTGTGTTCTGTTTTTTCTGGCCACATCTCGAGTACTCAGGATCTTAGTTCCCTGACCAGGGATCAAACCTGTGCCCCCTGCACTGGGAGCTTGGAGTCTGACAATGTGTTAGTTTCTACTGTACAGCAGAATGAATCAGCCATATGTATACATATATTCCTAAAGAAAGGCAATGCCAAAGAATGCTCAAACTACCACACAAATTATACTCATCTCACATGCTACTAAAGTAATGCTCAAAATTCTCCAAGCCAGGCTTCAATAGTACATGAACCGTGAACTTCTAGATGTTCAGGCTGGATTTAGAAAAGGCGGAGGAACCAGAGATCAAATTGCCAACATCCGTTGGACAATCAAAAAAGCTAGAGAGTTCCAGAAAAACTACTGCTTTATTGACTATGCCAAAGCCTTTGACTGTGTGGATCACAACAAACCCTGGAAAATTCGTGAAGAGATAGGAATACTGGACCACCTGACCTGCCTCTTAAGAAATCTGTACGCAGGTCAGGAAGCAACAGTTAGAACTGGACATGGAACAACAGACTGGTTCCAAATAGGAAAAGGAGTATGTCAAGGCTGTATATTGTCACCCTGATTATTTAACTTACATTCAGAGTACACCGTAAGAAATGCCGGGCTGGATGAAGCACAAGCTGGCATCAAGATTGCCGGGAGAAATATTAATAACCTCAGATATGCAGATGACACCACCCTTATGACAGAAAGCGAAGATGAACTAAAGAGCCTCTTGATGAAAGTGAAAGAGGAGAGTGAAAAAGTTAGCTTAAAACTCAACATTCAGAAAACTAAGATCATGGCATCTGGCCCCATCACTTCATGGGAAATAGATGGGGAAACAGTGGAAACAGTGACAGACTTTATTTTGGGGGGCTCCAAAATCACTGCAGATGGTGACTGCAGCCATGAAATTAAAAGACGCTTGCTCCTTGGAAGAAAAGTTATGACCAACCTAGATAGCATTATTAAAAAGCAGAGACGTTACTTTGCCAACACAGGTCCGTCTAGTCAAAGCTACGGTTTTTCCAGTGGTCATGTATGGATGTGAGAGTTGGACTATAAAGAAAGCTGAGCACTGAAGAATTGATGCTTTAGAACTGTGGTGTTGGAGAAGACTCTTGAGAGTCCCTTGGACTGCAAGGAGATCCAACCAGTCCATCCTAAAGGAAATCAGTCCTGAATGTTCATTGGAAGGACTGATGTTAAAGCTGAAACTCCAATAATTTGGCCACCTGATGCAAAGAGCTGACTCATTTGGAAAGACCCTGATGCTGGGCAAAATTGAAGACAGGAGGAGAAGGGGACGACAGAGGATGAGATGGTTGGATGGCATCAACTCAATGGACATGAGTTTGGGTAAGCTCTGGGAGTTGGTGATGGACAGGGAGGCCTGGCGTGCTGCAATGCATGGGGTTACAAAGAGTCGGACACGACTGAGCGACTGAACTGAACTGAACTGATACATATATAGCCTCTACTTTTGCTGTGTTAGTTTCTAGTGTACAGCAGCATGAACCAGCCACACGTATACATGTATCCCCTCTACTTTTGAATTTCCTTCCCATTTGGGTCACCAGAGTACTGAGCGGAGTTTCCCGTGCTCTCCGAGTTTCTCACTAGCACTCTGTCTTATGCGCAGGATCAATAGTGTCTGAGTGTCAGTCCCAGCCTCCCAATCCTCCCCACCACCCCTTCCCCAGGAATGAGTCGTCATGCCCACGGGACTGCCGGGAAGTCCCCAGACTGGCCTCTTACGGCATCTGTTTGAACATGAACTCAAATGCCGTTCCTTGGCTAACTCCCACCTCATAGGCCTGCAGAAAATCTACCGAGGTGGGTGGGTCTCCCTCCATCCATTAGGGAAAGCAGTGGAAAAACACTGGGAAAACAGTTCTCCACATTCTGACAGTCTGGGGAGAAGCACCACTGTGTCTGCTGAAGAACTCTGCAGGCTCTGCTCCAAAAGACCCCAAAAGAGACCCTGGCCCTTTGTTAAAACGGGTCAGAAAACCCCAGCCCCGTGTAAAACAGGAGCTACACTTCAGTATCTGAGAGAGCAGTCAGCTCAACAATTATATTGAAATTGTGCATTTGAAAATCCTTATGCACCCCTCTCACTTTTAAGGCTTAAATAATCCATTAGACCAGGTACATCACTCTGTTTTTTGGGGTTTTTTTGTGTCGGAGTTCGCACCCATTTCAAAGAGTAACTGTGGGACCATCAGTGAGCTCAGAAGTGTCAAGCAGTGATCGGCACTTGTAAGTAGAGTGCATGAATAAAATATATTACTAATAAGTTTAGAATTACAATTTGTACCAAGTTGTCTGTCTTTATGCAACTTGCTTCACAGAGAGGAATCTCTGAATAATTCATTACATCCTCACCCAAGTCTCTTGAAAAATATTGGAAATCCTGTAGCTAATATTCTACCCGTTCCCTGGTGGCTCAGACATTAAAGAATCTGCCCACAATGTGGAAACCCAGGTTGGATCCTGGGTTGGGAAGATCCCCTGGAGGGGTCATGGCAAGCCACTCCAGTTTCTTGCCTGGGAATCCCAGGGATGGGGGAGCCTGGTGGGCTACAGTCCATGGGGTCGCACAGAGTCGGACACGACCGAGGGACTGGCACTAAGGGTTCTCCCTGATCCATTTCCAGCCAGCGAGCCAAGCCCCTGCAGCAGAGTGGGAAGGAAACCACTCAGCTGAGTGTTCCTGGAGACCAGAGGCTGACAACCTTGAGAGATGGCCAAGTCCAGCTTCCAGGCTGCTGGCAGGGATGGTCCTGTGGTCACTCAGACTGGTCTCCGTGTCCGCACCCTGGTCACATGTGGTGCTTCCCCAGGGAGCAGCCAGGCAGACCCTGTCCTCACCCATCGCGGCTCAGAGCCCTGTCCTCACCCATCGCGGCTCAGAGCCCTGTCCTCACCCATCGCGGCTCAGAACCCTGTCCTCACCCATCGCGGCTCAGAGCCCTGTCCTTACCCATCGCGGCTCAGACCCTGTCCTCGACCATCGCGGCTCAGAACCCTGTCCTCACCCATCGCGGCTCAGAGCCCTGTCCTTACCCATCGTGGCTCAGAGCCCTGTCCTCACCCATCGCGGCTCAGAACCCTGTCCTCACCCATCGCAGCTCAAAGGTCTAAAGAGAGCTTTGGGGCATCCCAGGTGGTGCTTGGAGGAGGCGATGGCACCCACTCCAGTCCTCTCGCCTGGAAAACCCTATGACGGAGGAGCCTGGTGGGCTGCAGTCCATGGGGTCGTGAAGAGTTGGGCACGACTGAGCGACTTCACTTTCACTTTTCACTTTCATGCACTGGAGAAGGAAATGGCAACCCACTCCAGTGTTCTTGCCTGGAGAATCCCAGGGACAGGGGAGCCTGGTGGGTGCCGTCTATGGGGTCACACAGAGTCGGACACGACTGAAGTGACTTAGCAGGTAGCGCTAGTGGTAAAGAATCTGCCTGCCATTGCAGGAGGCTCAAGAGACACACAGGTCTGACCCCTGCGTCAGGAATAAACCTGGAGTAGGCGACGGCAGCCTGCTCCAGTATTGTTGCCGGGAAAATTCCCTGGACAGAGGAGCCTGGTGGGCCCCAGTCCACGGGGTCACAAAGAGTCGGACATGACTGAGGACACTCACACAAAGACAGCTTTGAAACCGTCACACCCTCTTCCTTGGGTTAAATATTTCCATTTCTGTGGCTCCAGGAGTTGACTCTTCAACTGTCTCTTTAAATAATGTATTATGGGCTAAACGCAACTGGATAGCTCCTGCCACCCGACGCCCACGGACACTGTCGCTGTGACAAAAAAAAAATTTAAGGGATCCTCCCCAGACCTCGGAGCACAGATGTTAAACTCACTGTACATGGCTCCCGGTGCAGATGCATATTTAATCAATGTTTTCTGGTGATAAAAACTAAATCTTGAATTTTTAAAGGGCCTTCAGCGAAAGACTGAAATGTGTTCAAAACGGAATGCTTCCAGGCAGTAAACAGAAACTCAACGCCTGGAGGTGGCCTTGGAGCAACAGCCCAGCCCCAAAGCGGCCTCGCCTTGGACGGCTGGCCTGGGCGGAGCTGAGCTGAGCCTGCCTTCTCACTGAACGCTTTCTTTTAGGAGAAGGTGGTGGAGAACTGAAAATTCATTTGGCAAAATGAACGGGAAGGCTCTGTATTTAACGATGGGAACAAAAAAATAATTAGTAGCGTTCACTGCCAAGGTCTGACAAACGAAATACTTGATGAATTCTTCTTGGATTTCACATATTTTTTAATTTAAATAGCATCTGGAGGGGGACACCCTTCCCCTAAGGACAGTCTAAAATCATGGGGCTTGGGCTTTTCCGTAAGATGTCACAGGGAGACCCAGTCAAGCACGCTCTTCCCAGCTCCCTCCAGAGGATTTAGAAAAAACTTGTAAATCAAGTGGGGAGCCCAGGAGACACATTGAGGAAGGGGAGGAGCCAGGAGGCGACAGATGACTCTGCCAACTGCCATCAATGCTCCATGAGTATTTCATGTATTGTTCTCAGACAACAATTCTTTGATGGAACCACATCTGAGGGTAGGGTAGTTCATGATTTAAAATCACTCATCAGATTTTTATGGAATTTGGGCTTTTTCTATATCTCTCTACGTTCAGATGTCCCACTAAAAAGACGCACCTGGGATCAGAGACCTGAGGGACACGTTTTCTTCTGCCCGGTGACGGGCGGCTTCCGACCCAGCCCTGGGGAGCTGTCCGCTCCTGGCGGCCACGCTGTCCTTGGACTCCCCTCCTCGAGGGTGAGCGGGGCTGGACTCGGTGACGGTTACTCATTAGTGGAACGAGGCCAAGTATTGGGCTGTCGCCTGTGACTGGCTTACAGGAGATGGACCGAAATCTTGCTGGCGTTTCCTGCTTTCGTTGGCATTTCTCTCCTGACACGGCACGATTTGGGGAAACAAGCGCAAAGCCCATGAGGTGAGGGACTGAGCTTCTCTGTCCAACAGCCGTGAGAAGCGACCCTGCCAGCAGTCACGGGAGCCAGCGTGGACTCAGACCCTCACCCAGTCAAGCCCTGGGATGAGGAGACCCTAGCCAACTCTGGAACCATGGTCCTTGAGAGACCCTGAGAGGCACCTGCCCTCCTGCCCTGTGAACCCCTGAGGTCATAAACACTGTTACTTGAAGCCACTAAGCCTTGGGGTGATTTGTTAGGCAGCAAAGATGACGAATACATCAGTGTTGACACAAATCTACAGCATTTGGCATTTAAAGAACCCCATGGCCCACGTTATTACAATTTTTTAACTCTTATATACTTTTCAGAACTCATCACACTTTACACTTAAGGTCTGTGCATTTTATAACGTGGAAGATACATTTCAATAAAGGAAAAAAGGAAAAAGTTCTGAGGGTGCAGTTTTGATCCCTGGTCAGGGAACTAAGATCCTACTTGCTACAGCGTGTGAGCAAAAAATAAATAAAAACTGATGCAAAGAAAAAAAAACCAAACAACAAAGACGAAACAAAACACCACCACTGCCAGGACTGTCTGCCCTTGTGCGAGCGGCTGGCGTCCCGGGTCCCTGCGCCTGCACCCTGCAGGCTGACGAGAGCTGAGGGCCGCCCCTCCCCAGCCCCCGCACGAACCTCTCCCTCCTCCCGCTCCTGTTCCTAGAGGCTTCCTTAGGCCGAGACGGAATTTTCACCTGTCAGGAGAATCAACAGTCTACATCCAAGAATATCAGCCTCCCAGGAGACTCTCAGGTCAGGACCAGATGGTGGTCTCAGGCTGCAGTTTCAACCCCATGACCCCCCGTGACCTCTTCTCCCCTCTTGGCTGCTACTCTCCCCAGGAAGAAAGGGCAGAAACCCAGTGCAGGTCAGAAGCGCATCCGAGACGCTGAAAATACCCCAAAGGGAAGCTGGGGTAACCTTCCAAGCTGTTCCAGTGGAGACCCGAGGTCCAAAGAGTCTCTCTAAAGAGAAACGTGGAGGGGGTTTCAGAGGAGTTTAATTTGGGGAGAGGATGGTGGTGGGTCAGGAGAGCAGGCGTTCACTGCCGTGAACATCCTTCGTTCTGGATTTCACAACCCCCTTTGGCTTTTTGTTTGTGCTCAGAATGAATTCTATCTGTATCGCCACCAAGAAGGAACAGACCCTGCTCACTGCCACTGAGAGGCGGTGCGGGAAACGGCAACACAGGAGACAATTGAGTATTTCTTTCTTGTAGTTAAGGAACAAAACTTTGGAGTGGAAAATCCGCATCTCTCTCTCATTGGCAAGTGGTCTGCATTCCTGCCACTTGAGATAATTCGGGTCAGAACCACCACCAGAAGAGCCCACATGAACGCTACATATGATTTGTATGAGATCTGTGGTTTCTGCTCCCTGCCTGGTTAAAATCGGACCGTTGTTGTTGTTCAGCCACTAAGTTATGCGACCCCGTGGACTGCAGCTCGCCAGGCCTCCCTGTCCTTCACCATCTCCCGGAGCTTGCTCAGACTCACACGCAGTGTGTCAGTGATGCCACCCAGCCGTCTCAGCCTCTGTCACCCGCCTCTCCTCCTGCCCTCACTCTTCCCCAGCATCAGGGTCTCTGTCTCAGCCTCTGTCACCCACCTCTCCTCCTGCCCTCACTCTTCCCCAGCATCAGGGTCTCTGTCTCAGCCTCTGTCACCCGCTTCTCCTCCTGCCCGCACTCTTTCCCAGCATCAGGGTCTTTCCAGTGAGCTTTCAACTGGTACCTGTGAACTGCTGTAAGGAAGCTCCCTCCCCCAGTTATATTTTACATAAATATCTTCGGCTTCATTCACCAAAGACATCTGCCGTCACAGGAAAGAAGCAGATGACCGTTTAGGAGGCAAAGTTTATGATACGTCAGGAGAACTCAGCTACGCCGGGAAGCTGCTAACTCAGCCACACTGTGTTAAATACTTTACTGACTATAAACAAGAGTAGGAAGTACGCAAGTGCACAGCTTCAGAAAGCGCATGGAAATGACAGTCCAATTCAACTTTAATTGGATGCCTGGACACGAAACAATAATCGACTCTTTAGCTGTAACTCCAAGATATTATATCTCATAAAGATCACATTTTCCAAGTACAGTAATTTATTTGAAAAGGCCTCATTGACTCATCAAATTCTGTCTTTAAAATGCTACCCCCATCCTGAGAAAATTAGATGCACGCTCTAGAATGAAATGGCCTGCCAGATAAGATGCAATTTTAATTTGAGAAAACAAAAATGTATGTTAATCAGTACTTTATCATTTAATAGCATGCTGGTATTTTTTTCAAGGCAAACAAACACAACACTTAACACAACAGCAGGTGAGGATCAGCTCTCTGCAGTCTGCTCCCACTTATTTTTCCAGCTTTCATCTCTGACCATAGGCCTCTTCAGGGGAACCCCCCCCCCCCCAGCTTGCGGTTTCTGAATAGTCTCCAAAATTTCTAAGGCTCTGCCAGGTGGCTCAGTGGGTAAAGAATCTGCCTGCAATGCAGGAACAGCAGGAAACCTGAGTTCGGTCCGATCCCTGGGTTGGGAAGATCCCCTGGAGAAGGGAATGACAACCCGCTTCAGTGTTTTTGCCTGGAGAACCCCACGGACAGAGGAGTCTGGCGGGCTACAGTCCATGGGGTCAATGCTGGACACCACTGAGCACGCAGGCATGCTGTGCTGTGAGTGCTCCGCCCTGCCCCTGGGAGTTTAACTGGAGCATTTTCCCAAGAAGTTTCCTTTGGGCATAAATAACCCCTCTGCTCTCCCCTTCATGTGCTCAGTAATGTTCATTGGGGATTTCCATGCTCCAGCTTTATTACTGGCCTGCCTGAGGTTTACCAGTTGTCCATCTCTCATCCACACACAGAAAACTCTTCAGGCCAAGGACCATCCATGGGTGTCAATAGAAACTGGCGCAGAACTCCTGCCAGTCTGAAGCTGACATCCACGACCTCAGTGAACTGACTGCAAAACACAGTGTGGAAATCCCCCGCAGACGAAGAGAGAAACAAAAGAGCCCGTTTTTCATGCTGACCCAGAACAATCTCATAATCTCTCTCTGATTTTAAGGTTAGGAAAAAAAAAAAATGTTTGGCTCGGTCCTCTGCTGTGCTCCGTTGTGTCTGACTCTTTGCAACCCCATGGGCTGTAGCCCGCCAGGCTCCTCTGTCCGTGGGATTTCCCAAGAGTACTGGAGTGGATTGCCATGTCTTCTTCCAGGGGACCTTCCTGATCCAGGGATCAGACCCAGGTTTCTCACGTCTCCTGTGTTGGCAGGCGGGCTCTTTACCAAAAGGCCACCTAGGAAGTTCTTTGGTTTGGTCCACTCCATGTAACATCTTTAAACATGAACTTGTAAGTTTCAAAAGCATGAAATAACTTTCCCCTCCATGTCTTCATATAGTCCCCAAAGTAACTGCAGCAAGAGCTGAAGGCCTCTGTCAATGCCTGACACTGAACTCCCCCCATGGGGCTCCCATTGGCAGGTTATCAGCCTCATGCAGAACAAATGTGGTCAAACTATCTGTAAAAATCTGCTGTGTGACCCAACAGTGTGTCTGAGGCTCATGCAGACTTAGGATGCTGACATTTAATTGATAACTGAGGAGCACACACAGATGGGAATCTTAAGGCTCAAAAAGAATCATCCGTTCAGTTCAGTCACTCAGTTGTGTCTGAGTCTTTGTGACCCCATGAACTGCAGCACGCCAGGCCTCTCTGACCATCACCAACTCCCAGAGTTGACCCAAACTCATGTCCACTGAGTCACTGATGCCATCCGACCATCTCACCCTCTGTCGTCCCCTTCTCCTCCTGCCCTCAATCTTTCCCAGCATCAGGGTCTTTTCAAATGAGTGGGTTCTTCACATCAGGGGGCCAAAGTATTGGAGTTTCAGCTTCAACATGAACACCCAATGAACACCCAGGACTGATCATAAACCAGGTGATTACACATCTTTGTATGTGTTTGTTCCGTGACCCCCAAAACAGCAGCCGTGGTACAAAGGGGTGATGTTTTTACCTGACTTTCAGCATAACTGCTTCCCTCCTTGTGTGGCTCTTGTCTGCTGCAGGCTGGTGGGGACCCATGCGGCTGAGGCGCCAAGTGGTGGGGGAAGTGCCCCGCTTTGCACAAGGAGCTCCAGCCTCAGGAGCGCAGCGGCCTCTGCGCCTGCCTCTGTTGGGAGGGTGGGGACGACCTTTCCTCCCACATCCAAGTCCAGGAGGGAAAACTGCCTTGGATTCCCAGTTAACTGCTCTTTGTTGTAGAAATAAATTTAAGCCACAGAGCGGGTGTTGGGGGAGTACTTGTGAGGGAGCTGAGCCTGCAGAATCCTTTGTTTGCCTTGCCTGTGTGGAGGGTCACCAGTGCTTTTTCAGAGCCGGGGAGATAGGAGCCCCATCGGATTGGTGGGGGAGGGTTGGCAGAAGCACTGTGTGCTGAGCCATCTCACTGAACTGTCATATGCGCTAGACTCTGGCTTATCTCTGCAACGACAGCAACGGCAGATTAAAATCTGCTTAAAAAAATAAACCTTACTTCCCCATCTTGGTTCATTGAACCTTATCAGAGCTGTTGCAAGGAGCAAGCCGGGCCTCTATGAGAGTCGGTTGAGAACTTTGCCTTCCCTGTGACCAGAGTCCCTGCCCAGCCCTGCGATGGTCAGAGGAAGCGCACACACACACACACACGCACACACACACGCACACGTACAGACACACGAGGCTCAACAAGACACAGCCACTTCCTACCTCTGTGGAGTTTTCCTACACTGGTCTTATCTGGTTATTCACCTCGGGGTGGGGGCTGGGGGACGGAGGCTCAGAGACATACAAGGGTGCACACGCCTCAGCATCAGACACTGCACTCGTGACCGCCATGTGGTCCCTGCACTGGTCCAGGGCCTCATCTTCATCTCCACAGGGAGGCTCACCACTCCTCCCTTCCAGACAGAGAGGAGATGCAGGCAGAGATGCAGGAGCCAGGTGATGGAGGCAGGACCGAGGTGACCCTACAGCCTGAGTTCTCTCTGCGTCAGCTGGCGTCCCTGCCACCCTGGCTGTCCTAGCAAAGTGCTGGAGCCCCCAGGTCTGCAAGACCCTCCCCCCAATAAAGGACCTGCCGGACTCTGCCTCTCTCCGAAGCCTCCACCCAGCAGCTCCCAACCCATTGCTCTGGGCTGGTCCTGAGCCAAGCCCTGCTCCGGGCAGACAGCATCTCCAGTCTGTAGCTTACTCATCCCCCCAGGAAGCAGAGCCAGCACGCCCCGTCCTCCCAGCTGCCCCCTCCCGCCCCCTTGCCACGTCGGGGCTCCTAACTTGGGCTGAATGTCACCCTTTGTCTCAGAAGCCCTGGGCTGGCTCTGACGGCTGGAAAGCCTGAACAACAGTGATGAATCAGAGTATTTATTTTTGAGGTTTCCTCCAAGCTGCCTCTTCATCAGCTCTTAAATAGCAGCATTCAAGCTGCTACAGACACTTGCAGAAGTTTGCTGGCCCGGGGCAGCCAGTGGGGAGAACTTAGCCTTCTCAGCAACACAGGAGCAGCATTGGCTGAGGCTCTCTGAGACCCGGCCAGGGGCAGATACGTTTAACTTGATTTTGAAAAATAATTTTCACTTCCCTCAGGTTGTGAGGACTCCTATTTCTAAGGGGGTGGCCTTTTCTAAAACTGTGTCATGCTTTTCACTCTCCTCTAATGGCGTGACTGAAGACCACACGTTGCATCTATTTGGTGCATCTGAGTGACTTGGTGGCCCCAGGACAGGGGGACACATACTCTCTGAATTAAAGACCCATCAGAGGGCATGAGGCTGATGGAAAGCCCTCATGGAAGGTGAGCCATTCTTACTGAGATTAAAACCTAAACTCAATTACACAGTTATCAGGCTTGAGAAGGGGAAATGTAGGATTAATTCGCAAATTAAATATTCAGTCTTTCTTGCTGCGCCATTTGACTCTTACTCACAGGACAGAAAGATATTCTCCACTTACAGCAATTATTTATACACACACAGCCCACGCCCCACACCCCACACCCAGCCTGATGCTCTGAAGAGAGCAAAGGAGATTTTTAAAAGAAGGCAGAGAGCGTTAAGGGAAAAAACCAAAAGCCAACAGTGAAACTCTGAGGCTGCTGGGCAGAAACACATGATGTCAAAACACAAAACCGCCTCCAATAAAAATTATTTTAGCACATTTACCTGTGCGTGAATCAGCTGGGTGTTGAGAAGACCAGGAGGGGGTGGGCTCGTTGTGGTCCTTGGATGATAAGGATAAAGTCTGACCTCTGATGCGGCTGGGCCTGCAACGAGGCCTCGGACTCAGGACCCGGAACAAGAACACTGGGGGCAGAAACGGCTGCCCTGCTCCCCCCTAGACCTGGCCTCCTGGGGTCCCTCAGGCGCACCACCCCATCCAGTAATTTGCTAACTTGAATGCTTTCTGGCAAAACGGAGAATTCTGCTTTGCTGGGGTTTCCATCCCAACCTATGAAAGGTCATGCTCAAGCCCTAAATGTCGATTACCATTATTGAACCAGAAAGTATTGTCAACGAGGATGAGAGTGAAAAATAAAAATAATCACAACCACTTACTATCTTGCTGGACATTCTACCAGATGCTTTGGGCCTATTTGTTACTTAACTTCAGCCATGCCCGACTCTTTGTGACCCTAGGGCTGTAGCCCACCAGCCTCCTCTGTCCATGGGATTTCCCAAGCAGGAATTCTAGAGTAGGTTGCCATTTCCTCCTCCAGGGGATCTTCCAATCCAGGGATCGAACCCTCCCAGTTCTCTCTCAACTCCTCCAAGGTAATGAGCATTTCTTAACTCATTTCCCATCCATAAGACCAGGGTGAAAACAGGCAGTCTTGCCTGAGTCACAGGGAAATGGGGAGACAAAAACTAGGAGGTGTACATCCCAGCGGAGGAGGGTGAGCACTGACCTGATGCTTTCACACTGCGGTGCTGGAGAAGACTCTTGAGAGTCCCCTGGACAGCAAGGGGATCAAACTGGTCAATCCTAAAGGAAGTCAACCCTGAATATTCATTGGAAGGACTGATGCTGAAGCTCCAATACTTTGGCCACCTGATGAGAAGAGCCAACTCATCAGAAAAGCCCCTGATGCTGGGAAAGATTGAAGGCGGGAGGAAAAGGGGGCAACAGAGGATGAGATGGCTGGATGGCATCACCGACTCAACGGACATGAATTTGAGCAACCTCCGGAAGACAGTGGAAGACAGGGAAGCCGGGTGTGCTGCAGTCCATGGGTTTGCAAAGAGTCAAACATGACTTAGCGACTGAACACCAACACACCAATAATACCTATACTATTTGAAGTTAGCGGGCAGCACCCACACTGACTGAGCGCGAGTGACAAGGAAACCTGGCAAGACGACCCCACTCCCACGCCCAACAAAACAACACAAAAACGATGCAGCACCAGATTCCTTCTCCACCTGGAAATGTGGCTCATGTGCATAGTCATGGACTAGCTGATGGGAAGGTGAAGCCTGCCTAACTCCCAGACAAGGAGGTGTGCGCCTTTTCAGTAATTTTTCCAGGAAGTTAAGGGGCATAGCTTCCACACTGCAAAGCTGCACTGGCTCGCATCTGGCAGCAGTTTTTCTAGAAGGGATCGTACACACTGCTACATTTAAAATGGGTAACTAACAAGGACCTCCCGTGTGCAGGAAACTGCCCAGTGTCATGGATGGGAGGGGAGTTTGGGGGAGAATGGACACAGGTATACGGTCAGCTGCAAGTGTGGCACTCACCAGGGGCATTTGCCATCGCCTGTGCCGCTGTAGCTCCTGCCCTCTGACGCGCCCTGGGGCATTCGGGGTGGAGCGTAAGGCTCTCTGAGCCCCAGGGAAACTGGGGTAACAGGTTTCCGACAGTTAAGATCTTTTCAGGACCTGGTTCCATGATCCCCATCCTTGCGTGGCCTCATGTCTAGAAAAGCACCAACTCCCTTCATAGTGACACCAGCTCCTCGAGACCAGCAGGGAGCCTGGTAGAGAAAGCACTTGATCGCACTGAACACCCTCTTTACCGGACTCTGAAGCGTTGCTGCGGGCAAGCCCATGCCGGCACACGCGTGTCTGCCCTTTGAACTCCACAACAGCCCTCTGAAGGTCCTGTACCTGGACGTGAGCGCAGCAGCCCCTGAGCTCTGTGCTGGGGGGTGGGATGATAGTGGCTACACCCCCAGCCTACAGCTCACGGGGCCAAGCAGCCAGCTCGAGGTCACAGAACCAGGAAATGGAGGAGCCACTGCAGCCCAGGTCTCCCGACGCTGAAGTTAACCACGTCAAAGGCCGTCCTGACAGCATCCAGATATCTCAATTTGCATCATCCTCCTCTGCCCAGACGGTATAATCTAATACACACTGCAACCTCATAAAGCACCTCCTTAGGGGTTTCATTTTCCAATCCATGCATCTCCCTGTGGGTCTTCTGTGAATGCGCCTTCCTTGATGGGGAGGGCCCAGCCACACACACAATGGACGAATTAGTCAGAGATGGCCAAGAAGGTTCCAGCCGCTGGAGGAAGAGCTCGTGTCTCTCAGACATCACTCTCTCGAGACCACGACACGGCACCGCATCCAGGGCGGTGACAGGCCGAGGGGACTGCAGGAAAGAAATGCCAGGATTTGGGAAGTGGGACACAGGCAAACTTTAAAAACAAGAATTTTAAAAGAGATGTGTCTAAAGGCGAGGAGCCAAACCCGGGTAGGAAATGGGAATTAGGAGCCTATATGAATGCAGAGACAGCGACAACGGCCATCCAGGAGGACTGGACAGATGATGAGCAGCAGTGGCGGGGAGGGGCAGAAGACCCGGGTGCCGGACCCCCAGCACCTTCTGGGAAGGACATTATTCCAGACACAAGTCTTCCCTTTGATCTCAGCGTCGGCGGGTTACAGAGCAGAGGGCGGGTCAGGACCCGGGGACCTGGCCTGGGTGACTGCCGCCCCGCCATGCGGGCCCTCTTCCACCAAGGGGACGGACCAGAGGGCCCTGTGGTCTCACAACGCCCGAGACCCCGGGACTCTGTTTTTCTTGTTGAGAGAACAAGCAGAAGCGGGAGCAGCGAGGGCCCCAGGAACAAGCCAGCAGGGACGGAGTGGCTGGCGGGGCAGCCACCCCGGAGGCCGGGCCGGGCACCTCTCGCCTGTCAGGGGCCCAAGCTGGGGCAGTGGCGGCTCCGGGCCCTGAGGAGGCAGGCTGCAGCAGCCGCCCGCCCGCCGGCCCACATGTGCTATCACCTGGCCCTCCAGCTGCCATACGCTGCTGGCTCTGCCAGGGGCTGGCAGGAGGCTAGAGTCCCTGGCCTGACGGCCCCAGAGTCAACAGATGCCTCTTTATGCTCAAAGACAGTGTCAGCAAACCTGATCCCTGGTGAGCTCTGTCCATCAGGCAAAGTGCAAGTCCCGCGTAAGCGGCCGGAGAGACAGGGGGTGAAGTGTGGTGTGCGTGTGTGTGGTCAGTCATTTCTGACTTTTTGTGCCCCATGGACTGTAGCCCACCAGGCTCCTCTGTCCATGGGATTCTCCAGGCAAGAATGCTAGAGTGGGTTGTCATTTCCTTCTCCAGGGGATCTTCCTGATCCAGGGATGAAACCCACATCTCCTGCATTGGGAGGCAGGTTCTGTACCACCACACCATCGGTTAAGTCCAATTACAAGGATGCCCATGGTTATCAAAGGTAACATTCCAGCTCAAAAATGTCTGCTGAAAACCAGATGGAGGCTCACAAAAATGAAAGAGAGGGGCTTCCCTGTGAAGGCTGGAGTCTCTCCCACCCTGAGACAGCAAAACCCAAATGAGGTACCAATCTTCCTAGGTTTGGATATAATCTGATTTTGAACTTCAAATTCTACCACTTACCCTCCTCTAACATTTAGAAATCACTTGCTGCCTCTGAGTCTTAGCCACACAACCAAAACAAACCCGCCAATAGCTGAATCAAAATGCACTAGCCGTGAAAATACCGCATCTTTGTCACTTTGGGAGCATCTCCTCTGCAGTTGGCTTTGCTGCGTCGGTTTTCCACCCCTGCTGTAACACAAGCACCAAAGACTTGCCTTAGAACAGCCAGCGGGCCCCACCTCGCTGGCACCGGGGCCAGTAGAACAGCCAGCGGGCCCCACCTCGCTGGCACCAGGGCCAGTAGAACAGCCAGCGGGCCCCACCTCGCTGGCACCAGGGCCAGTAGAACAGCCAGCGGGCCCCACCTCGCTGGCACCAGGGCCAGTAGAACAGCCAGCGGGCCCCACCTCGCTGGCACCAGGGCCAGTAGAACAGCCAGCGGGCCCCACCTCGCTGGCACCAGGGCCAGTGTGGTGGAAGACAGCTCTTCCACGAACAGGGCTTGTGGGAGTGGAAGTGCATCACAGTATCGGGCACTTTGTCTCTATTATTATTACACCAGTGCCACCTCGACAATCAGGCAGCAGATCCCAGAGGTTAGGGACCCCAGGAAACACAGACTTGTTATGCTGCAGCCGGGAGGTCAGTGGTCCAGAGTGAGTCCTCCAGGGCTGTAACTTAGGTGGGGGCAGGGCCGTGCGCCTTCTGGGGGCCGCTGTGTCCTTGCTCTTTCCAGCCTTGAGAGGCCACACATCCTCCATGGCTCACGGCCCCTCCTCGCTCTCAAAGCAGAAAATCCTCCCTCTGCTTCATTATCCTTTTCTGACTTTGGCTCTCTTGTTTCACTCTTATAATTATCTGCCTAGATAATCAGCCTCCTGGATAACTGGCCTGCAGGACCATCTCTCCATCTCAAGATCGTAACCACGTCTCAACCACATCTGCAGAGCACATTCTGCAGACTTACCTGCACAGGTAAGGCATCATTCGCAGGTCCTGGGTATGAGGATGCGGATACCTTTCGGGGGTCATCACTGTCTACTGCATAGAGACACACGTTTATCACACAGGTCCAGCGAGGCATCTGCAGCGATGTTACATCATCCTTCGGGGGCTGGGCGTTTGTGCAGTGCACAGGCCTGGCTGCCCCGGGGCGTTTGGGGTCTTAGTTCCCCAGGCACGGACTGCATCTGTGGGGCTGGGTGTTTGTGCAGTGCACAGGCCTGGCTGCCCCGGGGCGTTTGGGGTCTTAGTTCCCCAGGCACGGACTGCATCTGTGGGGCTGGGTGTTTGTGCAGTGCACAGGCCTGGCTGCCCCAGGGCGTTTGGGGTCTTAGTCCCCAGGCACGGACTGCATCTGTGTCCCCTGCTTGGAAGGTCTCCTTCCACTGGACCGCCAGGGACGTCCCAGTATATCTTCTTGTACGAAACGCTGTATTACAAACATTCCCACGTAGCCATATGGTCATCAAGATTGTTTTTAAACCATGTGAAGTCTCACCTAGCTGAGAAAACCCACTATAAATACACCGTAAGGGTGGCAGTGGCGGTTTAGTCGCTAAGTTGTGTCCAACTCTTGTGACCCCATGGTCTGCAGCCCGCCAGGCTCCTAGTCCATGGGATTCTCCAGGCAAGAGTACTGGAGTGGGCTGCCATTTCCTTCTCCAGGGGGTCTTCCTGACCCAGGAATCGAACCCAGGTCTCCTGCATTGCTGGCAGATTCTTTACTGACAGAGCTAGGAGGGAAGCCCATGGTGAGGGGTGATGGGTTTAACACCATGAATAGTTTTTCCTTTTAAATGTTCTTTGTAATATTTTACAAAAAATAATTTTATTAATTTTCAGAAAAAGGAGTGAGGAAAATAGAAAGCAGCATGGAGAGATACTGACCCAGGGGGCGGGGGGTGGGACCAGCGCCCAGGTGATGGCGGGGGGCCTGGTGGACAAAGGTCTGCAGTACCCCCAGGAAGAGGGTGCTCCAGTCTGCACCGCATTCCACACAAAAGACAATCGGACTGTCTTTCAGCAGAACAGGCACAATCACCCTATTGTCCAGCCCCATGAATGACCTCCAGAGCCACACAGCAGGGACAGGAAAGGCAGGAGAGGCCACACTCCCTCATTAGAGCCCTCTGGTCTCAATGTGGCCGCTCGTGAGCTCCAGGGAAAGGATTAGAGCTTGCGGATGCAAATTGTATTGGACTCCACAGCCAGGATTACCTGATGTCCCTGCTTTACAGAAACACACAGGAATCAGAGTGCAACGCACACTAAAAAATCCTAAAAGATGCTGGGGGCCAGGGAGGGGGCGTGGGGGGAGGCTGGGGAGACGGAGGCTACAAGTGAATCTGCTCACACCAACTGTCCAGTCATGCACAGGATGCGGTCAGCAGGCTTGCTCTTTGTAAAGGGACAGACAGAGAGGACTTTCAGCTCTGCGGGCCCTTCACATGTCACGATCACTCAGTCGACTCTTGCTAGAGGGCCAGGGCAGCCACACACAAGGCACGCATGGCACAGCTGTGTGCCTGTGAGACGTTCCGAGCTGTGGTCTGCAAGCCGCGGTGCAGGAGGAGGACAGGAGTCTTCACGCAAAGATGAAACTCTCCCCAAGTTGCTTCCTCACCCTCACTGACCTCATCCACCTTTGTCCTCGTCTTCAGCAAGCTGAGGCTGTGGTTTTTTAAAGGCATTTATTTACTTGGTTGCACCGAGTCTTCACTGCAGAACTTGAGATCTAGTCCCCAGACCAGGTATCAAACCGAAGTCCCCTGCACTGGGTCCAGTCTTAGCCACTGGACCACCAATCAGGGAAGTCCCAAGTTCTGGCTGTTTTTAACCATCAGATGAAGTAGTATAGGCTTCCCTGGTGGCTCGGTGGTAAAGAATTACCTACAATGCAGGAGACCCTGGTTCGATCCCTGGGTTGGGAAGATCCTCTGAGAAGGGCATGGCAACCCACTCCAGTGTTCTTGCCTGGAGAATCCCCGTGGACAGAGGAGCCTGGTGGCTACAGTCCACGGGGTGGCGAAGAGTGAGACACGACTGAGCGACTAAGCGCACGAGGCAGTGGACTTTGTTACCGACCCGCTCTCCATCCTCCTGTGTCTCTGCCCTTTCTCACGCAACTCTGGAATCCCTCCCATAAAGGCCGAGTGTGTTTCCTGGCCTCCTGACTTTGGGCTCGGGCGAGTGACTTGCTTGGTCCAACAGAAAGTGAAAGTCGCTCAGTCGTGTCCGACTCTTTGCTACCCCACGGACTATACCCTCCATGGAATTCTCCAGGCCAGAACACTGCAGTGGGCAGCCTTTCCCTTCTCCAGGGGATCTTCTCAACCGAGGGACCGAACCCTGGTCTCTCGCATGGCAGGCGGAGTCTTCAGCAGCTGAGCACAGGGAGGTCTGGTCCAACAGAGTGAGGCACAGACGCCAGCGTGCCCGCTGCACGTCAGAGAGAGCAAACGGGGGTTCTTCTCGGGCTTCTGCCAGCCCTGGGGCGACACCCCGGTGGGAGCAGGATGCGAGGCGTGTGCACCCTGCTCCACGTCACAGAGAGCAAACGGGTGTTCTTCTCGGGCTTCTGCCAGCCCTGGGGCGACACCCCGGTGGGAGCAGGATTCGAGGCGTGTGCACCCTGCTCCACGTCACAGAAAGCAAACGGGGGGTTCTTCTCGGGCTTCTGCCAGCCCTGGGGCGACACCCCGGTGGGAGCAGGATGCGAGGCGTGTGCACCCTGCTTCACGTCACAGAAAGCAAATGGAGGTGTTCTTCTCGGGCTTCTGCCAGCCCTGGGGTGACACCCCGGTGGGAGGAGGATGAGAGGCGTGTGCACCGCCTGGACCGTGGCCACAGCACAAGAAGGCAGGGTGCCAGCTGAGCCTGGGGACCTCACCAGATCTCTTGTGACCTGCAGGTTACCTAAACGGTAACACCAGGGTGGTGTGAGAGCCACTGACATCTGAGGTTTGTTAGGTGACCCAGCAAATTGATATGGATAGTATACCAATCAGAAAGCAAACGACCACTTTACTTCAAACCCACTAATCACTGCCACAGAAATCACCTCCATATAAAGTCTTGGAACAATTCGCTGCTTGAAACACACACATACTATGTGTATATTTATGTGTGTGTGTGTGTGTGTGTGTGTCTGTATGCTATTGTTCAATCATTAAGTCATGTCCGACTCTCTGTGACCCCATGGACTGCAGCAAGCCAGGCTCCTCTGTCCTTCACTCTCTTCCAGAGTTTGCTCAAACTCATGTCCATTGAGTCCGTAATGCTATCTAACCATCTCATCCTCTGCCACCCCTTCTCCTTTGGCCTTCAATCTTTTTCCAGCATTAGGGTATGTATGTGTGTGTGTGTATATCTATCTATATCTATATACGGAGAAGGTAATGGCACCCCACTCCAGTACTCTTGCCTGGACAATCCCATGGATGGAGGAGCCTGGTGGGCTGCAGTCCATGGGGTCGCTGAGGGTTGGACTCGACTGAGTAACTTCACTTTCACTTTTCACTTTCATGCATTGGAGAAGGAAATGGCAACCCACTCCAGTGTTCTTGCCTGGAGAATCCCAGGGATGGCGGAGCCTGGTGGGCTGCCGTCTATGGGGTCGCACGGAGTCGGACACGACTGAAGTGACTTAGCAGCAGCAGCATATATATATACATACAGTTCAGGTATATACTTATATATCTCAGATATATGTTTACTTTAAAACTTGCTCAACTAATTTCATTATTAGTAAATGTTCTAGGTATTTCCTTAGAGTAGTGCATAGCTGCTTTCATCTATAAATCAGAATAGATATCTACACAGCAATATAGTTAACACAGGCAATTTCCAAAATTTTTCAGTCCGAGTGGTATATCATTTTCAGGCCACTTCATAAAACACAGAGCTTGTCATCATTGCTGAAGCAATATGGAACCACCTGACTTCAACTGTTTATATACAGGAAGTATGATTAACAAGGGCATTAAATAAAATGGTACCTATAAAGCAATTCTGAACAAAATATGCCCAGACGTTCTTCTGCATTAAACGAGAAGACAAAACAGAACACACTTTGTTTTGTGGAAAAGCGGGAAGCGTGTGGCACGGCACTGCCGTTTTCCTCTTAACCGATGGAGACGAGCGCCTGGTTCCCAGTGCGCATGGACGTTTCCGGGTCACCCCTGTCGTCAGCGCCCCAGGCAGAGACAAGTCTCCAGTCACTGAGATCACGTTTGTCCAAACTCCGAGCAGGTTGCCTCAGACCCCACCTCGGCGTCTGCACCCACACGAAGCAGGGCCCCAGGCCCAGGCGCCTCCTCCCGCCCAAACCCGAGCATCACACTCACCGTGCTCGTCTCTCCTCACCACACACACACCTGCTCACCTGGCCGCCACAGCTCAGGTGGTTCTGCTCAAAAGCTCCTCTCCAAGTGGATGATTTCAAACACACAGTCATTTCCCAAAGCCAACCTTCCACAGACTATGTCATTCACACAAACGGCAGATATATTAGTGTCTATATTAATAAAACACACACGTTTACAACTCTCCGTTTTGACAGCAAAAGCAATTTGCATGGATGCTGACAGTGAGCGTCTGGAGGGAGCTGGTGGAACTCGGGAGCTGCATCCGCCGCGCAATGGATGGTCCGTAGTGCCAGGAAAGAAAGCAACGACGCACAATAATTGCCTTAGAGAGGAAGTGCGGCAAACACCTTTGTTGAAAGATGGCTCAAGTTGGAGCTGCAAGACCCCTGAGGGCTGCCTGGTCCTCCGGCCACCCCTGCCCCCTTCCCTACAACCCAGGAAGCTGGGGCTTCAGAAGCTAGCTGGGGGCAGACAGAGGACGAGAACTCAGAGTTCACTGAGCTTTAAGCTCCTTCACTACACCCAGCTGACAGTTTTCAGCGGTGTAAACAAGCTTTTGAATATACGCAACTAAAAATAGCAATTAGTCAGAGTCTTGTATTAGATACGTTGACGTCATCAGAAGGCAGTTCTGTTGGTTACGAGCCCCTGCCACACTCACTATGAAATGTCACCCAAGTCCCTGCCACCCCCCCAGACCCCACCCTGGTCCAGACTCTCTCCTTCCAGCATCTTCCAGCAGCCTGAACTTCATCCCGCGTCCCCCCCTTCATCCAAAGCTCACCCGAACACAAGCACATTTGCTTTTCTCATCCGTGTGCATCAAATATTTGTCAGAGGAGGGAGTGTGTTCTCCCTAATTCCTTTGCACACTCCACAGGCCTGAGCATTGACACACATTTTGGTTAACACCATAACAGCTAATATTTACTGAATCATTACTACGTGACGGGAGATGAGCTAGTAAGCCTCTTACATGCGTTATTTCAGTGAGTTCATCCTGGAACTCCACACGTAAGGACGATTCCTTACCCTCTGCACACAGATAAAGTAACAGTGGTTTGGAGACGTTCATTGACCTGCTCAAGGTCACACAACTAGGAATGGTGTGTGGAGCTGAGGTTCAACACCAGGAGTGTTAGACTCTCAAGTTTATGCTTCCTTAGACCTGGTCCTTCCCAGCGAAGACCTGCCTGGGTCTGGAGTGGGGCCAGGAGCAGCCCTGCGGTCCAGGCGTGCATCCAGACTCGGGGCCTCTGCCCGACACTCCGCAGACCGACAGAGACAGAGAGAAACCAGAGCGACAGCGGGGACTCGGGCGGTGCGCGCGGCGGGGCTGCCTCTCGCCTGGACTCGGCCCCTCCCACTGGACTCCTCACCCGTCTCTGGGTGCTGGTGGAAACCAGAGCACACCCGACCGCTCTCCCAGGGGAGCGGAGGCAGTGCTGGCGGCACGCCCTGGGAGGAGGGAGCACGTTCCCGGCGGGTCTCGGGGTGAACGTTGTCGTTCTAGCCCTGCTCTGGAGGCCTGACTGTCTTCTTCAGGGAGTCGCCCACATACGCTGGCGGCATGGCCTGGGAGGGAGCAGGGCTCAAGGCTCTACCACGTTCCTGGCAGGTCTCAGGATGAACATCGTTCTAGCTCTCAGGCCTGTTTTCCTCAGGGAGTCACCCACACACGGCACGTGTCAGCCAACGACAGACCAACCAACACGGTCTCACTCCACTTTGCCCAAGCTCAGGAGAGACGTCATGCCTTTCACTGCTGCAACCAGTAAAGCGGGCATGGGAAAACACCCTCAGCACCCTGCCAGTTCACCATGAGCAGCTGGCCCCTCCTCTCTCTACAAAGACGGGGTTCAGCACAAACCACCTGCAGGGGACTAATTCAGCCTCTCTGTAAGAGAAAAACATAACACCTGGGGTAGACTGATTCTGAAGCTGAGCTGCAATAGTTTGGCCACCTGATGCAAAGAGCCAACTCACTGGAAAAGACCCTGATGTTGGGAAAGGTTGAGGACAGGAGGAGAAGGGGGCGGCAGAGAGTGAGATGGTTGGATGACATCATCAAGTCAATGGACAGGAGTCTGAGCAAACTCTGGGAGACAGTGAAGGACAGGGAAGCCTGGCATGCTGCTGTCCATGGGGTCACAAAGAGTGAGACACAACTGAGCGACCAACAACAGGACTGAGACTCTCCAGGAGGTCGGTCACAGGCATCAGCTCTCAATCAGCCTCGTGCTCCACCGTGCTCAGGGCTCCCCTCTCTCCTGCTCAGCTGGCCCTGTTCCCCCTTCGCTACTCTCTTGCTCTGGCTCCGCTAACAGCAGGAACTCCTTTCTGCCCAGCAGAGTTGAGACAAACTCAGAGACACTACTAAAGAGTACTGAAAGGAAATAAGCACAGAAATTGCAAGCAGTCAAAAAAAAAACAAAGCCGGGAGGGCGGGGACTGAGTGCCGGCTCCCGTCCTGCACACCTGGCTCACGGGCTCGGCCCGCGCCACGCTGTCCCGGCGCCAGCACCCCCAGGCTCGGGGCCCAGGCTCCCCCCTGGGGCTCCGGTCTGCCTCCGCCTGGAGGATGCCCTCCTGGGGACCCCGTGGACACCGTGAGGACTTCCTGGTCCAGACCAAGCGAAAGACCCCGTGTCCCAGGCATGCAGGATGGGACTGAAACGTGGGCCAGGGAGGAACAAGAGACTGAACAGGAGCTAAAGGGGCCATGGGTGGAAAGAAGGGTTCTTTCTGAGCTAAATTTGAGTTCCTCAATTCTTTTTCACTTGAATATCTTATTTCAAAGAACATCCAGTATTTTCACGACTGATCTAAAAGCAGAAACCAGGTCTCCCTGTCTCCTAAGGGAGCCACATTCTCGTCTTTCACAGAGTAAAGGACTGAAACAATTCTTGACCCTGTTTCTTTTCTTGCGCACATAGTATCAGTCTGTAAAGCTGAGAGGGCTTCATTCTCTGCAAGAAATCTAAATCGGTCTCAGACTGTCCTTCTTTTCAGCACTTTTCTAATTTAGGACTTCCTAAAGGATGCAGATTGAGCCAGATTAGACTCATCACTGCATAATTGGAAGTTTACTTTTAGCTGTCCCAATTAACCGAAAAAGAGGGGAAAATCACATTTCAGTTTTCCTGAGGGGGGAAAAGAAGTTGAACCTCATCTTGCCATTGATACTATATTTTGAGATCCTAGAGACAGTACTTATCAAGAAAAGTAAGTGTAAAGCAATCGAGAAATTAGAGAAAAAAAATTCTGTGGTCGCACACACCTATTATCCTTATAGATGACTTTATATCTGAAAGCTGGAAATATGTTTAAAGACTAAAAAATGAGAATTCTAACTTGATCATCATTCCACTCTCTGTACCCATCACTACAATATGCCATTATTCCCACACTATATAAAAACATGAGTTAGCAGTTGACAAATTCTTTCAATGTCTGTGAATACACTTGCTAGAGAAACTGCCGACTGCTGCAGAAACCCTGCAAATGTCAAACATTTTTAGGACTTTTCTTTGGAAAGGGGCAATTTTTCAATCAAAATAAGCTGAAGCTACAATTTGGTTTGTATGGGGTGGGCAGGTCCCCAAAGGACACTGCTTCATGTCACATGGTGCCTGAAGCATCTTATAAGTTAAGCTCCCCACCCCCAGCCCTGGCTTCCCACCACACCAGTGATGCCCTGGGTTGAGACTTTTAAATCATTGCTGTTAAAAAGAAGACAAACTCTGTAGCAGGTCTTTTAAAAGCAGCAAAATTGGGAATGACAGACCAGGAGCGCTGCGCTGCGTCCAAAACAGAACCGCAAGTGGGACTGGGATTGTTGGACTTGTCCTGCTACGCTGCAGGGAGACGCACGGGAAACCAACAGTCAGTCGGGAATAAGAAAGCAGGGTGCTAGCACTCAGGTGTGGCCCATTGTTTCCAAAGCCCAGGCAAAAAGTACGTTTATAAACGTAAATCCGGACACCTGAAGCTTACAAGGAGCATGCTTGCTAGTGGCATGAACTTTGACAAGTTGAATCCGACCTACTCTTTGACAGTGAGATAAACACATAACGACTTTTTTTTTTCATTCTGTTATCCTGTCCTTCCAAGAGCTCAGAAATGCAGAGCCACCTTATTCACTGCCCTTCTTTAAACAGTGGTGTGGGCGAGCTCTGTGACCAAGAAGCCTTCATGGCAACATGAACTGTCCTGAATCACGTCCACAGTAAACTCATCCCCAGAAACATGTCCTAGGCTGGGTGCCTCTCAGGCAGAGCACGTCACTGGACAGCCTGCTATATACACACAGATCTCTGGGCTCCTTTCCCCGACCTGCCGATTCAGCGCACCTTCGGCACCTGAGCCGTGTCAGCCTGCCTCACCTGCAGGCTCTGTGTCCACGGAGTTAAGCAACCATGGATCGAAAATAATAGGGAAACAAAATTTCCAGTGACTTCCATAGGGTAAAACTTGAATTCGCCATGCAAGGGCAACTATTTACACAACATTTACATTGTATTTACAACTATTTACATAGCATCTACATTGAATCAGGTATGACGAGTGATCCAGAGATGATTTAAAGTGAGGGGGAACACGTGCATAGCTTACATGCAGACACTGTGCCATTTTACACACGGGAGCATCTGCGGGTGGTGGGGGCAGGGACGGATGACTGCGTCTGACTTGTATTTCTAACAAGTTCCCAGGTGATGCTGAGAGACAGGTGGGAGTCCACTTGCAGAAGCTCCGCCCTGGGAAACGGTGAACGGCGTGGCGGACGAGCGGGTACCACGCACAGGGGCCTCTGTCATCAGACCCCAGCGCAACCGCGGGGCCTCTGATGGCGGCATCATGGATGGAAGGTGAGGGGGACCCTCAGGCCCAGGGAGGCGGTGGTATTCGCTGGTGAGTGAGAAGGCAAGACACAAACTCCCCGCGCGTGGTGGTCCGCAGTCCGTCAAGCGCTTCACCCCCACCCCCGCCATCCACACAGCCACGTGCAGTGTGAACACACCACCTGCTGACACCCAGCTGGGCTCCCTCGCAGCCTGGGAGCCGCCAAGCATTCAATCAGGCACAGTCGATTCTCATCTCAGGGGCCAATTTCTACCTCTAATCGGTTTGGGGAATTTCTGTTGGGAATTTAGGACTTTCCAACAATCCTTTTAACATTTGGCTTGCTCATTTCCTGGACCACTCAAACCTCCCAAATCCTCTTTTCTCAACAAGAGACACCTAACTGAAGGTTCAGTCATGACTGGCCTGAACCAGACACAATGCACGCCCGTAACAGAAATCACGGGTGCCTGCCGCTTCTCCAAGGCTCCTGAGGCTCCGGACGCTGGGGTTTGTGTCTGGTCAGTGGCACAGTTATGTCTTCTTTAGGGTAAGCTCCAAAAACACAGAGCTCCATGGTTTCTACAATACGCATCGTAGCACACCATTTAATAAAGGCTCTGTGTTGACAATATGACCTGCAGTAACTCGCTGTATCAGGGAGTCCCTTACACTGTATAACAAAGCGACTCCAAGGTCTGTTTCCATGACAACAGCAGCATCACACAGGAAAGAGAAGGAAGAGGATACAGAGGCTCTTTAGAAATTGCTACCAAATGCATATCCAGCTTGAGACTGAAGACAATAATCTGGGCATGAGATTTGGGGTTAAAGTCTTTTCCTTCTTGAACATATTCTCTACTGATGTGACTATTTTTAAATGTCCAATAGGAAGATTCAGAACACTATAAATACCATCCATCTGCCAAATTTCAGGAGGTCTAAAATTAGGTTACTAGGTTCATCAATTTCCCTTAGAAGATTCTAGTAGGGAGAGATCAAACCTTTCTGGTGGCAATAACAGGGAGATGCTGATAATCCAAATGCTAGGAAAAACAAATTGCATTCATTTAAAAGCTAAAAATTAATAAACTCCCCAACCCTATAATTTCTCCCAAAATTAAAATGGGAAGTGTTTTACAAGATATGAGTTTTAGTAGGACCTTCAGATAACTGATCGAGCCGCACACAGAAAATAACTCACAGTGATGTGTATTCTACTAAACCATATTATAAGCAGATATGTGAGAAGAAAAGTGCATTTTTCTATTGTTCTTAAGATCAGCCTCTGCTCGTGTCTGCTTTTCTTTCATGGATGACGTAGAAATAAAATAACACAGCTTCAGCAGCTTTCTCCCCACCTAATTTCTTTTCCTACCATGATTTTTCCTTCATTGATCAAAGAAAGAGTCCTCTCATACTAAAAATATCCCAGAACAGCCAGAATTGGGACCTATTTTTTTCCTCACCTACTGGGAGATAAGGTTATTTCACCCACATGTGTACTAAGTTATTTTTAAAACCTACCTCCTTCTCCTCTGGTTATTCTATTTCAATACACAAGAGGGGACCTGGCAGCCTCTGAGCTAACTCTAAGCACCCCAGCTGCTGTGCGGTCCACCCTGTGATCGTCAGCAGAGATGGAGAGCGGAACCCACACCCCCGAGCCTGAACACACCACGTGCTCTGCGAACACAGCTCGCAGACAACTCAGCCTCGCCACAGGCACGCAAGTCAGACCGCTAAACCAGGCGGCACCCGCACAAAGAACCGTGCGTCCCCCGCCATCCTCAGTGGCCATCCATGATGCTACCCGGCTGGCCCGCGCCTGTGAGGACAGTATCGGTGTCAACAGAGTCAAACAGCAATTGTCCGTGAAGTCAAGGCCGACTCGAGCAGAATCTCAGGAACCTCTGCTCACTGACTTGCTAATTAACACATCTGAGAGCCAGCTAAACCGCGGCGTTCTGGGTAAGCGCCGAGAACAGGGAGCCAGATGGTGGGCTTTGGCTTCAAGGGACAGCAGCGGTGGAGACACTGGCTGACCGCGCAGGGTCATGAACGTCCCCAGCGGGGACTGTGCAGGGGTGGGGAACCAGAGGAGCCGCTGCCTGGGGCAAGGGGGCAGGCCACGGAGCGAGAAGGCGTGGTCGGGGAAATCTTCTGAGCGAAGAGATGCCCAGTGTGGTGCTCAGACCCTAAGAGATGCCCTCAGGTCCCAGGAGATGTCCAGGTGTTAGGAGGTGTGGGCAGGAGACGCCCAGGTGAGGTCAGGGAACGAAGGTCCCACATGTCTCAGAACCAAAAAAAAAAACAAACTATAAAACAGAAGCAATACTGTAACAAATTCAATAAAAGCTTTAATAAATGGTCCACATCAAAAAACCCAAAAAACAAAAAAATGATCCCCTTAGATATAAATCATTCTCAAGGCTTTAAATCCCATACCTACTGCACTTACCTAGAATGGCTGACATTCAGAGTCTGGTGGTTAAACAGGTATTCTGCTTCAGTAAGACTGACTTTGCATTTTATTTTCTAATGAATTTTCAGACTAGTCTTAATGTGAACATTATGGAGAACATGCTTTTTTGGCTGGGGGGCGGGCATGCAGACATCCATCCACACAGCAATCTTTAGGTTCACCTAGCATAGCCAGTTGATCACCATATGGATGGCATTATAGTCTTAGAAAGAGTTCCCCTGGTGGCTCAGATGGTAAAGAATCTGCCTGCAATACCCTGGGTTCGATCCCTGAGTTGGGAAGATCCTCTAGAGAAGGGAATGGTTACCCACTCCATTATTCTTGCCTGGAGAATTCCATGAACAGAGGAGCCTGACAGACTACGGTTCACGAGGACGCAAAGATTCGAACACCACCGAGTGACGAACACTTTGACTTTCATACCCATAGACAAGGAAAAACCTCCATTGACCCTAGGACATTTCCGTTCAGTGGGAGGAAGCAAAAAAAAAACCAAACCTGTAAGATTTGGTCGTGTCCTGAGCAAGAAACATTAACTGAGGACTTGCTGCCTGCCAGGTGCTGTTCTAGGTCAAGTACAAGAGTGAGCGATACAACATCCACGCTGGTGCAAGAGACACAACGATCGAACGACAAGTAAAATAACATGGTGTCCAGGGTGACACAAAGAAGGCTGAGCGCCGAGGAACTGATGCTTTTGGACTGTGGTGCTGGAGAAGACTCTTGAGAGTCCCTTGGACAGTAGGGAGATCCAACCAGTCCATCCTAAAGGAGATCAGTCCTGGGTGTTCATTGGAAGGACGGATGCTAAAGTTGAAGCTCCAATACTCTGGCCACCTGATGCGAAGAGGTGACTCATTGGAAAAGAATCAAAGCAAGAAGAGAAGGAGGTGGCAGAGGACGAGATGCTTGGATGGCATCGCCAACTCAATGGACATGGATCTGAGCAAACTCTGGGAGACAGTGAAGAACAAGGAAGCCTGGGGTGCTGTAGTCCACAGGGCCGCAAAGAGCTGGACACGACTTCTCGACTGAGCAAAACCATCAGGGGTGACAAGGACTATCAGAAGGACTAAGGAGGACAGATGAGCGGAAATGACGAGGGCAGCGTGGGATCTGAAGATGCCCCTCCACGTGCCACCGGAGCAGAGGCCTGAACGATACCAACGAGCATGGTGACGACCCAGGCGTGAGCTGCTCCCACAAGAATCCATCAGCAGCGAAGCCCTCAAGTGCAAACGAGCGTGTCAGCCTGTCCTGTCCGACAGCGGGCCAGGAAGCAGGCCACACCCACCATGGGCCTCGGTGTCCAAAGTCAGAAGTCTGTATCTCATTTCTATTTCTCGGTAATGGTCACGGAAGTCCATTGCAGGGAGTGGACAGGGCAACGGAAGGATGGGATCCGCCTGATACACGCAAAACCCCAGCGGGGCTGCTGTGTAGGCGACAAAGCACAGGAGATGGGCAGAAACGAGGGGCCAAACAAGATGCCCCTAGGCCAAGTGCACGCCTTTCAGAGGCTGTGTCCCTGGACTCTCCTGTCGCTGGGCTCCTGGATGACCGGGCGTTTGGTATCTAGGAATATACTAAAACCAAAGCACAGAGCTACAAGCAGCCGGCGGGCGTGTGGGCCTGCAGGAAGGTCCGCCGCAGACGTGGGCGTGACCCCTCTTTACGTTTTCTACTTGCTACCTTTCCTCCTCACTTCCGGCTCCATGCCTTAGGTTACTCTAAATTACAGATTTGTAATGAAAAAAACCTGATTCCTGTGAATTACCTAACCCCTGGTACATCATCCACACTCGGCAAATGCAGATGAAAAGAGCCTTCCTTTCTAATTTTAAGACCCACTGTGTGAACTCTGCGTGTTCAAGCCTCCCTGGTCTTTTGTGATTAATTTTAGTAACGGGAGAACGACCTGCTTTAGAACAAATGAGTCATGATGCAGCTTCACACCTAAAAACCGAAAATCACCCTCCTACCCGGAAAATACCATTTTTAAGTATAAAATTTCTACCCCATGTTAACTCCACAAAGCTTCCTGCCCTGAAAAAGAGGTGGGGAGGACCAGGGTAGGAACTTGAGGTCGCAGGCAGCAAGCAAGGTCGCATTGCCTTTGGAATGGTATCTGTCTTAGGCAGGTTTATGACATGGGGGAAAAAAACCCTCTACTGCTATAAAACAATTTATAGCCTATGCAATTCAAAACATTCTTTCAGCAGCCACATCACAACAATATAGCTTTCTTCTAAGTATGAATAGCAGCCTCTCTGACTTCTGCATGGATATTTATCCTGGCGTGGCAAAGCATGTCATAGACACATAACTGATTTCAAACTGGAAAGAAATCAAAGGTTCCTGACTCCTCAGCTGGTCTGTCCTTAGCTCCTCATTTCTCTTCCTCTTGAACTGTGAGCTTATAAACCTCTCCAGATTAACTGCAGAATTAGAAAATACTTCAAGGAACATAAATCTGAAACATGCAGCTGACAAAACAAGCATTTCCTTTTAACAGGGTGTTTGCCCCACCAATGTTTAGCCCAAAAAAAAAAAAAAAAAAATGTTCATTAAGTTAAAAAATTCTAGTCACAGGGACTTCCTGGTGGTCCAGTGGTTAAGACTCTGTGCTTCCACTGCGGGGAGCCTGGTTTCAATCCCTGGCTGGGGAACTAAGATCCCGCATGCTACTTGGCATGGCCAAAAAATTAAAAATAGATAGATAAAACAAAATTCTGCTCACACAGTTAGCAAGCATAGTGCAGTGGGCATAATTCCCTCAAAAATGGAAGAGTCCCTTCATACATTAAAAAAACAATGTGTTTTGAAGGAAATTCACTTCCTAAAGACTAAAATCAAGAAATGGCTGGTACTGATTCTGAGAGAATCTCATGAAACATTTTACAGATATCTTACTTGAGCTGAAAAAATTCTTTTCTATTTTGGGATCAGAGACTTCATTTGTTCTTCCATTCACTCAACACATGTTCATGATCACCTGTGAGTCAGAAATCATATGAGACATAAGGATACAGAAATGGATGAGGATTAGGGGAAGAAAATACTCCAGTGTGAGCACAAGAAGTCTTCCTGTGGTAAACTGCTGAAGCGCTGGCCGACGTGACTCACCCCTCCCAGGACCCGTGCTCTTCTCCCTGCCCCTGCGATGGTTCATTCTGGGTGCCAACTTCACTGGACCGTGGGCTGCCCAGATATGTGGTCAGACCTTACCCTGGTGTCCTGGGAGGGTGTCTGGGATGAGATTAACATTTAAATGGCTGCCAGCCTCCACAGCTGCATGACCTAGTTCTACAGAAGAAATCTCTGTGTGAAACACACACATACACCTGTGCATGCGTGCACACATACATACACACTCATGCCCCTGTGCACCACCATCGAAGGTCTGGACAGAATTCCTACTAAAAGTCAGTCCAATGACTGATATTGCTTTGGACCCTTGCTCTCACTGTCAATAAAGAAATGTCACAGTGACAATGCCTAGAGAATCCTCAGTAATCTTCCCTCCTCTCCTGTCCTGAGAAAATGCACTTCTTTCTGTCCACAGACGCTTCCCGAATCTCTCGCCAGGAGAAGCGGACGACAGAGGATGAGATGGTTGCATGACATCACTGACTCGATGGACATGAGTTTGAGCAAGCTCTGGGAGTCGGTGATGGACAGGGGGAAGCCTGGCGTGCGGCAGTCCTTGGGGTCGCCGAGAGTCGGACACGGCTGAGCGACTGAATTGAACTGAACTGAATCTCCCGCTGGAAATTCATTAAACAGCAAAAACAGAAAGCAGAGCCAAGGTGAGGAAGGGATTAGCTAACTGAATGGGACTCCTACTTCAGCTTCTGAGAGTGACTCATTAAAACCCAGGAACCAGCTCTGGTGTGAGCCAGAGAGCTCTCGGGGCAGGCGTTCAGCTCAGGGAGAGCCAACTGTGATGAAGCTGCCAGAAACCCAGTGTCCTGGAAGCCCCACCTTCAGCTTTTTGAGGAGAACCCGAACCAAGCTCCAAACGGCTGCAGGCTCACGCGTTCCCACCACAGACTCTGCTGCTCACTCGTGGGCACTGCGGGCCTCCCTGGTGACTGCTTTTACTGTCAGCATCTGAGGGGCGTGTGTTAGTCGGTCACTCGTGGGCACTGCGGGCCTCCCTGGTGACTGCTTTTACTGTCAGCATCTGAGGGGCGTGTGTTAGTCGGTCACTCGTGGGCACTGCGGGCCTCCCTGGTGACGGCTTTTACTGTCAGCATCTGAGGGGCGTGTGTTAGTCGGTCACTCGTGGGCACTGCGGGCCTCCCTGGTGACGGCTTTTACTGTCAGCATCTGAGGGGCGTGTGTTAGTCGGTCACTCTTGTCTGACTCTTGCGACCCCATGGACTGTAGCCCGCCAGTCTCCTCTGTCCATGGGGTTCTCCAGGCAAGAATACTGGAGTGGTTGCCATTCCCTTCTCCTGGGGATCTTCCCAACCCAGAAATCAAACCAGGCTCTCCCACATTGAAGGCGGATTCTTTACTGTCTTAGCCGCCAGGGAAGCCCATTTTCTATTCTCTACATCTGTGTCTTTTTGCTGCAGCCCCTAAACAATCACACCACACTCTCAAAGGCTGACAGGGGTCAGGCAGGGAGTGATGAGCTACTGGCCATGTGTGTCATTCTGAGAGTGGAGTCCCAGAGGTTCCCAGAGGTGTTTGAGCAGAGGCAGCTTCAGCCACTAGACTGAGTCGACAAGCCCTCCTGGTGACCCCCTCAAGAACAGGCCTCCTGGTCCCCTGACTTCCCCATGAGGCACTTCGTTGTCACCACGCACACACTCTTTTCACGGGTGCGTCCAGAGAACGGACGTCCCCCCACCCGCTGCCCCTTCAGCGCATCGGAACTGCAGCTAGAGAAGCAAGTCTCGGAGGCTATTTTTACTCCTTAACTCAATTAATTTGGCGCAAAAGTAGCAGGAGTCCCTTCCCTTGCAGGAAATGCTTCTGCTGCTGGGCGTCTGGTTCATAAAATCCACCCACTGAGCAGCAAAATTAGCACAGGAGCTCGGGCAGGGCTTGCAACTCTGAATAATCCTCTTCCAGGTTTCCGGTTGCAGCGCGGCACCTGAGGTGCTGGATCCAGGTGTGAGCGTGGAGCGTGAGGGGTAGGACCAGGTGCGAGGGGCGCGGACCATGAGGGGCGGGGCCCGGTATGAGGGGCGTGGACCGTGAAGGGCGGGACCCGGGTGTGAGGGGCGGAGCGTGAGGGGCGGAGCCCGGTGTGAGGGGCGGGACCTGGGTATGAGGGGCGGAGCGTGAGGGGCAGGACCCAGTGTGATGGGCGGGACCCGGTGTGAGGGGCGGAGCCCGGTATGAGGGGCAGAGCATGAGGGGCGGGACCCGGGTGTGAGGGGCGGAGCGTGAGGGGCAGAGCATGAGGGGCGGGACCCGGGTGTGAGGGGCGGAGCGTGAGGGGCGGGGCCCGGTGTGAGGGGCGGAGCGTGAGGGGCGGGGCCCGGTGTGAGGGGCGGAGCGTGAGGGGCAGGACCCGCGGGACCCGCAGGCGAGCACGGAGTGTGGTCGCAGGACTATTGAGGCCTTGCCCACAGGTCCCCTGAGGGACCCACCAGGACCCGCAAAACACACGGGGCTCCCTGACGTGTGCTCTTCTTTCCAGTTTTCTTGCAAGGACATGTCACCTCAATTTACACGCAGTCGCAATGGGCGAGACATGCAGCTCCCTTGGCTTCCCAGATGACGCAGTGGATAAAGAATCTGCCTGCCAATGCAGGAGACACAGGAGACGTGCATTTGATCCCTGAGTCAGGAGGATCCCCTGGAGAAGGGCCTGGCGATCCGCTCCAATATTTCTGCTTAGAGAATCCCTCGGACAGAGGAGCCTGGTGGAGTGCAGCCCGTGGGGTCACAAAGAGTCAGACGCAATTGAGCATGCACGCAACTCCCTGAAGCCAGCAGGAGACACTGGAAAATACTGGTATATTTGTTTTTAAAAGAACATTTTGAAAACAATTGAAATAAATCTTAGAAATGTCACCCACTTCAGAAAGCCTCCCCTCATTAGACGCGCATTCCCCTCCACTCACCCTCAACAGTATCTTATGTCTCCCACTGCCAGCGGCGTCACAGGCAACCTTAGAGCCCAAGGATCCACATCCTTTCCACCAGAGAGGATGAGCAGGATGGTGGGACCCGTCCGTCACCTTTCTATCTGCAAAGCTTGAAGCCCTCCGTAGACATTTGCTGTTCTCTAGCCGATAAGTCATGTCCAATTCTTTGTGATCCCATGGACTGCAGCATGCCAGGCTCTTCTGTCCATGGGATTTCCCAGGCAAAAAAAAACTAGAGTGGGTTCCCATTTCCTTCTCAAGAGGATCTTCCAGGATCAGGGATCAAACCCACATCCTGCATTGGCAGGTAAATTCTTTACCATTGAACCATCAATAAACATTTAGTGACCGAATATTACTTAGGACTGAAAACAATTTTAAAGATAACCAAGTTCAAACTCCATATAGATGACTAAGAAAACCATAGTCTTCTTCACAAAGGTTGACTTGGCAGGACCAGGGTCCCCATTTCCACTCCTAGACTCTCTTACCTCACTCTGCTGAATTTTAAATGCCACTTTTCAGCACTCCCACCTTTTACACATTACACTTTGTCAGTTCAGGAATACAAAAAATGTTTGGGTTGTAACAGGGTTTTGCTCATACAATTGTCTTTTTTCCCTATTAAATGTAAAAGCACACTCTGAGAAAATAGATCTGCTAATTGAATTTATTTCTAGATTTATTTTACATGTTTTGAGTTTGTTATAAATGCAGCTTTGAAAGGTTGAAGTTTAAACAATTTAGTGGCCTTTTTTCCTTTGCTCAGTTTCTCAGACACAGAGGAGAGCCTGAGAGCAAGAGAACGCACGTGGCTGTCAGAAGGTACAGCAGGTGGTTTCCTGCTCTGGATGCATGGACACCTGTGGCTCCAGCAACAGTGAGAACTGGACAGGGAACACCAGACCGGTTCCAAGCAGGAAAAGGGGTACGTCAAGGCTGTATATTGTCACCCTGCTTATTTAACTTATATGCAGAGTACATCATGAGAAACGCTGGGCTGGAAGAAGCACAAGCTGGAATCATGGTTTCGGGGAGAAATACCAATAACCTCAGATATGCAGATGACACCAGCCTTATGGCAGAAAGTGAAGAGGAACTAAAAAGCCTCTTGATGAACGTCAAAGAGGAGAGTGAAAAAGTTGGCTTAAAGCTCAACATTCAGAAAACGAAGATCATGGCATCTGGTCCCATCACTTCATGGCAAATAGATGGGGAAACAATGGAAACAGTGACAGACTTTATTTTTTGGGGCTTCAAAATCACTGCAGATGGTGACTGCAGCCATGAAATTAAAAGACGCTTGCTCCTTGGAAGAAAAGTTATGACCAACCTAGATAGCATATTAAAAAGTAGAGACATTACTTTGCCAACAAAGATCCATCTAGTCAAAGCTATGGATTTTCCAGTAGTCATGTATGGATGTGAGAGTTGGACTGTGAAGAAAGCTGAGTGCCAAAGAATTGATGCTTTTGAACTGTGGTGTTGGAGAAGACTCTTGAGAGTCCCTTGGACTGCAAGGAGATCCAACCAGTCCATCCTAAAGGAAATCAGTCCTGAATGTTCACTGGAAGGATTGATGCTGAAGCTGAAACTCCAATACTTTGGCCTCCTGATGCGAAGAACTGACTCATTTGAAAAGACCGTGATGCTGGGAAAGATTGAGGGCAGGAGGAGAAGGGGACAACAGAGGATGAGATGATTGGATGGCATCACGGACATGAGTTTGGGTAAACTCTGGGATTGGTGATGCACAGGGAGACCTGGCATGCTGCAGTCCACGGGGTTGCAAAGAGTCGGACATGACTGAGCGACTGAACTGAATTGAACTGGGTCCCACGTTTGGTTCTGAGTCAGTCATTTACAGTCAATGCTCTTGGCTTCTTCAAATGGCTTGGTTGACCGTCTTCAGACTTGCAGGGCCACCCAGATCAGAAGTTTGCCGCCTTTTAACAAGGTTGTTCATTTCCTCTCAGGTACCTTGGCAAACATCCTAGGGCCTGGTTGACCCCCGAGGCCGCCTGCCTGCTGGGGGCTCCCCCAGGGGAACTTCAGGAAAAACCCAGGATACTATTTTTAAATCCCCTGAATCCGACTCAGTTGTTGGGCTCAGATATAAGAAGTGTGAAGCCCCACAGGAATCCTTTCTCCCTGGACAGGCTCGGGCGCTGGTGAGAATGCACCAGGTGAGTAAAAACGGACGCTAAGCAGAAGCGCCAGCAGCAGCCCGGGAAGCCAGTGACCTCCAGGGCTGGAAACCTTCAGCAGGCCACTCCCCACCCCCACACACGCTTCTCCAGTGTCCACATACCTAGCCCCCAGGAAGCCTTCCAAGGCTTGTCTAAGAGCTCTGAGCATCTGTATTGTTTTAATCTCATCACATAAGATTTTCCTCTCCCTGCTCTTTCCAGACTGAAGGGGTGAGTCTGGACGTGACCTTTCCTGAAGGGCTGAGATCGGTGTGAGCCTCTGACAGGGACGCTTTGCAGCTTTCCTCACTGGAGGCACAGAGAAAGCAACGTGAGGAAAAGCAGGATTCGGTGTGCTAACATTCACGCGCGTGCACACACCCCTGAAGCCCCAGAACCTCGCACGAGGGGCTTCAGAAGCAGACAGTCAGGAGGAGCAGAGGGGCTCCAGACGGAAGCACAGAGGGCCGCGGGTGGAGGGGAGGGGTCTGAGGAGGTGCCGGCCGGCCTGGTGGGCCTCACCCCCTCCCGGGCAGAGGGAAGACGGGAGACCCAGCAGGGCGGGCGGCCGGGGCAGCTGAAGAAACGAGGGTACCCGGGTCCCTTCAGAACAGTGCCACAGCGCTCGCTCCCCAAAGCCGAAGGAGGTGACAGTCCCCCCGCCACCTGCCCAAGGCTGGGCTCCAGTCTTAACTTGGGTCCAGAGTGGGTAAAGAGCTATTTCTGAACATGGACCCGTTTTGCCTTATTTCTTCATCCTCTTATAAAACCCTGGACACGGGGCAGGGGTGCTGGGCACTGTGAGCGCACACCTGCAAACCCAAACTCTGCAGCAGCTCCACACGCCCCTGCGGCACCAGATAGGGGCACTCTGCTCGCTCGGAGCCCCGGATGAGAGCCCGCGTCCCCACGTCCAGCCGCGAGGCCGGACCCCCAGCAGCATCAGTGACCAGGTTACCCTCCAGCATCAGGGTCTTTGAAAGTCTTTCCTTTTCATCTCTCCTCGGGCTGCAGAGGCTTGTGCTTAAAGTCTCAGAAATCATGACTTTTCTTTATAAATAAGATGGGAGGGAATTTCTGACCAGAGAATGCTGCCTATCCACAGGGGTTGGGGAAGCTGGGAGACTGGCCTGAGGGTTTCCAGGGGGTCCCTCCACTGAACCCAGAAACCTTTTCTCCTCAGGGTTCCTGGCAGCTCTGCAGCCTTTCAACCAGGCTGCTCCTTCGGACTTGAGGATTATTTGTGCTCAAAAGAATATTGGGGCTGCCCTGGTGGCTCAGTAGTAAAGAATCTGCCTGCCAGTGTAGGAGACACAGGTTTGATCCCTGATCCAGGAAGATTCAACATACCTCAGAGCAACTAAGCCCATGTTCCATGACTACTGAGCCTGTGCTGAAGAGCCCAGGAGCCACCAGTACTGAGCCCACATGCAGCAACTCCTAAAGTCTGCACACCCAGGAGCCCGCACTCTGCAGCAAGAGAAGCCGCCGCAGTGAGAAGCCCGAGAGCCGCAGCTAGAGAGGACCGCCCCCCACTACCCAGCACCAAGGGGAAAGCCTGTGCAGCACTGAAGGCCCGGCACAGCCAAAAACAAATAAACACACAAATACATAAAAAATTTTAAAAAACGAACGTCAGTCTCCCTTCCCATCTGGTTCTGGTGATCCGGGTAGCGTTAGGTTATTTTTCAGCACTTTTCTGCTCCTTTCATCTGGAAGGCAGCAGAGGAGGTACAGCATCTGGGGGTTCCACAGGATCTGTGACTTCTTTTTCCTCCTCTCCAAATGCTCTGGGGTCTGCTGAGCTCAAACCACAAACCCATAGACACTGGGTGTCTTAAGCATTCACTGTGGTATGAAAAAAAAACTAATTTTTAAAAAATTTCTGGGGGGAAAAATGTTTGGAGGAGCCTGGTAGGCTACAGTTCATGGGGTCGCTATGAGTCAGACATGACTGAGCGACTTCACTTTCACTTTTCACCTTCATGCATTGGAGAAGGAAATGGCAACCCACTCCAGTATTCTTGCCTGGAGAATCCCAGGGACGGGGGCGCCTGGTGGAAGGCTGTCTATGGGGTCCCACAGAGTCAGACACGACTGAAGCGACCCAGCAGCAGCAGCAGCAGCTCTCAAATTAAATTTCACTGTTGCCAGTGCTTCCATCCTCTGATCTGGTCTTTTTTACGCCCTTCTGTGCCTTTCTAAACACTGGAGCAAACTTTCAGTGACCACACCAGGCAGCAGGCTCTGTGTGCTCACTGACCACAGGACGACAGGCCAGGGTCCCCTCTCCTTCCCTCCATGACCCTGAAAAGAATCGCCACTAACCCACCTGTGTTCCAGGGACAACAGGATGCCGCTCCAGGTCATTTCATTTTCTTTCCTCAATATTCCTCAGTCTCCACATGGATAAAATAAGGTTAATCTAGAAAAATCTCTAACACCCCTTGCGTGGCTTGCATTCAGTCGTGTCCAACTCTGGGGACTGTGGTCCACCAGGCTCCTCTGCTTCTCCAGGCAAGAATACTGGAGCGGGTTGCCATGCCCTCCTCCAGGGGATCTTCCTGACCCAGGGATTGAACCCGTGTCTCCTGCACTGCAGGTGTAGATTCCTCACCCCTTCCAGCTCTATAATCCCATGATCTTAAAACATATCCTCCATCCTTAGCTCAGCTGTGTGTCCTGACACCTTCATGTGCTTCCAGGTACTTCTCTAGTGAGTTCAGTCTGGGCAGTTTGGAGATGGGCATGATAAATAAACCATCCTGCATGCAGACAGGAAGCCCCAGTCACAGGTCTCTGAATGTCAAGGACCGAAGGCAACACTGCCCATCAGAAAAGAACTTGCAAACCTTCTTGACTGGACAGGCAGGATGGGCCAATTCCTTTTGCACCTTTTTAATAGCTCTCACACTTCTTTTTCTCTCGGATTAAAAAAAAAAAAACAACTCATAGCTTAAATTTTGAGGCTATTAAAACATGAGTCAACTCAACACACACAAAGATGAGGAGCAGCGGAGCTTGGCGGGTCAGATGGCCGGCGCGCCTGCCGTTACATCCCCATGGCGGAAAGCCTTCCGCTCACGCTCGGCACCTGGCTCCAAGCTTGGAGGGGGTGGCCTGAGATCAGCCAAAACAGAACAAAATTCTAAGCATGAAATGAGCTGCTGAAGACAATTCACAGGCAACCCCAGCAACAGCCGAGGCTTTCTCAGGTATTAGAGTCTGTCCTGGGCAAGCCTGTGCGTGTTACCATCTAAGGCCAACAGAGGACTCAAAACAGAATCACAGACGGGACCAGAGTCGGCTGACAGCCTCTCTGTTAGTAGCTCAGCCATGTCTGATTCTTTGTGACTCTATAGACTGTAGCCTGCCTGGCTCCTCTGTCCATGGGATTTTCCAAGCAAGAACACCGGAGTGGGTTGCCATGCCCTTCTCCAGGGGATCTTCCCGACCCAGGGACTGAACCCGGGTCTCCTGCATTGCAGGCAGATTCTTTACTGTCTGAGTCACCAGGGAGGCTCCTTTAGGGAACCCTGCACCCGGCCTCTCACCCTCTTGGTTCCCACCCAACCTTCCTCTCTCGTCCCGTCTGTGGGATGGACATCCTCAGAGTTCTCTCCTGGCCTCTAACTTCTCTTCTTCCCCTCTATAGTCTCTCTCCAGCAAAATAACCCACTTCTAACACAAGAAACAAACAAACAAAAACCCAGAACAACTGGAGCAAGTGCCTGGAGCACACGATTTAAGCGATGGTGGCCACAGAGGCCTGGCACATGCCATCCAGATGTGCCCACTGTCCCCCGCCGTCTGGCACATGCCATCCAGATGTGCCCACTGTCCCCCGCCGTCTGGCACATGCCATCCAGATATGCCCACTGTCCCCCACCTCCCCATAATTCCTTTCTTGGTTACAGTTATGACTTTGCCTGTCACAGCTCAGATTCTGCTCCACACGATGTATTTTCAGCACTGGGTAATTCCCCTGCCTCCAAACTCCCCCTCCCCTCCACTGATCCAGCTTTTCAGGGAGGCCATGGCCAGAGCTAGGGCCCAGGCCCACGAGTTCACAGATGTTCACAGCTGGGCAGCTTCAGGGGTCATCTGTCCAGTGAAATGGATGTTGGGTTATTCAAGCCAACAAGAGCATCTGCAACTCCTGATGAAAAGGCAGCACGAAGCCCATGAGGCCAAGAAGGAACCGCCTGTGACGCTGGCCGAGAGCAGCGACAGCCCAGCCGGTGGGAGCCGCCTATGATGCTGGCCAAGAGCAGTGATAGCCCAGCCGGTTTACCGACCATCAGGAGCAAATGAAGTTCATGTTCAGCAAAGTTCACTTTCCAAAAAGACCTGCCCTGTGTGTGTGAAAGCCACAGCGATAAATTTGCTGGATTTAGCCCACGTGGCCACCCAGAGCCAAAGAGAACAAACAACATAACGGGAAATTCTCCGAGCCCCGGGTAATCCTGCCAGGGCTCACAGGACTAAGCCCTAAGTCACACAAAATGAACTGGTTAGTTTTCCCATTAATCGTGTGTGCCCAAACAACAGAAGTGCAAGCATTAAAAATACTCAGCTCAGAGACACTCGTCCACACAAAGTAACAGTTAAAAACACTCCTTTCAGAAACATTCATCAAAATAAAATAAGTCTCCAGGCTACTTACATCTGTGTCGGGTCCTTTATCCGCCCCCGGACAAGAAAAAGTAACAAATTCATGGCACCTCTTGTGAACCACAAAACAGCAAACTGGTGGAGAGAAAAGAAACTAAAGTTAGAAGAGTGCACTGAACACACAAAGCTGTGTCCTCCAGAAAGGCCCACCTGCTGTCAGAAGCCAAAGTAATCTCACCACAGACAGAATCTCATAAACGGCGATCAGACAGCATTTCACTGGAGACTGGGCCTCGCTTGGCATTGCTTGGATTCCCAGATAACAGAACCACAAAATGCCAGCACGGACACGGCGCAGGAGACCGAAAGCTTCCCTGTGTCCTCTAACGCTGCGGGAAGAGGACCAGGGCTGCTAAGACCCTCCTCCCGAGGCATAAACCAGGAAGCTACATGTAAAGCACCCTGCGCTCCCCCCTCCCCTCCACTGACACACACAGGTGTGTAAACGTGGATAAACGTTAGACCCTGTAAGATATAAGGAGAATAACTTATTACAAATAATACGTGAGTATCACCAAGAACTTCCTTAACAGAATTCTGAGCTTCAAGAACTCCTTAAGACACAAACCAGATCTACGGAAAATAGCCCTCTGAAGTGGTGAAAAGCTGGAAAGCACCCTCTCTCTTAAATCTACCAGCTGGGGGGCGTCACCCACAGATATACCAAACCACTACGCAGCAAGCATTTTCCAAACAATATAGGGCTTTCATAAGTCTTCCTGAAGATGAATCAATAAAAAAATCATGAGTTACAGAAACTAGTAAGTCAGGTTTTTATGAAAAGTATAACATGGAGGACACAGAAAATATAAATAAATGTCCTAGGCCACCCTCCCGCTAAACGTGCAGCACCAGCTCCGAGGCGCACAGCCTACGGCTCCCTTGTTTCTGCTGAACAATAAGTTGGGCTTCCCTGGTGGCTCAGACAGTAAAGACCCCCCCCACCCCCCGCTGCAGTGCAGGAGACCTGGGTTCCAACCCTGGCTCGGGAAGATCTCCTGGAGAAGGGAATGGTAACCCACTCCAGTATTCTTTTTTTTTTTCCTTTGAGGCTAATTACTTTACAATATTGTACTGGTTTTGCCATACATTGATATGAATCATCTATGAGTGTACATGTGTTCCCCATCCTGAACCCCCTCCCACCTCCCTCCCCATCCCAACCCTTTGGGTTGTTCCAGAGCACCGGCTTTGAGTGTCCTGTTTCGTGCATCAAACCTAGACTGGCGATCTGTTTCGCATTTGGTAATATACATGTTTCAATGCTATTCTCTCAAATCATCCCACTCTCGCCTTCTCCCACAGAGTCCAAAAGTCTGTTCTTTACATCTGTGTCTCTTTTGCTGTCTCGCATATAGGGTCATCTTTACCATCTTTCTAAATTCCATATATATGCATTAATATACTGTATTGGTGTTTTTCTTTCTGACTTACTTCACTCTGTATAATAGGCTCCAGTTTCATCCACCTCATTAGAACTGATTCAAATACATTTTTTAATGGCTGAGTAATATTCCATTGTGTATATGTACCACAGCTTTCTTATCCATTCATCTGCTGATGGACATCTAGGTTGCTTCCATGTCCTGGCTATTGTAAACAATGCTGTGATGAACATTGGGGTACACGTGTCTCTTTCAATTCTGGTTTCCTCGGTGTGTATACCTAGCAGTGGGGTTGTACAGCTTTTCTATTTCCAGTTTTTTAAGGAATCTCCACACTGTTCTCCATAGTGGCTGCCACTCCAGTATTTCTGCCTGGAGAATTCCGTAGACAGAGGAGCCTGGAGGGCTATAGTCCATAGGGTCGCAAAGCGTTGGACACGACTGAGCGACTAACACTTTCACTTTCAGCTAAAAAAACAACATTCGTTCAGAAATTCTGGGTGAGTCCTACATAGAGGGCAAGCGAGACCTCCCCAGGCCCTGGCTCTCTTCTGCTGCTGCTGAGGATGCTTCACCTTCCTGCACACACGTCAGGAGGCAGGGCCCACTGAAGAGGGCAGGAGAGGGTGGGAGAGGGCGGTAGTTCTTCTGCAAGCCGAGACCCCAAGATCGAGGGGGCACTTAGAGGCCTGGTGGGGCTGTTCAGGGCGTTTGTGTGCAGCACGAGCAGCCACCGAAGGGTCTGAAACCGAGTGACGAAAGCCCTTCCTCAGCTTCTGACGGGCGGATGGTGGTGACGGGAAGGGTTCGCTGGGACAGGTCAGGGCCCTAAGGACTGGGGAGGGGGGCGTCCTCGGTAGTCTAGGATTGAAAGTGATGGCCATCACTGTTCGACCTGTGAGAGACGGAGGCGTGAGATGCCAGGGACCCCGAGGAGGACCTGCCGGCTGACCACAGACACTGCCTGTCAGCCTCCTGCCAAGGGCTTGCTACTCCGCGGGTCACGCATCTCACTGAATCCTCACAGCGCTACTTAATACACTCCGACATCTGTGTCTTATGGATGGGAAAGCATTGCACTCATCTCTGGTGTCTAGTCTGTATAAGCTCGTGATGTTTGCAGACAGGAGAGGGGGTGGGAGAGACGGACAGACGGAGCGATGAACAGGGCAGATGGACACGGGTCTTCTGGACAGTCACCTCTCCGTGCAGAGGAGCCAGGAGCCAAACTAAGGTTTGCTGGGCCCCACGCCCCCGCCCACCTCACACTGGTGGATGGGAGAGGAAAAGGTGATGAAGGAGCCGCAGGGTCTGCACATGGTGCCGGGGACACGCCTGCCTGGTGGACGGGAGAGGAAAAGGTGATGAAGGAGCCGCAGGGTCTGCACATGGTGCCAGGGACATGCCTGCCTGGAAAAATGGCTCCAAGTCTAGTTAGTAAGCATATAAAAGTGAATGCACAGCACGGGCGGGCAGGAGGCTCCTTCAGGTTTTTCTGTGATGTTATGATGCTACCTTTTGTCCAGCCCACTGCGTGTGTGTGTGTGAGAAACCCAGAGCGTGAAGCTCTGGGTGTACGTGTCAGGGAAGCAGGATAAAGGACGACTGCTTTCTTTTTAAACAGCTTTAAGATAGTCATAATACAACATCAATGCAAAAGCGTATCTTTAAAAACAAAACCCTCAGGCTGGGCACGAGCAGGCAGAACGGGGCACTTAGGGAGCCGCCCCCTGGCAGGTGGACGGTTAGCGAAGGCCTCCCTTCAGGACAGGGAAGCCTGGGTGAGGTGCTGGCTGCGGGCCTCCCGGGGCGAGACCCCACAGAGGCGCCCCCGGCCCTCACCGCCCCAGCGCCGCGGCCTCCCGGCCGTGTCGGGCCCCATCGCAGGCTCCTGAGGACTGACGGACAGCAGCGCGGATGTTCAGACCAGGCCCATCAGCCACTCTCCCCAACACGGACTCGGCTCCACTCGCGGAATGAGGAAGACAAGGGCCACAGGGCCCGTTTCCTCTCCACGGTTCATTACAGAGACGCTATGTGGAGCGGACACGGAGCATGCTGAGTCCCTGCTCAGCGCGCCAGCCTTCGAGCGCTTCCTCTAGTCCAGGCTACAGCTGATAAACCCCTACAGATCAGGCTGGTGTCTGTGCCTGCCAGTGCGCTCAGCTCTCCAGCGGGAACTGCATAGACTGTACACCTGGAATCCCCAGTCCAGTCATATCCTGCAATCAGGCCCGCACTGAACAATATAATCTGAAGGGGCAGCAAAAGCCCCCAGAGAGCTGCTCCCCGCTGAGTGATCCAGGTGGGTTCAAGGACTCAGAGATGAGATAAAGAAAAGGAACCTGCTCCCCCCACCCCCGCCCCGGGGGCGGGGGGTTGCTGATTACGAAAAGGGAGCAGGGAGACCCTCTCCATTCAAGCCCACAGAGTTTGCTTGGAAAGATAAAAGGTTTTGGAAGTGCTTGGTGGTGACAGTTGTACCGTCTGTGTGCACTAAGTCCCCCGAGCTGTGCGTGTAAACACGGTTAAAATCTCAAGTTCTAAGTTACACACACTTTGTTGTTGTTGAGTCGCTAAGTCATGTCTGACTCTTTGCGACCCCATGGACTGTAGCATCCCAGGCTCACCACGATATAATTTAAATTATGCATCAACCTGGAGTGAGATTTACGAAGTTATAAATAAGATGCACAGACATGGAGTCTTGCTTATGTAGATTTATGGCTTTTTTTTTCCCAGTGGACCTGGCTGCAAAACCAAGGAAGTATTTACTTCCATTTCATTAGGTTCTACATAAAGTCCATGCCAGATTAGAGGGGAGACGCGGGAAAAAATGAGTTTTCAGAGCCAAGGACTCACATGATCTCAGAGGATTAGAAATGGGCTCTTCCGACCTACACGTCTCTGTGCAAAGGGTCAGCATCAGCACCAGGGATGGAAACCAGGGCCTCACCCCCAGAGCCCGGCTCTCCACCCCATCCTCGGGACCGGCTGTCACCTCTACGTGTAAAACAGGGTCATCCCTGTTCACACACCACATGGATCACAGGCTTGCTGAGGGGAGAAAGTACATACTTAGGTATCACCTTCCATTTTGCTTAAACAATAATTTCCTTTCACCCTCAAGTCTTAAGTCCATATCATTTCAAATTCAGCTCATAGTCATGTAAAATGGAACATGTGCATACAAGTCCCGTTGTCCAAAATTAATGGGGTAAAAGCCATTACGTAACAAACCTGCAATTCAAAAAAGGAGCCTACTAAATTTAATAGTTTGACTTCATTTAGAGCGGAAGACAGGCAGCCAAGCTTCTGAGAGCTCCTTTTTTAAATACATAAATGGCTGCCATCACGTGAGATGGTTTTAATTAAATCTTGCTTAGCTGGAAGGGATTAATGAAAGGTAACGTCACATCAGAACACAGTGAAAGGAAAACCTCTAAGGCGAGCGAACTGCTTTCAGCTTTGCGGGGAAAGTAACGAAAACCTGAGCCTATATTCCATTCTCATATTAAAAGAAAATTACTGGTTTAGGTTTGTAACAATAAAAACGGTCTTCTTGTGTGATGCATGTTAAAGTTGTGTGAAAACAAGCCGAATCAATGCACTCTGTCACACCGTGCGATCTGCCATTCTGCAGCCAGCACGCTGACTCTGCCCAAGCCTCTGTGCACATTCTCCCGAGTAAACCGTGTCAAAACCTCCAATACTCAACATTTCCCCCTTCCCCAGAGGAATTGCCTATGACCCCCTCCTCAGCTTTCTATCACCAAGTCCCACACATGCTGCCTCCTTTGTGTCACTCCCTGCTTGGAGCTGAGATGTATTTTGAAGAAAGAGCTGAGGGACTGAACGTGAGGTGTGAAGGGGAGAGACCAGAGGTGGCCCTCGTGTTCCTGGCCAGAGAATCTAGGCCAACAGTGTGGCCACGGTGAAGCCAAGAGGAGAGCCCTGGGGTGAAACAGAGCAGAGAAGACCAGGAGGGAGAGACAGACAGGCAGACAGAGAAGCAGGTCTGTGTCAGGTTGGCATTCAGCTTCCATATTATGCATGTCTATGATCCATCAACGGAGATCACTCTGCTGCTTTTCAGACTGCACCCAAGCCCTGCATTTCGGACTCTTCTGCTGACTAGGAGGGCTACTCCATTTCTTCTAAGAGATTCTTGCCCACAATACCTTGGTCACCTGATGTGAAGAGCCAACTCACTGGAAAAGACTATGATGCTGGGAAAAACTGAGGGCAGGAGAAGGGGATGACAGAGGATGAGATGGCTGGATGGTATCATCGACTCAATGGACATGAGTTTGAGCAAGCTCCAGGAGACAGTAAAGGACAGAGGAGACTGTCGTGCTGCAGTCCACGGGGTTGCAAAGAGTCAGATAAGACTTAGCATCTCAACAACAACAACAAATGATCCATCAAATACCCTTTAAATTTTTCATTCTCTTGAGACTTCCCTGGTGGTTGGGTGGCTAAGACTGTGCTGCCAGTCAGGGGCCCCGGGTTCCACCCCAGTCAGAGAACTAGAACCCATGCACCACAACTGAGAGGCCACCTGCGGTGAAGACCTGGTGCAGCCAAATAAAGATTTTAAAAAATAATGACATATACTCTAAATTTTTCATTTTCTTCATATACAGCTGCCCTTCATACATATGATCTAATTTAATGCACCTGAACACAGCAGCTCCTAAGTACATGCTTTTTACTGCTAATGCCCACTGGAACCGAGCAGCTGAAAGAGTCCTAAATGACAAAAAAGACCAGAAGGTGGTGGAAATGAGTGCAGCAGGCCGGGGGCCTGCCTGCTGTAATGACGACGCGAGGCTCTAAGAGGCACAGCTCATGCCATTTGCGTAAGGCCGCCCCAAATCTTCCCAAGAAAGGCAGGAAAAGAAGCTGCAGGTCCAGGATTCTGGAAGGATGGAAGGCAGTAAAAACACGCAGGAATCAGGCTTCAATTCTCAGTGACGACGAAACCTCCAGCTCACAAGTGCATTCCACCTGCCTGGAGCACCAGCAGGGACGAGCCTGACTCTCGCTCCAGGGGGACTGAGCGTCAGGAAGTGTAACCCACGGATCTCGCCTTTTCTCCGTTTGGCCAAATAATGTGTTTTTCTCAGTGTGTCTGTGCAAGGCTTAGTCAGCCTTATAATAACTTACAAACGTATAATAACTTCACTCATTCATTCCATTCCTCAGCAAACATTTATAAAGCACCTACCGCCCACCCCTGCTCCCCCAGATGGACAAGACACAGAGCGTTTGCCTTTCAGGAGCGTGGAGGCCATTAAGAAGAAGGACATGTAAAGGAAGAGGCATCTGTCATTTCTCTGTCCCCACCTCTTCCTCCCTTTATCTCCCACTTTTCTCTCTCCTTCAATTATAATGCAAAGACCAAGGTATATTTTATGTTATTGAACAGCTTTTACCTTTGTCTTTATTTATTTATTTTTGATGTAGACCATTTTCAAAGCCAATGCAGATGCCAGAGACTCAGGTTCAATCCCTGGGTTGGGAAGATCCTCTGGAGGAGGAAATGGCAGCCCACTCCAGTATTCTTGCCTGGAGAATCCCAAGGACAGAGGAGCCTGGCAGGCTACAGTCCATGGGGTCACAAAAAGTCAGACACAACTTAGCAACTAAACTACAACAATATACATACATACACTCATATACATAATATATATATACACACACACATACATATATACACAAAAACCAAGGCAGTATCTAGAAAGTTAATAATTCAATAAATAAAAATGATACTCAAACAGCATATGTGTGCTTAAGAGCAGAGCAACACCCTGGTTCTCAAATGGATCCCAGTTGCTAAGAGCAGATAAGTCTGCAGCATCCAGGCAAAGCTTCGTACGAAAGTCAACTTCAGATTTCACCCACGGGGATGAACAGGAACAGGCTGGAAGGGCTTTGGGGGCGATCATCGCCGGGAGCTCCATGGGACAGCATGTTCGTGTCTGAAAACTCCCTGCATCACCAGTGAACAGTGAGCTCAGCTTTAAGTCCAAAGCAGCAGTGAGCAATAAACAAACACGTGAATTAGGTTCTGCACACACTTCCATGGGGAAAACTAAAGGCCCACAAAGATCACGGGTGACTGTAGGCAAAAAAAGTTATTTCAAACCTAAATTGCTGATGTGAAATGGAAAGGGTGCGATTTAAAAATATCAGGGGCATTGGTACAGACTCATCTTCTCACAGCTATCAACGGGTTTAATAAAGTCAGAATTCTTAAAGGGTTCAATAGAGAAGGGTTATCAGGAGTCCCAACGTAAAAATCATGGACTTTTTTTATATGTCCTGCTTTATGTATTAGCTAGTGTTTGCAATCAAAAGCATAACAATGACTCTATTTGCTTGATGCTTGCTGATTCTGTAAAGCACTTTCTCAATCTTTATTGATGATATAACACATGTTCCTACACAAATATTAAGCCACCCAGAAAACAAACAGTTGTCTTCCTCAAGGGACCCAGAGTTCAGGGAAGTCACCTTTACATTCACCTCCATGAAGATTATTACCAATTTAAAAGGCTGTAAACATCACTGGGTATCTGAGAATAACAGCCCTGGGGAGAGCTCAGAAAGACTCCACTGCTGTAGTTTCCAAACTGTGCCCCCTGGGAGCTTTTTCTGGGCAGAGTCGGGGAGGTGAGTGATGAAGTTATACTCCCCCCAGCCTCAACTTGTCTCTCCTTTAATCCAAGGCTACAGACTAAGCCTCAAGTCCAAGTCCTGCTATCCTAGCAGCCTCACGAAGAGTCAACATCTTCAGCACATATTTGTTCAGTAAACAAGCCACTTGGTTACAAGCTGAAGGTCGGGGTAAAGCCAAGAGCTGTGTCTATCTTTCTGGAGTTCATACATTTCATAATCTATATCCACTGACTTTCAAAATAAAGTTGCATGTTTGTTCATGTGGCCACACCTTCCACAAATACCCGTGAAGTTCCGAGGAAAAAGCCAGGACGGCTGGCAGGCACGGAAGGACGTGGGGTTTAATAAAGCACAGTTCTTCACAGACCTCTGTCTGCATGGGATGCCAAAAGCCACCTGAGAAGAGACGGTGAAAGTCCTGAATGCAGTTTCAAGAAGATGATGTGCTGGAGTGCTGGGAAGAGGACTCAGCGGAAGACAAGATGAGCTCCGGAGAGAAGCCAGCAGAGACTGGAGCCTAAAATCTGTGAGGTGGGAGCGCCTCACAAAGGGAGCTTTCAACAGTGTGAGAGCTGGATCGTAAAGAAGGCTGAGCGCCAAAGAACTGATGCTTTCAAACCGTGGTGCAGGAGAAGATGAGAGTCCCTTGGACGCAAGGAGATCCAACCAGTCACTCCTAAAGGAAACCAACCCTGAATATTCACTGGAAGGACTGATGCTGATGTGCTAATATTTTGACCACCTAATGCGAAGAGCTGACTCATTAGAAAAGACCCTGATGCTGGGAAAGACTGAAGGCAGGAGAAGGGGACGACAGAGGATGAGATGGTTGGATGGCACCACCAACTCAATGGACATGAGTTTTTGAAAACTCCAGGAGATGGTGAAGGACAGGGAAGCCTGGCGTGCTGCAGTCCATGGGGGTTGCAGAGTCGGACACGACAGAGCACAGCACAGCATATTGTAAATCAACTATACTTCAATAAATTTTTTTTAAAAAATTAAACTTAAAAAATAAAATAGAGGAATTAGCAGGAGAGCAGGGTATAAAGAAACAGAGGCAGTGGACAGATGCTTTCAGTTTAGTTAAATTCTGGTCAACGATTTGCTGAGCAGCAGCTACATCCCAGGGCGGGTGTGGGCCCTGGTGATGGGAAAGATCAATGAGACTCAGGTCGCTTCAAGAGCTTCTAGCCTGGTTTGGAAAACAGAGTCATAAACAGGTAACTTTAAGATCAGGAAGTAGGTGAAGTCAAGTCTTCCCAGCGTGGTCTGTGAGCACCTGCAGAAAGGCTCTGATGCAAGGTCACGTTCAGGGAAGACAAAAGGCCAGGGGACTTCCCCCAACTGAGTGAGCGGCGGAGCCGACAGTTAAATCCACATGAAATGATAAAAACAGGCCTGGGCTGCTTCGCGTAAACCTTGGAGGCAGGTCGGTGGTCAGAGGAAAACTCAAGTCCTGATGGAAAGGAACGTGATTCATATCAACCAAGAAAATAACTACTTTTGGTCATGGTTCACAGAAAGAAATTATGAAGTTGTTCCAAATCCCTTAGTAAATACTCTAATTTTGGAATTCAGTGCTTTTTTTAAAAATTTGATTTAGGCATGACATGTAATTACAAAGCTCCTGTGGGTAAAGTTAGGGGAAAAGTGTTTCATATTTAATGTCTGGTTTGGCTTTGATTTCAATCAATGTTGGAAATGGGGTAAGAACTGCCTCCAAATGAAAGGAGGATATTACAGTTTAGTTAGAAAGGCAGAGGCCGTAACAGAGGCAAGCACAGTGTTGCCACTTCTGAAACTAGAAGGTGCCCACAGGCAGCGGCAGTGTTCAATTCTTAGAGGTAAACACATGTGGAAAGTTTCCCTAAATAAAACACTTTCATTTTCTCGAGATTACATGGAGCTTATGTGACAAAGTCAGTCCACATTAATATGTAAATTTCTACCCAAGTGTTTCCCTTGGTTTATCTTGGACAACAATTCACAAGGAGCCGTAATACATTAATTACCTCTCTTTTATCAAGTATGTTGGGAATGAATAAAGCATCAGAGATACGGAACATGACATTAATTACTAAGCAATGAGGCCAGAAGAGTCCAAAAAGGAGACGTGAAGGCGTCCGAGGGGCTCCTAAGCCCATGGGTAGCGGTGACAGAGCTCAAGGGAAGGACTTGCCACAAAGGAACCAGGAAAGTTTTCATATAAATAAGGACGTTGGGCAGAGAAAGAGCAAGAAAATTAAAAAAAAAAAAGTCAACCTTACAAAATGAGTATTACATTTCTAAATTGGATGCCAGAAAATATAAGGCAAAATAAGTTTTAAAACACAATAAGTTGTTATCCAGAATTACTTGTGACGTAGAGCTACTTGTGGATTTTAAACGCTGTACACGCGTCTGCAGGCAGGAGAGTCTACAAGGACACAGGGAAACCAGTGGACGGCGGTGCTCGGGGAGACTTTATACCACTTTCCCCCCTTCTGTTCATGTACATTTTTCCTAATTCTTCAACCATTAACTAAATTTATAAAAATATGACTTTAAAGATGATATTCAGAGTAACAAGGTACAAGATTCTGAAGTGCTTTTTGAATCATTGTTAAGAGAAAACTAGGAAGCGTGTATTTAGAATCAAACTTGCTTTGTTACAATGTGAGCCTAGCAGGTATTTAACACAGTTCTCTGAGTTATGGTGCTGGGTGCTCAACCTCATGGGTCTATATGGAAATGAGAAAACCCAACTCTGAAATGCTCAAGGACAGAAGCAGAAACAAGAATCCAAAGACCAAGAAAACAGGAACAACCAGATCAATGTCATCGGCTTAGAGCCCTTCGGTTTTATACACCAGCAATTCCACACTCAGCAATTCCCTTTTTAAAAATGCACACATAAGATACACACAAAAATGCGTGGCACAGAGGGGTTTATAACAGCAATGTCTGTAAGAGTTTAAAATTGGGACCAAGCTAAGAGTGCAACAGTGGTTACCAGGTGCCCACTTGCTACCGCGCTCCAGAGCCTTATAAACGGGTAGACGTCCAAACACAGTGAGAGGCAGAAGGAAAGCTGGCTGCAAACGAGAGCAGAATACATCTCAGCATCTGTGCACCACTCAGCTCCCCACTGAGGGGCCGTGGAGCCGCTCCAACAAGGATCACAGCCCACCAAGAAAGGCACCAAGGTGATCAACCGGTCCATCCTAAAGGAAATCCACCCTGAATATTCACTGGAAGGACTGATGCTGAAACTGAAGCTCCAATACTTTGGCTATCTGATGCAAAGAGCCGACTCATTGGAAAAGCCCCTGATGCTGGCAAACACTGAATGCAAGAGAAGGGGGTAACAGAGGATGGTTGGATGGCATCACCAACTCAATGGACATGAGTCTGACCACTTGGGGAGATAGCCTGGCATGCTGCAATCCACAAGGTTGTAAAGAATTGGACACACCTGAATGACTGAACAAAACAAGAAAGGCACCGCTGTCTTAGAGAATGGGAGGGAGTCATGTTCACAGGCTTTGGGGAGGAGTGAAAATGTACACTAGACTGTGTCGGCGTTTGCACAAGTCTGAGACAGTAGGAGCCACTGTGCTGCAGGCCTCGCAGGCTATCCAAGTGACTGCGTGTCACGTGAATTCAAATGACTGTGTATCGTGAATTATCTTTTTTTTGTTTGTTTGCTGTTTAAAACTATTTTTCTTTCAGTTTTATTGCAAGACAATTGATATAGAATATCATATATGTTTAAGGCATACAACATAAGGATTGACACAATTAATTAACGTTCTTCATCTCACATAAATACAAAAGAACTTTACCATGTGATGAGAACTGTTATTTTAAAAAGCTAATGTTTAGTCGCTCAGTCATAGCTGACTCTTTGCAACCTCATGGACTGCAGCCCACCACGGTCCTCTGTTCATGGGATTTTCCAGACAAGAACACTGGTGGCCATTTCCTTCCCTAGGGGACCTTCCTGACCCAGGGATCAAACCCATGTCTCCTGCATTGCAGGCAGGTTCTTTACCACTGACCCACCAGGAAAGCCCTGAATCCTTGGCTGGCCTGGTTCAGCAGCGCCCCAAACAACACTGAAAGGCCACGCGTCCCATTATGTCTTATTTCCAAATTTAAAATAGTTTTCTCATGTTTTTGCTCTTTTGAGATGCTTTCCCCCTAGATTTTCTGGATTGAGATTTTGTTCTGAGTTATCTTGAGATGGTCTGTCTGGGGATGCCTGAAATATGTTCTCCGGCGGTTTCTGGTGCGTTGTCATCCAGCACACGGGCTTCTCCAACCCCAGCACCATTGGGCAGCGTCCTCCGCCCAGATTCCACAGCAATTTTACAGTCTGCGAATCCGCCTGAAATCCGAAACCCGCCAAGTTCCACCAAAGCCGTCTCCTGCTATAACCCTGTGTCACTATTAACCTCCTAGGCTGAAGGAAATGGACTGGCACAATCAACATATCAATGGGGGGTTCTTTGGTGGGGGTGGGGGATCTTACTTTTGGCATGTGACAATTTCAAGGGCACATCTTAAAGCTAAAGGTGGAGCGTGAACTTGGTCCTTTCCAGTCGGATTCGCTGCATAAGCACACGGTCCCCTGGAGCCCCGCTTCCCTCAGCATCATCAGACCCTCAGCTAGACCACCTCCTCCACCAACCACGCCCGCAGGAGGCAGGCTCCCCGGGCAGAGGGCCCAAGAGCCACACGGCCAGCGGTCCAGGGTCTCCATCCGTGTGCGCACACAGGCACACCCGAAAACAAGAGACAAGTCATCCGAGGCTGCAGAAGGGTCTCCCGGCTCGACCACGGGGTTTACACTTGAACGGGGTTGCCCGAGGGAGATAAGGAGCAGGAACAGTCTTCAGGAAGCTCCAGCTCAGTGCCTTTATCACAGATGAGGAAACAGCACAGGAAGAAGGGAAGGGCTGAGTCACCAGCCAATCCTCGGGGAGGCAGAGTTCCAACCCGGGGGCTGGTCCGAGGGTCAGAGCGTCCACCAGGACAGCACCCTTGGGAGCTGGTCATCTTCCCACAACCGGAGCTCCTGGGTGCTCAGTGTGGGTGCGGCTATGGCCACGCTAAGGCTCTGATTTTCTGACTATCGCACTTGGATTTGATCAGCAAGACCAGTGAAGATCAGCTGCACAGAGGGGCCCGTGCTTACCGCGGGTCTGAGCCCAAGGTGTCTCCTTGCTGAAAGGTCGGGGGTGGCAGGGATGTGCGGGGCCCAGGTGAGAAGTCAGGCCTGAGCCAGCCGAGCAGCCCAGCGGAAGGGCAGGGGGTTGTCCGCGCTCCAAACCTGAGTGAGGCCAGGACGTGCGTGGGGGTGATGGAGCAAGTCCGCAAGGAGACCAGGTTGGAGGCCTGTCAGAGCCCCGGCCGCAGGCAGACAGAGCGGGAGCGGGCCCCGGAGCTGCACTGATCCTCGTCCAGGTCTCAGGATGCAGTGGAGGGGAGGGGCCCCCCGTGCAATCGGGGACGTCTGATGCCAGGAGAGAGGACAGGGGTCCGGGAGGAGATGCAGGCACTCCCCCAGCTCTGACCCTCTGCCTCCGCGGGGAGAAAGAGGAGACCGAGAGTGCTCCCGGGTCAGGCCTCTGCGAGGGCACGACCCGCTCCCAGCCACCAGGCCAGTCTGCGGTCAGGGTCTGGGGATGGTGGCAGAGGAGGTGCTGCCTCTCCATAAGGCACTAGTGTCTCTGAAAACCGACTCAGTCATTGCACGTGGAGCCCGTGGTTCTCACTGACTCTACGGTCTGGGGTCCACAGAGGAACCCCAAGGAGCTGGGCCGCTCTGCCCAGAAGCTCCTTCGCAGGAAGGAGCCTGGTGGGAGGGCGTCTGCAGACAGACTGGACCGTCCCTCCCCACCTCGGCCCTGAAGTCTGCTCACTCTGCACTTCTTTTTGGCAACTGAGTGCTAAACCCAGGAAGGAAAGATGAGGTCAATTCTGTGGAAACACCTGTCATGGATTTCTGCTCCCTTGACAAAGAGAAAATTGGAGAAATGCTGATAAGGTTCCTGGGCTATAAATAATGACTCAGATATCTCCACCCTGGTGCCTGCAGTGGGACATCTGTGCAAGCCTGGGGGCTGTGACCACAGCACGGCGCACCGAGGAGAAGCCTGGGTCCTCGAGGAGCTTCCGCCTCCAGCCTGGGCTCCCGAGAGGTTGCTCAGCGGCTGTAAACACGCGAAGCTTTATTGACCAAACTGATGGGGCCAGTTCTGAGTCTTCTGCCTCTTCATCTCCCCTGTCCAAATCCTCCAAAGAAACAATCTGAGTTTGCTCCACACCCTCGCCCCTGAGCTGTTAGATGACCTTGAAGGTAAGCCCTCCTCTCCCCGAAGGTCAAGCCAACTTTGCCAGAGCTTTTCATGAAAGGACGTATGGAAAGAAATCTGACCCAATTTCCAGCTCTTCACCCCATTTTAGAAAGTGACTTTTGGGACTTCCCTGGCAGTCCACGCTTCCACTGCAGGGGGCAAGGATTCGATCTCTGGTCGGGAAACTAGAATCTTGCACAGCAGCCCCCAAAATAATTTTTAAAAAAATGGTTTTCACTGTTTTGTGTACCAGTTCCATAAAGCTTAGAAAACAGTCTACTCAGTATTTGAGACTCATTTGGATTCACTAGACCGAAAATGGGTTTCACATTTGTTCTCCCCTAAAGCCACGGGGAGCTGAGAAGCCCGGTTTTGCTCTGTGATGACCGTATTTTCCCGTGACTGTCCTGTCGGTGACACACCATTGCAACCCAGCTCCACTCAGCACCTCGTTGCTGCGCACCTGTCATGTGCAGACACGGGCCCGCGTGACGTGACGAGCCCGGGACACGAGTGCGTCGTGCGGGCAGCACACGGGCAGCCACGATGACGGCTGTGCACACGCGCATGTGGCCCCAGGATGGGGTGCAGAGCCTGTCTGGTAGGGAGGGCGTCGGCCGCTCCCTGTGAGGCATACAGGTGCCGCCCGCGTAAGACGAACTCTGCTCTGGGGAGCGCGGCTCGTGGCACAGAAGCACCAGGGAAATGAAACATTAGATCCGCAGTCGCAAAGGGAGACCGACGGGGCAGGAATCAGGGGCCACGTCCAAGATAAGGCTCAAGTTCACTCATTCAATATGTCCTCAGGCTCTAGAACTCAGGCAACACTTTATGCAAACATGATAAAACACCACCCCCGAAAATAAAGATAACCAAATATAAATCAAACGTAATGAAGGGCTTAGAAAAGGTTGTGTTTCTGTCTCACTGGAAACAGAGCCGACGGGACTCACTAGGTGGACACGCAGAGGTTTGAGGGACTTCCTGGGCTCGGGGGGGACTGAGCAGAGGGCCGCCGTCCACGTGGAATCACCCGCTTCCTCTCTCACCCAAGCAGCTGCAGGTGGGTTTCCAAGTCTCGCTGTCTTTCCTGGTCACCCTAGTAACTAACCCTTGAAAGCAAGTCCTCACCCCCAGCACCAGCACCTTCACGCGTGTCAAGGGAACTTCCTCCTTGGCACGTGACCCCAAGGTTTCGTTTCTCTCTTCATCCTGGGGCGGGCAGCCAGACCTTGTTATGCTCTCCCCAGGCCTCCTGAACCCCCACCCCCCAGCACCAAGAAGAGAGCCCACTCCCAAACCTGTGACCAACGAGCCACCGCCAGCAGGGGCAGGGCCTTCCAAACCGTCTTTAACCTCCTGATGGAAAGCTGCACCCACACCTTCTTCTCAGGCCCCCGAGTTCACGGAAACTAACAGATCCTGGGGCCACCTTTTCCCAGACCCCAGCCCTAAGGCCTTGGCACATTCCGCCCCTTCCAACGTCTCTTTCCTAAAGAACCATGAGGACCCGTGCTCGTGGGCTGGGAGACCCACCCAAACGACGTCCATGCTGCTCCTCAGCCTGAGACGCGGATGCGATAGGAGCCACAGGGACTAGGGGACCAAGGTCTCCGGGGGAACCAGGGGGATGGTGACCACTTGGCCAGCACACCCTCAGCACTCCAGGTGGATGCCGTGCTCGGGTCTGCAGGTCAAAACTGACATTGTGAAAATGATTGCTCCCAATTGCCAGTGACTCATTAAAAAGGTGAACACCTGTGTACATGTGTATATACACAGGTGTATGTACATGTGTATGAACATACGTGCAGTTCTTCCTTTACACGCTATGCTTATCTAGGCTGTACCAACAGTCCATGAGCTGCTTTCAGTAAGAGATTTTTCTTCTTAAAGATGACATTTTATTCCCCTAATTAAGCTATGAAACACAGAAAGCAAAAACTGGAGGTGGTAGGCATAGATGTTCACGTTTTCGTAAACTGATTCTAAGAAAGCTGCCATCATTGGTAATGAAGACTTACATCGTGGCTTAGAAGCTTCCTTAAAAGGACATAAAAACTGTTTAAATGCTTTAGTAAACAGTTGATGAGTGTCTTATTTGGAGAAAGGGACAAACTCGCAATCATGAAGACATTTGTAGATGCTACAGGTGAGGCTGTAAGAAATAAGACACTCTGTGTCGCAGTGTAACGATATTCCAGTATCAGGCAGATGGAGCTGCTCCGCTGAGACGACCCATCCCTGGAGGTGGACGCCGGCGGCCTGGGCCTTCCTGTGGCCTCAGCAGGCGGCAGCACACGGCTTCAGGGGACACTGGCTGCTGCTCTCCAGCCTCCCATGTCCTCCCCTGCGTCCTTTCAGGGAGAAGCTGCTTCATGAGAAAGCCAGCCAGCCTTGCTCGCAGGGGCCTGTCCCAGAAACTGCAAGGACCGCTCAGCCTCCACCAGCACCACCAGCCAGCCTCCCAAGTCCAGAGCGGGCGACCTCGACGGGAGCCACCCGTGCTCCACAGCCAGGGGTTCACTTCAAAAGTGAAGGAATGAGAGTTAAAAAATACTGAGAACTGTTCATGAACAACGCCTCGGTGATGGCCCACAAAGCAGCCTCCGTCGTCTGGGAGCCCTTACCCCATGCCCGCTCTCGCCAGGAGATGGCTTTTTTTTTTAAATTGAAGTTGATTTACAATGTTGTGCCAGTCTCTGCTGTACAGCAAAGGGACTCAGTCTCACACACATGTGCATTTTAATAGATACTCTTCTCCATTATGGTTTATCCCACATTAGATACAGCTCCCTGTGCTGTATGGTAGGACCTGTTGCTTATCCATTGTATTACCTGTTCTGTATTTAAGAGTTTGTATCTGCTAACCCCGAACTCCCAGCTCTTCCCACCCCACCTCTCCCCCTTGGCAACACAGGTCTGCTCTCTACACCTGAGTCTGTTCTTGTAGATAAGTTCATCCGTGCCTCTTTTAGACTCCACTTATAAGCGATATATTTGTCTCTTTCTGACTCACTACGACAATCTCTAGTTGCATCTACGTTGCTACAAATGGCAAACTCTGTTCTTCTCTATGGCTGAGTAGGATTCCATCACATGCGTGTACCACATCTCTATCCCCTGTCTGTCGATGGACACTGAGGCTGTGAACACCGCTGCTATGAACACGGAGTGCAGGCATCTTCCAGAATGCGTGTCTGAATACGTGCCCAGGAGCGGAACTGCTGGGTCATAGGTCGTTCTATTTTTAGTTTTCCCTTTTCCCCACACTCTCTCCAGGATTTACTGTTCATAGATTTTTTTTGATGGTGGCCAGTCTGACCGATATGAGGTGACAGCTCACTGTAGTTTTGAATTTCTCTAACAATTAGCAACGTGGAGCATCTTTTCATGTGCCTACTAGTCATCTGTGTGTCTTCTTTAGAGAAATGTCTATTATGGTCTTTTGCCCATTTTTCAATTGGGTTGTTTGTTCTTTGGTTGCTGAATTGTAGGAGCTGTTTGTATTGATACATATTGGAGATTAAGCAGGTGTCAATTCTTAACTCTCTGACTGCCAATTAATTCACAAGCCCCCACAATGCCCACAAAATGCTTCTACATTGAGCAGACAGGTTCTCAGGTCAATATGCTTTAGCATCTACACTCCCAGTATAAGGGCCTCCCTGGTGGCTCAGTGGTAAAGAACCCGCCTGCTAATGCAAGAGATGCAGGCTCGATCCCTGGGTCAAGAAGACCCCCTGGAGAAGGAAATGGCAACCCACTCCAGTATTCTTACCGGAGAAACCCCATGGACAGAGGAGCCTGGAGGGCTTCAGTCCACGGGGTAGAAGGGAGTTGGACACAACTGAGTAGAAGCACACGCGTCATAACGTAAGCCTAGGCACTCGGGGCGCCTGGTCGATCTGCCATACATTTCTCCGGATAGTTTCACATCACTGCTGCCGCTCACTGGCTGCCTGACACGTGAGCTCTCAGAACCTCAATTACTGCAGCATGAAATGAGCATAAAAAACAGTTAGGGCGATTGCTGCACTGGAATATGAGGCCAGTCTCCATTGTGAACACCAGAGAATGAAGGCTTTCTGAACATGTCCGTCACAGCTCAGGACACACTGGTATCTCCCTGCTGGAATGTTTCACTGTTACTTGGTGGTTGTCAGCTTACACTTACATGTGCAAGATAATACACGCCTGCAGAGGTTGATCAAAACCACTCAGGAGGAAATCTGGTTGGGGAAATATTTTTTATATACAGATGAGATGTTGAGTTTTTTACTTCATGTCCTCCAGAAGTATTTGGATGTGCTTTTCTAAAGGACAGACATATTGAGACAATCTTGGAGAAGACTGTACATCCGTGTTTCTATTTCATAAACCTGTTACTGGGATAAACCCAGGGAGGGGCTAAGACACTTGAAGCCTTTAGTCTCCCCAACCTCACTGTTGCCAGAAAAGCTCGCGTCCAGTGAGCAGGATGGAAACCTGCTTTCATGAATGATTCATCTGTAGAGACTGCGGATGGATTACTCAAAGCCGCAAAGCTGCCCCTCTGGCACGGGGCCCTGGCACACTGACCACCAGTGCCCGGCAGGCTGTGCGCACATGCTCAGCTGTAGCGCAAGAAAGCAAGCCAGAGATCAGGCAGGGAGCGGTCCTCACATACCCAAAGGAAAAAACAGCAATGGCCCAAATACTGGTCTGCTTAAAATCACCCCCAAGAGAATCAGATCAGTATGTACCATAAAATTGAGCAGAAACACCCCCAGCCTACGCCCACACTTCCCTCCTGGCCTCTTAATGTCCCTGAGAAAGAACTGGATGCAGAGATGGTCTCAGGACCAAAATGAAACACGGTCAAACCCCATTCACCCAGCACCACCAGAAGACAAGGTGTTCCACCAGAGGAATTTTCCAGAAAACAGAAACTTTCTGCAACTTCCAAAAGTTATCACTTGGAACCACCACCATTTCTAACGAGTGTTGCAGCCCACACCACCAGGGCCGCATATCCCCTGTTCCGTGCACGCGGCTGCCATGCGTCCGCAAGCGTGGACCCGCTGACACAGGGCTCAGCGCCCGGGGAAGCCATGTGCACTGGCGCCTGACGGGGCCCTGGAAGCAATCCCGCAGATGCTGCAGGGCCATTGCTCCTCAAACAGGAGGCACAGGACAAGGCTGATCGTCCAGTGAGGGCCCACATGCCACTTAGGTTCCAGGCCCCAGTGGGCACTGCGGCATCCCCTGAAGCCGCCCTGCCTTTGTCACCATGCAGGTGTCTACCCCAAGAGCAGAACGCCTTGCAGACAAGGAAACGGGCTCAGATCCCAATTCCACTACCTCGGGGCTGGGCAGACTTCAATCTTGCCCCTCAGAGCCTCTGCTTCCCCATCTGTGAAACAGGGACATGGGAACCCGCGCGGCGTGCCCGGCAGGCACACAACAGGCTTTTCACAAAGATTCCTTCCCTCCTTCTCCCCTTGCTTTCTCTAATCTGATAGAAACTGGGGAAGTCAGTAACCTAAGAAAACTTACAGTAAATTTTCAGAAGATTCTGAAAGGGTCCTGAAAAAGAAGCCCAGTAGCAGCATCAGAATGTCCCCCTAGGGGTTTTCACAGTGGCTGTTTCCAGTTACTCACTGTTCAATTGCTGAATCCCGTCTCTTTGTGACCCCCCAGACTGCAGCGCACCAGGCTTCCCCGTCCTTCACTATCTCCCAGAGCTGCTCAAACTCACGCCCATTGAGCCAGTGATGCCATCCAACCATCTCATCCTCTGTTGCCCACTTCTCCTCCTGTCAATCTTTCCCTGCATGAGGGTCTTTTCCAGTGAGTCAGCTCTTCACATCAGGTAGCCAAAGTGACGGAGCTTCAGCATCAGACCTTCCAATGACTATTCAGGGTTGATTTCCTTTCGGATGGACTGTTTCGATCTCCTTGCTGTCCAAGGCTGTTTCTAGTACTCTGCTTAATTCCAGAGTCCAGGCTCTGTTCCAGAAAGTTGTAGATTTCTTTGAGCCTTAATGTCTTAGATGTAACTTGACTCCAGTGGCCTAAACAGAAGGCAGATTCATTCAGACAAAGATCCTAAGAGAAGAACACACACCTCACTATGTGACTCTGTGAGACAGGTTCTTTTATGGCTCAAAAATATCTCAAATTAAAAATATTGAAATCGGCACACCCCCACCGACGGAGCAGCTGGGGGCACTGCTCTCGGGCCTCCTGGGTGTGGAAATCACTACCTTCGTGAGTTTCTAAAGGTTGTCTTGTTTATGCTGGGCGGCTTCTCCAAACCAGCCTGGTGGATACGAGGCGACAGAGGTTCTCATGTTCAGTAGGAATCCGTGAAATCACCAGGCCCCAGTCTTTGACTTTGAGGAGACTGAGGTCCAGAAGGGCCCAGGAGGTGACTCAGCCGGTCAGTGACGACGGCTCACTCCCGCTGAGCGCTCGAGGCCAGCCCGGTGCTGTGCTGGGGACCCACCTTGTAGCATCACCAGCCCCCGGGGATGGCATCGTACTCTCCACCAGCTTGAGGTAGTTTCTCCAAGACCCAACGCGTCAGAAGCAAAGCCTGAGACTCCCATGTGGGCACGGTCACAAAGCCCCCACTAAGAAACCCGATTCTGCACCCTAAGCACAAAGGTCCTAACCCCAGCAGAGGGCACACAGGACTGCTGGGTCCACACAGCCCCGGAACACACGGCTAAGAGCTCTTCTCCTGGACAAGTGCCTGAAGCAGTGGTGAGATTGTAAGCCGTGGAGAGGACCCCAAGGTGACCTTCCTGCTTAAGTTCTCGGTGAAACCGGAAGCTGCTCCGCCAGCATCACCCCAGACAGGAAACGCCTTCCATCAGGTCACCCAGCTGCTCCCCCAGCCCCACTCTGAAAGCTGCGGGTGTCCATGGCACCCCTGGGACCACGCCCCGTTGCTGTCACCCCGTGTGATGCCTCCTCCTCAGCAGGCGGGCGGGCATCCGTCCTGGCAGCAGAGCCTGGGGTGGAGGGGGTGCGTTCCACTCAGGCCAAGTCGCCGCCTGTCTAGTCTCTCGGAAGCCAGGGCTGGGGGTGGGGGGGAGGGAGAGGGGTTTCCTGGCCTTCACCTTCTCCTCTGACAATGACGGTGACCCCGACAGCCACCCCCGTCACCCAAGACGGCAGAGGAGGGGGCTGCCTGCGGGTTGACAACCTGGGGTCTTAGGCCGAGGGCCCCCTCCTCCGATGCCCGTGGGCAGCACTTCAGGGTCTGGCACCCCAGCCTCTTCAGAGCCTTGGACAGGAGAAGCCGCTGGTGTCCATGCCAGGCGGGACAGGAGGAAGTCCGGCGTGAACGGCAGCCGCAGACCGGGGGTGGGGGCGTGGGCCTCCCGGATGCCCCGACAGGGCAGCAGGCGCTGGGGGGCTCCACACGCAGGCACGCATCCTCAGGCCCCCAGGGGCCCGGAATCCTGCACCCGGGGCCGGCAGGGCGGTGCCTTCCGGAGGCAGAGGGTGCGCTCACAGCAGCTCCTGCCCAGGGCCACCCAGCCTTCTCACGAGGACAGCAGCCCCGGACCCGCCTCGGGCCAGCGTGACCTCCTCTGCTACCACATCCGCCAAGCCCCTATTTCCAAACAAGGTCGCCCGGTGAGATCCCAAGTGGACGTGAATTTTGAGGGGACAGTACCCAAACCCAGCAGAGGGGCAAAGAGAGAGAGAGCCGGAGGGGACTGACGTGCAGGGGGCCCGGGAGTAAGAGGTGTGTGCCCTCCCCACCCCCAACTCAGAGGACAGAGGAGCGGGGAGCGGGAGGCACTCGCTCTGCCCACCTGGGACTCTGTGGGTCGAGTGGAGGAAAACCCCGTGCAGGTCAGACCACAGTGAACCACAGGCCCCGGAGGCTCTTCCCGCACGGGCACGGATGCCATCCAGTAAGCCTGACGGCCATCACCATGCCAAGCCTGTACGTTTCCAGAACCGAGGAGAGGAGGGCATCTCCAGGGGTGATCAGACCCACGGCCCGCAGGCGCCTGTGTTCAGCATCGCCCTGGCAGCTCTGAGTGCCCTGGGAACTCACTCCCCTCCCAGTACCAACAAACTCCCTCCCCGAAAACGCCGCACTCCTGGCAAGGCTGGTGTCTGTGTGGCAATGACAGGCACTTCATTTCTTCAAGCTCATTTGTGAAATGTGTGGGGAGCCGACTAAAATTAATGAACTTTTCCTGCCAAAGAGAACAAGGCTCCAAAATCGGTCTTCTGTTGCCAAATAGTGTGAATGAAGTCAGTTTGCGAAGGTAAAAAATAAGAACATTCCAGAGGAGCAGCTGAAAACAGGCGGTCCCTGAATCGTCTGTGCTGAGAACATTCCTCCTCTGAGAACAGGCGGTCCCACCCGCAGCCAGTCCAGAGCCGCCCCCAGGGGCTGCTCCGTGGCCTCTGCTGCCCACCTCCAACCCTGCCTCCCTTTGCAAACCCCACTGCTGCTGGGAGCCCTCCCCACTCCCACTCCTCTGTTCCTGGCAGGGTCAGCCCGGGGTCACGGGCACCACTGACAGGGATGCAGGGGGGCTTCCCCACCCAGCTCCTCTGTGCCTCAGGGCTTGACCATCTCCCAAACCTTAAGCCTGACCAGACCCTATGATCTCCAAACCCAACTACCAAAATCCGTGCATGCGTATAAGTCGCTTCAGTCCTGTCTGACTCTTTGCAACCCCAAGGACTGCAGCCCGCCAGGCTCCTCTGTCCTTGGGATTCTCCAGGCAAGAATACTGGAGTGGGTTGCCATGCCCTCCTGCAGGGGATCTCCCAGGGATTGACCCGCCTCTCTCAGGTCTCCTGCACAGCAGGCGGGCTCTTCACCACTAGCGCCGCCTGGCTTCTTTCACCCCAGAGTCCATGCACTCACCACCTGGCACCGGGGCCTCACCCCTGAGGCTGACCCCCCAAGATGCCTTCCCTAAGGAGCTGGAACACTGACCCCTCAAGAGGCCTTCCCTAGGGAGGTGGAACACTGACCCCCCGAGAGGCCTTCCCTAGGGAGCTGGAACACTGACCCCCCACCCCCGCCCGAGAGGCCTTCCCTAGAGAGCTGGAACACTGACCCCCCAAGAGGCCTTCCCTAGGGAGCTGGAACACTGACCCCCCCGAGAGGCCTTCCCTAGGGAACTGGAACACTGAACCCCGAGAGGCCTTCCCTAGGGAGCTGGAACACTGCCCACCCCGCCCCGAGAGGCCTTCCCTAGGGAGCTGGAACACTGACCCCCCAAGAGGCCTTCCCTAGGGAGCTCGAACACTGACCCCCCGAGAGGCCTTCCCTAGGGAGCTCGAACACTGACCCCCCCCCCTCCCTGAGAGGCCTTCCCTAGGGAGCTGGAACACTGACGGAGTCGTCCCCGGGCCTTAGCACATGCCGTGGCTGCTGTGTGCAAGAGACAGTCCAGGTGGGTGAGGGGTCTGCGGATGGTCGGCCTGGCTTGTCTGGCACAGACCAATTTGCAGCTGAATAAAATTGTATAAACCAGTTTCAGATTAATTCTGCTAAAACCACATCATGAAACTACAGCGTGGGGCAGACTGTTTTCAGAAAGAAACCGAAGCCCCTAAGTACTGGGTTCATGCCCAACACAGGAATACGCACCATAACTGGGGCTGATAAATAACTCAGAGATCACATCCCACCATTTTTTTTTTTTAAAGAAACAAAACCCAATGCCACTGCTGTGGACTTAGGGGGAAAAAAACACTCAAGTATTCTGACTCCCATTGAGGCTAAAGGGGTCCTACTGGAAACCTCAGAATCATGTGTGTTTACACCTGAGTGTGTTAGGGCAAAACTGAGACCAACATTAGGTCTGAGTAGAGAAAAGCCCAGACATGTGGGAAGAAGTGTAACTGGGTCTCCTTCCCAGTAAGGGCCCGCTTTCAACCCCGTTCAACCCAGAACAGACGACGGCCGTAGAGGGGGGCCTTGGGGGTGTCTCGACATCGCACACAGAAGAGGGGAGGGACGCAGAACTGGGTGGAGGGTGGGGGATCCCCAGTCTCCTCCTGGGGCCCTGAAGCGCCCCACCCCCCCAACCCCAGAGCCCCTGCCCTGAGCCACAGGATGCATGGGGGTTTCTAACTTCGGGTGTTTCCACCTCCATGACCCCCAGCCAATGGGGAGTGAGGGGTCGAAGAAATTTTGGCTCCGTCTCCGGGGCAGTGATGGGGAAGGCATCCTCGGCCCCCGCCCCCCGCGCCTCCCTGCACACAAAGGTGGCTGGACGTGGTGGGGACAGGACTCCACCGTCCAGGTTCAGTGGGGTGTCAGGGGCCCCCTGCTCAGGGAGCCCAGCCACGTGTGTGGTTCAGTCACAGCAGAGACCAAGTCTGGGGCCCCCTTGGGAGTTTCAGGCACACTGCTTCAGCCAGGCCTGCCCCAGGCCTGCCCCAGCCCTCCTGCAGGCCTCAAAGGCATAGGAATGGGCAGGGGTGTCCACAGCTGACGGGGGACACTGAGGTTCCTGGAGGAGCCAGGGGGCGCTCAGACAGCAGGCGAGCCCTCCTCACCCCATGACCTCTGCTGTGCTCCCTCCTTGCCTGGCCTCCTCCACCCCCCAACTCCCCACCCCCCCACCCCCCACGACCCTTGCAAAGACACAGCAGCCTGCCCAGAGGCACCCAAACCAAAGGGCAGTGCCTGGAGACCGGCTGTGCCCGGGCTGGGAGGCGGGTGAAGCCCCACTAGGTGCTGGAGGTGCCAGAGCAGGAAGGCGGAGGCTCTTCAGACAGGCTGAGCTCTGCTGTGTCCAGCAAGTCAGAGCAGCCAGGCCCGAGGGCACAGAGGCCGCCTGGTGCCCCATCCCCCAGTGTGAGACGCGCCGGGCCCACGGAGGGGCTGCAAGCGGCTTTACGCTAGGCGGGCTGCTGGCCCCGCGGAGGGGACGTAAGTGACTTTATGTTACGGGAGGGGGCGATGAAACGGGCTGCTGGCCCCGCGGAGGGGCCGTAAGTGACTTTATATTATGGGAGGGGGCGATGAAGCGGGCTGCTGGCCCCGCGGAGGGGCCGTAAGTGACTTTATGTTAATGGAGGGGTGGTGAAGCGGGGTGCTGGCCCCACAGAGGGGCCGTGACTTCATATAAATGGGGGATGAGGCGGGAGGCCCTTGTCAGCTCTGCTTCCCAGCGACATCCTCTCATCCCGCTTCCTGGATGGTGAGGCTGAGGCAGAATCAGAGTCGTATTTGCCAGGAGCCACAGCATGGCCTTCCTGTGTCCTGGCCCCCGTGAGAGCCCGCCCTTGGCGGGGCTGAGGGGTCCGAGGCTCAGGAATCCGGGTGGGGTGGGGGAACGTGTCCAGGTCGGAGTGGGTCGTGCCCAGGGACGGGGGTGTGTGTTCACAGGGGACTGTGTCCTGGGGGCGGGGGCTGCCATCCCTCCAGGCCCCACTCACCCCCTCACCCGCCGCTCCCCTCCCCATCAGGCACCACCACCCAGGCCCCACAGGGAGCAGAAGTACCACTCCTGCAGAATACCTGCTCCAACCTCTATCGCTGCCAGAACATGACAAGCAAAAGCATCTTTCTTCTGTGGACATATTCTAATTAGGAAAAAAAGTGTATTGTGTTATTCTAGGAAACAACAGAATTTTAAATATATACGATATGCATGTTAACACACAAGCCCAAATGAACAAAAGCACCTTTTACAGATATTGTTCCAAGGTTGGGGGGGGGGAAGTATTTCTAATTCTGTACTTTAAAATCTTTGTAAATTAAACCTTGCTCCCTGATATTAACTCCTATCATGTTCTGTCATTAGACTCTCCACCGAGAGACCAAATCTGCAAGACACCAACATGCAGAGCTCAAGTTCTACAATTTAATATGTGGCTTTGCCAGCCAGGCATGTACCCCTTCTATTTCCTTCTAAAGATGAATACCTGCGGCTAATTTTCTAAATCTCATCATTTTGAATCAATACACCACTTGGTTAATGGAGTGAGGAATCCAAGACAGAAGACCAGACAGAGACACAGAGTCACCGTGTGGCTCCTTCTGAGTCAGCTGGGCACCTCCCCCAGCTCCCCTCTCACCACCAGACCCGTTCTCTTTCTAAGGTGAGAAGAGAGCCAGCGAGTGGGTCACATTCTGCTTTGCCTTCAGCAAAGCTCTGAGGTCTCCCTCGGCAGGCAACCTCCACGTCACAGTTCCAAACAGTACCGTCTTCTTCAAAAGCTCAAGTAAAAAAAGTCAAAATGTCTTGCTAGTGGCGTGAGCCGGGGGTCGTCACAAACACCGCAGCACAGTTCACTGAGACACACACAGTCCGGGGCAGGAGCACAGGGCTGGGCGCACAGCTCACGGCCCCCAGGCCCGAGGTCCCCATCGCTGGGGACAGCAGGCGCCCTGCCCCACCGCCCCGCCAGAGCTCCCAGGAAGTGTGTGGCTGAGGGCCATCTCAGTGACAATGAGGGCACCAGAGGAAACGCCCCGGCGGGGCCTCTCCCCAATGCCAAGCTCCCCATCCCCTTTGTGGCCTCCCCCTCCCAGGGTCAGCCTGCCCCCCCTGCCCCGTCCCAGGCCTTCTCGCAGACACAGCCCCCTCGCTTCCAGCCCCCAGGACCATGGGCAGCACCCAGCACTCACACGGCAGACTGGGCAGTGGGCAGTGGGCATCTGAGCCTATTTTTTTTAGGCAGGAAATCATCTGGTTTTATTTAGAGGCTGCTGGTCATATGATGGAAAGACAAGTGTAGCACAAAATTACAGAGGTTTTAGCTCATCACACAATACAAATCATTAGGTCTTTACAATTCATTCGAGTTTTTGAATTTAACTCCCATTTCATGTGCAGCTAATCAATACATCCCCATCAGAGTGACATGTTTATGTAAATCCATCCTGTTTGCAGAGCTCCACACTCACAGGAGCTGACCAGTCGGGGGCATGCAGGACACTCCCTAAGACAAGGGACAATGGAGTCAGGGCCTCATGCTGGAGTGAGGCGGACAGGCAGGGCGGCGGGCCCTCTAGACCCACAGTGGGCTACAGGAACGCATCCTCGGCAGTTAAGAGCCACCACCCTAAGCCTGGACGCCCCCATCCCGGCCTATTTTTACCCCGCGCCCTCTCTCAACACCTGCTGTCCTGCTTACAGAGGCCACAGCTTCGTGTCCACGTGCCTCTTCTCTGAGCTGAACTGAATGTGAATGATGGACACACTGCTGCCTTCAGCCTGGTGTCAGGGACGAAGACGGGAGCTCTGGGGGAAGAAGAAGGGCGGGGCAAACTGGATTCAGAGACCTTGAAGGAGGTCGGGGCTGGGTCTGTTTGCTGCTTGACATACGTTTGCTTTTCAAAAGTGGCTGAGGAATCACAGGAAAACAGTACCATCTTCAGGGTCCCACCAGGACTTCCTCAGGGAGCTAGTCCTCCAAATATACTCTTAATGACTTATTAGCCTGTCTTTTGATGGCTTGATATTGAAGCAATTCTGGAACTTACTTCTATGACAAACTCTCTTAAATTAAAAGGGAGTCATTTGTTGTTATTGGAGCTGAAGCTCCAATACTTTGGCCACCTGATGCAAAGAGCCAACTCACTGGAAAAGACCCTGATGCTGGGAAAGTTTGTAAGCAAGAGGAGAAGAGAGAGGCAGAGGATGAGATGGTTGGATGGCATTACCAACTCAATGGACACATTTGAGCAAACTCCAGGAGACAGTGGAGGACAAGGAAGCCTGGCGAGCTGCAGTCTGTGGGGTTGTAAAGATTTGGACATGACTGAGTGACTGAACAACCTTTGTTAAGTGAAACAAGTCCACAGAGAAATAAGCACCGTATGCTCTCTTATCTGTGGAATCGACATGAAAACACCAACCTCACAGATTTGAACAACAGATTGGTGGCTGCCAGAGCAGAAGGTGGGGGGTGGGAGAAATGGGTGAATGTTGTTTGTTTAAATAAGTTCAATAAATAAAAGAACAGTCTTTTCAACAAACAGTGCTGGACGTCTGGCTATCCACCTGCAAAAGGAATGTCACTGCAACCCCACCCACAGTTTATACAAAACCCAAGTCCAAATGGATCACCCGTTTAGCTAGGTGTCAAAAGCCAAAACTGCAAAACTCTAAGAAAACATTAAACTTTCATCATCTTGGATTAGGCAGGGGTTTCTCAGATATAACACCAAGTGACAGAAGGAAAAACAAGAATCACATCAAAAGTTTTATCCTTCAAAGGACATCAGTAAAGTGAAAACACGGCTCACAGAATGGAAATCATTGCAAGTAACACATCAAATAAGGGACTTATATTCAGAATATATAGAAAACCTCTTATCCTGCAGCAAGAAACCAATTTTAAAATGGGTAAAGGATTTAAATAGACATTTTCTCCAAAGAAAATATACAAATGGCCAATAAATGTATAAAAAGATGATAAATGCAAGTCATTAGGGAAACTCAAGCCACAATGAGACACCACACTCAGCCAAGACGACAGCAAGTGCTGGCGTAACTGTGGAGAGACTGGAACGCTCATGGCTGTGGGCTTCGACGTTATGTTTGGCAGAGCTTCAAGTTAAACATTGCTACCGCAGGACTCTGCAAGGCCACAAGCTCTGGGACACAGTGAAGGCTGGAGGGCAGGGAAGCCTGGCATGCTGCAGTCTATGGGGTCGCAGAGAGTCGGACACGAGTTAGTGACAACAGAATGAGTCTGTCTACAGGTGGAAGCTGAAGTCCTCTGAGGCATCGCAGTTAGAGACCCTCCCCCAGGACGGCTTCAGCCAGGCCTGCGCCTGGGTGAGGGGCGTCCTCTCCCCCAGACCACCAGACAGCTTCCACTTGGGGTCACTGTTCTACATGGCCAACACCCCAGACGCTCGGGCTCCAGGGTCATCAGCATAGACCCGCTGCCCCTGGGACAGCCTGGAGACGTAGGTGTCGGACGCGCTTGCACAGGGCTCTGCATCTCCTGTCTCTTCCTGGTCAGGGTTCAGGCCTGGAGGCACCTGGACAGGTGGGGACTGGACCCCAGGGAGCTCACTTTGCAGGGAATCACGGGGGCAAGGGCTTTATTCGGAGCCCTGCCCCCCACCCTGGGAACGTCACAGTCCAGGTGGCGAATTCAGGGGCAGCTCGTGTCACAACCTCAGGGCCCCATGGAGCGGGCTGTGTGTACTTCACGTGCCCCGTGTGCCCAGGACGTGGCGTACGCCATGTGCACTGCACGTGTGCCCGGGACGTGGCACGCACGATGTGTTCTGTGCGTTCTGTGCGTTCCGGGTGGAGGGGAAGGTGCTCAAAGACGTCAGAAACTGAGTGGGATTTTTCCAAACCGCTAAGAAAAGAAACACGGAGGGAAGGAAATTATGTTTTGCTGTCAAAAGCTTTATTCTCTCCACCAGGTGCATATAAGGGCTTCAGAGGCGGGAACACCTTCAACAAATAACTCACAGCTCGAGCGCCAAAGCCGAACTCCTACTCAGGCGGCAGGGGAACCCTCCTGAAGTGCAGCCTGAGCCCAGCTCTGCAGAGAAGCCGCGGAGCCCGCCCCCAAGGCGAGTCCAGCCCTCCACGTGGAGCCCCGCCCCCAAGGCGAGCCTCTCCTCCCAGAGACCCGCCCCCGGCCAGGGACCCACTGAACCGGCCAGTTGACCAGCATGGGGTCCTGAATCTTCCGAAAGGTGTTCCCTGCAGGTCACAGGAGGAGGGCTGAGCCCCGGCCTTGCTCACCGGGCAGTCAGCCTCTCAGAAACCCTCCAGCGAATGAGACCACCGCCGCCACCCACCGTCAGAAGGACAGAACACCCCCGGTCACACCGCTAGAGGCCGCCCACCGTGAGGCAGGTGAAAAGCGAGGCAGGACTGGAAGGTGAAAGATGCGAGGGCAGCCCCAGCTCCCGTCAGCAGCCCCGGGCCCCGGAAACAGGAAGCCCCGCAGCGCCTCTACGACCCGGCACCTCGGCCCTCACTGTGTTTCCCGGATCCCCACACGCCCCAGCCTGCCACTTCAGAGCAGCTGAGGGTAAAGGCAGAAGCTGTCTGGCGAGCTGCAGTCTCCTTCCCACCCACGTGGGAATTCTCTGCCGCAGAGCAAACAGGTGTGCTTCCTCCATCTCTACTTCCCAGCAGTCTGACTCTGTCAGTCTCCAAAACCAAGGCTGGGCTCTCTGCAGGGCTCACAGGGGCCCCTCACTTCATCACAGCCATCCCCCAGGTTACTTCTCATGCACTACTTTTGGGACTCGGGTCAAAGGGCACTTGGCAAGTGGCCCACCCCAGCATCACGATAGCGTCGGGCAGACCCACACGGACATGGCTCAGAAGGCGCGGCCCAGGCGCCCCGCTGGGGGCATGAATCCAGGGTTCTACGCCCCCACCCTCCACCTGCGACGACGGGGTGAGTCACGACCTGAGACCGGGCTGCTGGTCCACGGTCACCACGTGAGCCATGGAGAGGCCCCGTGGACCGGCCCTGGGAAGGTGGCACGCGGATGAGTGATGACCCCAGAGACAGGGGCACAGCTGAGCCAGACCACGTCAGCACCTGCGATGCCACATTTCCCCACACGCGAGCAGTCACTGGTCTCAGACGAGCAGGGATCCAGGGGCTGCCCGTAACTACCTTGTTTCAGAAGAGTCATCCCCAAGGAAAGAGTGTGTGTGAACATGTGTGTGTGCATAAGAAAAGTAAAAACACATGTGAAAAGTGAACATTACTGGGTAGTTATATGCTAGATGTTGGGGTCCAGCCGTTAAAAGACGGCCAAGCTTACAGATTAACAGGACAGATACGAACAACTGTAATTCTGAAAACATCACACCTGCGATGAACTCTAGGAAGAAAGAACATGTGCGATATGAGAGCAAATCGGGGGTCTGAGATGGTCTGGGCTCCAAGGAGAGTATTCAGAGAACACTAATGTCTTGGCTGGAAGCCAGGAGACACGAGGCCACGAGCAGGAGAGCAGTGGGGAAGAGCAGGAGGCGGCGCAGGGCACAGCCGGGGCCCCGGAAGGTGAGAAAAGGCTCAGAGAGGGTGCGGGGGCAGAAGACGCAGGGCCCCGTAGCCCATGCAGAGAACTGGGGGTTTGTCCCAGAAGCAATGGGAAACCTCTCAACAACTAAGCGTGGAATGGAACTGGGAGTCTTAAACATCACTCGGAGAGGAAAGAGACTGAGAGGGGGGACCAGGGCCAGGGATGCAGGCTGAAGGATGAGACCCAGAAGCAAGAGAGACCGACCTAGTGCTGTCCCATGAAAGACATCCCTTGGCAGAGCTGAGGCCACACAGGTAAACTCGTTGGAACCGGGCGGTACAATACTCCACGATGTTCCTGTCCATTGGTCTGTCTGTCCATCTAGCCACTCAGCATTTACCAAAGGCTACTACACTTGCATCTAGTCAAGGCTATGGTTTTTCCTGTGGTCATGTATGGATGTGAGAGTTGGACTGTGAAGAAGGCTGAGCGCTGAAGAATTGATGCTTTTGAACTGTGGTGTTGGAGAAGACTCTTGAGAGTCCCTTGGACTGCAAGGAGATCCAACCAGTCCATTCTGAAGGAGATCAGCCCTGGGATTTCTTTGGAAGGACTGATGCTAAAGCTGAAAACTCCAGTACTTTGGCCACCTCATGCGAAGAGTTGACTCATTGGAAAAGACTCTGATGCTGGGAGGGATTGGGGGCAGGAGGAGAAGGGGATGACAGAGGATGAGATGGCTGGATGGCATCACTGACTGGATGGACGTGAGTCTGAGTGAACTCCGGGAGTTGGTGATGGACAGGGAGGCCTGGCGCGCTGTGATTCATTGGGTCGCAAAGAGTTGGACACGACTGAGCAACTGAACTGAACTGAACTACACTTGCAAGTGTGAGGTGCAGTGTGTGCCATAAAATAAAGCCACAAGAAGTTCACGGTTAGCCCAGGGTCCTTCTAAGAAAACTGTCGCCCAGTGGTCACACTGTTAGCATCTGTTTTGGTGTAAATATGCACACCCCTTAGTAACAGGGGCCAGATTGCTTCCTTGTGAGCTCGGTGTTCTGTCTTCACCTGAACAACACTCATTGAGAACAAAGACAACAGGCTCTGAGCGAAAGCACAACCCAGGAGCGAGGCCTCGGCCTCTGGAGGCCCTTCCCGGACTCTCACCTCCACTTCCCCAGGGGGTGCAGGTGGGTGACCCAGCCACCCACCGGAACAGAAGCATCCTGGCTAGATGAGAAACACACCACATGAAGCTGTATAAAAATAAACATTTTCAAGGGTTTAAGGAAAAAATCACCAGACAGATGGGGTTTCAGATCCTTTATAGACACAGAAACAGACTTTGGAAGAGAAAGAGGAAGTCGGGCCCCAGTCCGGAGCAGCGGCTGCCACTCTGGACTTCAGAGCACACGGGTCAGGGAGTCTGGCGCCTGGGGGTGTCCTCAGGGAGGGGCCGCCACGTCCCTCCTCCCCCAGTGGCCCCTCAACAGCTCTCACCACCCCCATCCCTGACTGCCACCTCCCATCACCAGCCCCCCATGGACTGGAAACACCTTGAGCCCGGGCATCTTCGCATCACTCACCACTGTAAGGATCGCCTAATACTGAGGTTTATGACCGAAGGCCCATCTCCCTGCTAGACCCTACATTCTGTGGGGGCGGAAGCCCCTTCTCCATCCTCCACATCCACCAGGAGCTCGAGAGAAGGGTGTCTGACAAGCACGTGTTGTCTAAGTTAGTCAAAAGCAAATACATTGACAAAACCTTTTAAAAATTAACCCACCTGCCAATGTGCCTCCTGCACTGGCAGGCAGATTCTCTCACTGAGCCACCTGGGGCGCCTTCCTGCACTGAGGTCCTCCCTAATGCCCCTCACCGCCGCCAGTAACTGTTCTCATCACTACTGAGATGGAATGCTTGGCTTTGTTCCCCTAGAAACCCCACCTTCTTGGCTTGGTTTAAATGAAGTAACATGGTTCTCAGAAAGACTCCCCATGAATGATCAAGTTTTCCAGACAGCCTGTTTCCTTTCTAAAATGCTCCCTTTTTTGAGGTTTTTGTGGCCAAAGAGAGAGACCACTTGGACAGTGACAGGCGTGGGCTCCTGATCGCACTTGGACCTGTGTCCAGGCAGTGTCCACTGGAGATGCTGGAGCCACCGGTGGTCGGGGGCTCTGAAATGCTCAGATTTACCCTCTGCCCACAGAGCTGCTTTGCTGATGGAGAGACTGGAGGAATGCAGGCCATCGGGCTCCTGGCTGCGGGGGCCGGGACCCACAGGCCCCCAGATCCTCCAAACCCGGAGAGGAGAGGAGCCACGGCTCGTGGCCATGGAAGCCATTTGCTTAGGACACTGCTCCCAGTCACCTCCGGGGGTTTAGGAATTTGTTTCCACTCCTCTCACCCCCGACAGCCCATCAGAACGACACCATAGCAGCCCATGAGAAGCCGGCTGTATGGTAAAGTCGCCTGATTTATTTATTCATGGTGTCCAAACAGGAATAGCACCTGTTAAAAGACATTTATGGACGGTGGGTCAGTTCTCAGAAAGAGCCAACAGATAAAGGATTTCAGAAAACTAAACAGGGTCAGGGAGGGAGACCCGTTCATCTGTGTGGGTTCGGGTCAGCCAAGGAGATGCCCTGCTCTTGCCTAAGCGTTAGCAGTTGACAGAGGAAAACATAAAGGGAACTGCTTGTCTGCTTCTAGGATCCATGGCATCCTGACCCGCGGCCCTGGGGTTTCCTCTCCTGAATTTCTCCTCCTGCTCAGCGCTGCACCAGCCAGGACACGGCATCCCCAGGGGGACAAGCAAACCCGTCTGTGCAATGTCTCCAAACTCAGGTTTCCTAGGGGAGATCACCACCTCAGAATACAAGGTTTCAGACTCGGGGCTGCTGCTTTCTCAGGGCTCAGAAGCCTGATGAATGAGAAAACTGTGGACTGTAAAGCAGGTTTCTCCTCCTGCTGGGACACCTGTGTGCAAGGCCTGCACTCCAGCCCAGTGCTGGCTCCACGGCCCCGGCTCCACGTGGGCGGAAGCCCCTTCCCCGCCACCTCCTTCCTCCTCGCCTATGCGCCTTCCCGCCCCGCATCCCGCAGCGAGCCCTCCTTCACTCCCATTTCTCATTTCTTGCCTCTCCTGGTTGTGCTTTAAGCCACTTGCTGCTCCCCTGGGGAGGCGGGGCTTTCATTCAGCTTCCTGTGTCCCTGAACCCGGCTTCTAAACTATCCCACGAGCGAACGACTCCAGCATCTTTAACAGCCAGGCCCTATCAGTGGTGTATTCTCCCCTCAACTCTCAGTCAGCTCTCAATGGACTCTGACTTGCATGACTTTACATTAAAAAAAACACACAAAACCCTACTGCCTTCCTCGGTTTCCATGACAACAGTCTCTTGCTCTGCCTTCTACTCCCCACTGGCTCGCTGGTGCCTCTGGTGTCCCACGGTCCGCCCGCTGATCCAGGGGGTCCCCACAGCGCCATGGCCATCCCCCTGCGGCCACTTAGCAACCCCCGAGTCCATCCACCCACGAGACCCTTCTGTCTGCACCTCCCGAGTCTAGACGGCGTCCTTGGATCTGCCGCCCTGCACACGGGCCTGACTTCCGGTGTGGCGAGCGCTGAACACGGACAGCGCCACAGTCACTGACCACTCGCCACACGCCTGGCAGCTCCACGCCTTTCCTGTGTCGTCTCCGTCAGTCGTCAGGATCCTGATGAGGCAAACGCCGCGTCAGCTCCGAGTTGCAAATGAGGAAAGGAAGAAGTGCAGTCAGCCCACACTGCCCACTGACCGCAGGTGGAGCCGGGCTTTGAACCAGCGCATCCTCTCCTCTCCTGAGAGCAGCCAGGGAGCCCCTAAGGGTCAGTCTCCGGCTTCCACCTGAGCGCCACCCAACACAGGCGCCACGGCCGTTTCAGCCCTCCAGCCCTGCAGCCCTGCAGCTACCTCTCTCCCCTCTCTTCTTTTACGATTCAATGTTTACACATACCCTGATGCTTTCCCCGCTACTGCCTGACGACGAGCCCATGTTTCCCTGCCAGCGTCACAGTCTGGCCAGCAATCTCCTCGGGCATCACCACAGTCACTTCTCACCGACTCCTACCTGATGACCTTACCGCTTGGCCAATGTCAACTGAACAAGTGCCGTGTTCTTGGGAGGCCTGAAGGCCCAGGAGGCTCCAGTGACTGCATTTCAATCTCTGCAACAACCCCATGAGGTAGGAGCATTCCCGTAACTAAGGGATTGTTCTGTGACGAGCAGGTGCCGTGATTTCCACCAAGGCCGCCCGTGCCGGGCCTCACGGAGCCCGAGTCTGACTCCAAAGTCACAGGCTGGGCGTGGGGGGCGGCGGGGCAGGGACACCGCCTGTGAACAACGTGCAGCCACACACCTGGTCCTGCCTTTCACCAGAGCAAAGGGGCCCGGACACCCTGCAGACCACGACGGCGTCCCCAGCAGTGGCTGAAGGGCGGGCCCTCAAGACCAGATCCCTGCTGCCCCTGCCCTTCACTCGTCGCTTCAAGCCCCCAGGTTCCTTTTATTTGGGTCCCCTCACACTGTGAGGCCCGTACGGACTGCGATAGGAAGCACCGCCCCCCAAGCCTGGTCCCCACTCCCACCTGCAGCTCACCCCTCCAGAGGCCCCTTGAGGATGAGACGGGACAACACAGCTACCACCCATGGGGAAAGCAAAGCCGTGGTGCAGATGAAGGATCAGCCTCCCGCCCTGCCTCAGAGCCTCAAGACTCCAGCACAAATAAGACCAGCTCCATCACCTGCAGACATGCTTGGGGGGCTGCAGTCTGGCATCCAGGAAACCAGGCTCCGACCCAGCTCCTGCAGGAACCCACCTCATGCACCCCATCTTCAGGTGGTCCAAGCTTCAGCAGATGTCTAATTTTACCATCACGTCTTTAAGAATCCCTCACTCCGTTTCATCAAAATTAAATACCTGTTGTGAGGAGGAGCCATCCTCTCTGAAGCTTTCAACTTAACTTTTCTGGAATAGACTTAAAAACAAAAAAAATGCCTTGTGCAGTTTCCCCCATGAATGCGGCTGGTGTGGTGCCGACCACTTTCTCCCCAAAACTGCTCCAATCAATCACGCCCGGCTCCGGCTGGCTCCCTGATACCTCTTCTCACCTGTTCACTCTGAGGACAGCTCAACGCCTCTGCTTCAGTCTCTGCTTCATGCAAAGGCTTGTGGGTTCACTGCTGACCACACATGGTCGCCATCAAATCCATCCATCAGCTTCCCTGAGCCGTGTTCACTCAGGCACCAGAACCATCAAGCTCAGAGCAGCGGCTGCCAGCACGTGGGGCTGAAGCCATAACAGCAGTTCGGCCTTGACCACGGGAAGGAGAGGTGGGCTTATTCACCAAAGCAAAGGGGCATTGGCCAGTCACAAGCCGAGGGTCTCTCTCCTTCACTCTGGGCACAGCACCACAGAGCAGGCATCGCAGAAGCTGTAAGAGCTGCACTCAGCTCCTTCCTTGTCTGGGACCATCAGATTAAACACGATTGCTTGTACTGGGTTGGGGAGAAAGTTCATCTGGGTTCCTCCGTAAGATGTTATGGAAAAACCCAAGTGAACTGTCCAGCCAACCCAATATCTGAGACCCTCAAGATACACCTCACTTCAAAGACCAGCTCTCTGAAGCTAAGACAGTGGTCTCCCCAGCCGGCTTTTCCTTCTCGTTCACTTCTAAGACAGTGGTCTCCCAGCCAGCTTTTCCTTCTCGTTCATTTCTAAGACAGTGGTCTCCCAGCCAGCTTTTCCTTCTCGTTCATTTCTAAGACAGTGGTCTCCCAGCCGGCTTTTCCTTCTCGTTCATTTCTAAGACAGTGGTCTCCCAGCCGGTTTTTCCTTCTCGTTCATTTCTAAGACAGTGGTCTCCCAGCTGGCTTTTCCTTCTCGTTCATTTCTAAGACAGTGGTCTCCCAGCCGGCTTTTCCTTCTCGTTCACTTCTAAGAAAGTGGTCTCCCAGCCAGCTTTTCCTTCTCGCTCACTTCCTCTTTCTAAGCAGCTGCCACCACTGTACTGACACTGCAGCCCATCTGAACAGGACATGACCTATGACCCCATTCTTGGAAACTCCTTTCTCCTTGGTTCTCGGAGGCTCTCCTAACTCCTAAATGCGCATCTGCAGTCTGGACTCCACTTCTGACCTACCAAGCCCTGGTCTGCACAACGATCTCCAGCCCACAGGCACAAAACGAGGTGACATCTTTATAGGAAAGGCTCAGATAAATAGAAAATATAACTTAAACGGGCTTGAACCAGGAGTCAGCAAACGTTTTCTCTGAAGGGCTGGACAGTAAACATTTAAAACATACGGCTCAAGCCTTTTTCACATCTAGTCAACTCTGCAGTTACAAGGCAAAAGCAGCCAGAGACAGGAGGGACCAGCATGCGTACTGCTGTGCTCCTGTGAAGCCTGAGGAAGAACAGGCTGTGGGCGGCCCACGGGCCATAGCTTGCCAGCGCCTGCCTGCCTTAAACAGTAAAGGGTATTGATCTTATAAAACAACGAAAGCCTGTGGCAGGAAAATCCCAGGGCTGACTGATTTAGCCACTCAAACCACCTACCCTCTGCCATCTGCAGCTGTCCTCGTGGTCACAAAACGGCTGACACGACTCCAGATATACACACAAGGCAACAACCAGCAGCAGCAGAAACGGCACCCGTGACGCCTTGGCCACGGCAGGTGCTTCAGAGGCACCAAAGGACAAAACCCGCCTCAGCGACACCAGGCCTGGCCTGCACGCGTCCCTCCCTCCTGAGTCACAGCACCTCGCAGAGTCCTTCTCAGAAGACCATCCTGCCCCTGCAAGTTAGCCCTGTTCACATGGGCGCAACCTCAGGGCTTTCCAAAGCACACGTGACAAGCAAACACACCCGCAAGACGCTGCTGGGAAGCACGGGGTTTGAAACTACGAGACCTTCTTCCTGAGCTCCAGGCAGTCCCTCTCCATCAACACTGCTGTTGTCTGTCCATTTGCTTAGCTGTGTCCAGCTCTCTGTGGGCCCTGGACTGCAGCCCGCCAGGCTTCCGTCTTTCACTATCTCCTGGAGTTTGCTCAAACTCAGTGATGCCATCCGACCACCTCATCCTCTCGTGCCCCGCACCCCAGCCCCCATCAACACTGTTCAGTTTCAGGATCAAGCCATCAAGTCACGGAAACCCCACTCTTTTTCTCATCCTGGACGGTACTGTGAATAAGCCTTCAAGTGATTCTGCAGTGAGACACCAGTAGCATCCCTGGCACCTTTGACAATGAAAACAAAAGTCCTCAAATAATGGTCTGACAGGGAGCTGACAAATTTCATTCATGTAATGAAAAGCAAAGAGCAATTCTCCTGACACAGCCCGATGGAAGTGCTGGCCTGGGCGGGCAGGATGGCAAAACCACCACCACACTCGGGAAAAAGTGGACACAGCCAGCCCGGGCCACGGGGTGACAGCGGAGAGCAGGCTCGATGGCCACGGCTCTGACTCAAGAAGCAACGTGTCTGGATGCTGGCAGAGGGGGAGGCAGCTCAGAGGAGCCACTTCCCCAAATTAGTCAAGAAAGGGAAGAGGAACCCAGTGGCCCTCGCTGATCATCGAGCCGCAGCCAGCTTTAACTCAAAACCACACGGTTCGCGTGGTTTTCACGAGCTGGGGGAGCCACACTCGTTATTTGGATGTTCATACGCGAAAGGCATTTCACTTGACTCTCACGTAGAAATAGCACAGAAACACGCAGGAAGAATAGACAAATTCAGACATTACGGATCTTCCACAGATGGACTTTCTGAGATTCAGAAGACTTTTCTATCACAAGCTCTTACTCCAAATATTATTTTATAAACCAGTGAATTTCTAGAAGACTATATAATATAGAGAGTCCGTATTATATAAGCAAAAAATCACACCTAATGTTGAGAATACCTGCAGTTTCTTCCTATCGAAAAGATGCTGAAGGTGCACAGGGCAAACAGAGAGACAGGCCTGGACCAAACAAGGATGCTCCTCTCAAGGACACTGGAGGGGGGCCAAGGAGGAGGATACACTGGTCTCCCCACAGGAGGTCCCAGCCCTCCTCCACTCCTGCGTTATCATAATGCTGCTGCTGCTGCTAAATCGCTTCAGTTGTGTCCGACTCTGTGCGACCCCATAGACGGCAGCCCATTAGGCTCCTCTGTCCCTGGGATCCTGGGATTCTCCAGGCAAGAGTACTGGAGTGGGGTGCCATTGCCTTCTCCAATGCATGAAAGTAAAAAGTGAAAGTGAACTCGCTCAGTCGTGCCCAACTCTTAGCGACCCCATGGACTGCAGCCTACCAGGCTCCTCTGCCCATGGATTTTCCAGGCAAGAGTACTGGAGTGGGGTGCCATTGCCTTCTCCGTATCATAATGCTACAAGGTGTCAAAGAAAACTGTTCATAAACAGGGTTTTATGCTCTTAAACTTGAACCAGAGCACTTGATTCTATTAGCTAAAGTGCACTGCAGCTGGAGAAGTGCTCACAGAGGAAGGGAACAGCGCGCTGTGTTTCAAAAACGGGACATCACCTGCCCTTAAGATTGAATTCTTAAACACATTCCACCCCAGAGAAGTGCTCCCGGCCTAATTAGAGCTATCTGTGTAAGGCTCTGCAAGTCTAAATGTGCTTTAAATATTTCTTACTGCATAATATGATTGTGTTTCTCAGCTGGGGGTAGGCTATTCAAGCAAACCGTAATTATTATTGCAGATTACCTGGGAAGAAAACCAGGAGACGTTAAAAGCCTCCCTAACAGTCTGCTGGAGGGGCCTGGGTCGGGGGGTGACCGGGACTCGCAGGCGGCAGCCCTCGGGGGACCATCTTGGGTTGGGTTAGCAATTACGGAATGTAAATGATGCTTCTAAAGATGCCTGGAAGAAATCGGAGCCTTTCTTAATCCTCATTCCTCATTCTTCATTTGATCAGTAAATCTATTGTTTCTAGATTATTCAGAAAATAAGACTAAAAGTAATCAAAATTTCAAACGTGTAAATTTCAAATAAATCAAAGATCTCTAAGTGTGAAATCCCAATCGTGTCAGGCACAGCTATTGATTATGGTGCGTGAAATCTGCATCAGGCAGGAATCTGGGCAAAAAAACACAAAACAGCTGGGTAACTACAGTGACACACCCTCGCTGCTCTCAGGCAGGCACCACTGTCTCGGCAAGATGAGTGAAGGGAAACGTCATGATAAATGCCCAGCCGTTGCTCACAGACCCCAGGGTTCCAACAGCACCTCTTTCTCTGCAGCATCACTTCAAACCAACGAGGTCAGAGCACTATGTCACCTGTGTCTGGTGAATTTTAAAATGGTTATAAATAATCCAGCCACCGGTTTAAGACTACAGAATCATGGTATGTAACAGTGACCTGACAAGAGGCTCCTACAGCTCCTGGATCTCAAGACCATGCGGTCAAGCTGAGACAGGCTGGGCTGAGCCTGTCTGCTCGCTGCCTTGGGGCTTTTGCATCAAGCCCTGAAGTTGACAAGAATCGCTGGCTTTTAGTCTTTTTCCCTAACCCTAACCTGAGATAAGCATGCCTTCGAGGTACGCCTGTGGCTTTCTCACACGTCCGACATGCGTGTTTGCAGCAACCTGCAGTATCTGAGGGCTCGCTCCATGCTCAGTGGTGGAA